>NC_135769.1:7738674-8338674 GCF_052425735.1 Oculina patagonica | reverse complement strand
AGAAATCTATATAAATATAATTCTAGTTAAAAGGTAATTACAATTTCAATTAAAAAGGTATCTAAAATTACAATAAAATATTCATTAAAAAATTACAATTTTAATTAAAAATGAAGTTAAAATTACAATTAAAAAGGTCTTTAAAAATTACAGTCAACAGAAAGAGCAACTGCAGCTTTCTTCTATAGGTAATTTGGATTCGGACAGTAATTTCTTAAAAGATGCGAGATCTTCGGCCTGGCGGACTTCAATAGTGTTCTTATGACGTCTTATGGCGTCTTCCAATCGCTTTGCTTGGCCCTTTCCAATCCCAAGGAGCAGCGGTGCGCAATACTCGAAATGAGGTAGGATAAAAGCATTGTATAGCCTTTTCACGGTGTCATAAGGTATAGAGCGACGCGATCTTCTCAATGCCGCTGTCATTTTTTAAACCTTCCCCAGGTGCAGAGAGATATGGTCCTTGAAAGATAGCTTTTTGTCCAAGGTTACTCCCAGAATCTTAAGATATTCCGAAACAGGAACAGGAGCATCGTCGATCAGGAAGGTATAATTGTATTTGGATGGACCAACGATAAGAGCTTGCGTCTTCTCGGGGTTTATTGCGAGATAGTTTTGTTTAAACCACTTCGATAAGGAGCTTAAAACATCATTAGATAGTGAGGCCCTGTTAGGGGGGTTTAGGTTATCCCTTATCCCAATAATTTTTAGGGAAGTTTTTCCTTATCCCTAAAATTACCAAAGCTGTTATCCCTATTGTTTTGATTTTTTATTATCCCTAAAACTGACTTTTTAATGTGTTGTTATACCTTATCCCTATCATTATTTAAACATTTATCCCTTATCCCTAAAATATTTTTGTAAGTTATCCCTTATCCCTAAAACCCCTAACAGGGCCTCATTAGTGACAAATTCCAAAACAGCAGCGGAGGTGTCGGCAGTATACATGGTGGTATCGTCCGCATAGAGTCTAAGCGAGGTGTTTGGAGAGACAGCAGCACCGAAATAATTAAGGGCCGTCGATCCGGCGGGCCTCAGTCGATACATTGACTTGTTCCCCGCCCCTCCTTTATGTCTACCAGGGGCTCCTGGTCCACGAAGATTTTCGCTTTTCCTTCTTTTTCTGGAGTTGTGTTATGTAAAGCCATATCATTGCTTCAATATTTGCTTCTCCGATTTTTCTACATTTCTGAAGCTAATTCACTCGCTGTTCAGCAGATCTAGAATTTTTACAACGGATACTGTTTGTATTCTAAAATAGTCTGCGCTTCCCAACGCTTTATACCTCTTTACGAACCAGAAAGAGCCAACCCAGAGCTTCGCGAGGCCCTGCGAGTCACGTATTACTAGTATTCTCTATTCTTTCTGTCTCCATAAGGAATTTACGAGCACCCCCTCCCCTCTTTTTTCTTAGTCTGCCGAGCGTAGCGACCGCTTGCGGTGGCGAGGGGCTTACCCCAATGTTCCCCCAGTGATCCCTTGGTATCCCCCAATTTTAGGTACCCCCGTACCAAGATCCCTAGTGATCTTGGTATCCCCTCAGGGGATACCAAGATCACTAGCAGCGTTGAATACAGCAGACTGGGGCAAGTGAAGCAAACCACAATTCCATTCAAAAACCATTTTGCTTTATCAGAATGCTTTGTCTTCATAAATTTAATCGTTCTTAGCAAACAGTATTGACGACTTCGCAAATATTCGCAAAGCTAAACAACCGTTTGATTCAAGTCCGCGTAATTATTCTTAAAACCTGTTAACACCGAACCACGCGCCGAAATCCCTTATACCGGCTAACCTTTAATATTTCAAACATAAAAAGCGCATTGTAAGAGCTTCCAACTTGCTCGGTGAATGAACATTTAAGAAAAAATGCCAACATGATCAGGAAACTGACAAAGGACTGTCACGCAATATTGCAACTCGATATGAATGCGATCGCCAGGCGTGAAAACTGACCTCTCGAGTCTGTGAACTTATCTCTTTTGTTTGTATTGTTATCAGCAAAAGGTTTTATTGCAGGTATAGTTGTTCGTTCTTTGTGAGAATTTTTTATTTGTCTACCCTACATTTTTTGTCTGTATGGCGTTCGATTTTCTACAAAAGGGTATCGATAACTGACATATTGGAAGGGGATACCCATATCACTAGGGATTTAGGTATCCCCCCAAATTCTCTCTCCTTACCTTTTTTTTTACCGTTTGAACGTTTTTCGTCTATTTAACCTACTTTTCATTTCTAGTATTGGTAAATTCTCTCTTCATCATACTCATCAGACATTATAGTAGGACGGGATACCCATATCACTAGGGATTTCGGTATCCCCTGATCCCCAATATATCTCTCTCTCCTGACGTTTTAATATGTCTTGTCCTTACCACGTTTTCAACGTTCGAGATTTTCTTTTTTCATCTTTGTGCCTTGGCTGTTTGTTGTACTCTTTGGACGATGATCAAATACCTATAAATCACTATGTGCAGGAGTAAAGGTCATTACGTTATCCCAATCAGACTACGTCTTCTTTGTTTACACATAACTGTTTTATTTGTCACCTAACTATATTGTTAATAACGATACAAATAAAAGGGATTAGTTCACATGGAATAAATGAGCATTTAATAAAAAAAATCAAAAAAAAAAAAAATCTTTGGTCTAAGGTTATTAAAATCTTTGACAGACTCGAGAGGTCAATTTTCACAGCCTGGTGATTGCATTCATATCGAGTTTCTATTGCGTGACAGTCCTTTGTCGGTTTCTTGATCAAGCATTTTCGCATGTGAAATTTTCATCCACCGAGCAAATTGGAATCTCTTACAATCGTTTATGTTTGAAATATTAACCTGCCTTGAAAAGTTTATCGATAAGCACCATGTGCGTGTTTATAGTATAAAGGATTCCGGCGCGTGGTTCGGCTTTAAGAATAATTGCGCGGACTAGAATCAAACCGACAAGCGGTTTGTTTTCCTTTGCCAATATCTGCAAAGACGCTAATATTGTTTGCTAAGAACGATTAAATTTACGAACAAAGCTTTGTGATAAAGCAAAATGGTGTTTGAGTGGAATTTTGGTTTGCTTCACTTGCCCCAGTCTGCTGTATTCGACGCTGTTAGTGATCTTGGTATCCCCTCAGGGGATACCAAGATCACTAGGGATCTTGGTACGGGGGTACCTAAAATTGGGGGATACCGCGTTGAGGGACTGGGAACCACTGATTTTCAAAATACAAAATGGCGCCCAGGTGCAGGGCAGTTTAGTTAGTAGGAACACAAAATCTTTAAAATGAGCCTATCAGCATCGAAAACGACGAATACTAGAGTTCTCCTTGGAAAACTTAAACGTTTCGACAAAGGAATACGGCACCTCTTCGAGTTAGCTCCTTTACCTGCAGATTCATGTCAGAATCTCTATGAAACTTTCACTGGCGATCCCCTTGATCGCCGCGAAATACAAACTTACCCAGCCTGGAAAGTTCAAACTTGTTTCAGGAATTTAAACAGACATCAGAGAAAGCGATCCAAGCAAAGAAAAATATACATTTTACCTATAGGGCCGTTCCCTGAGGTTTTATGGAAGCCAGTCGAAGGAATGGAAGTGTCAATATTTGAACTGCTTGTGAACTTTGCAGCTGTGTTTTTTCATGGGATGATAGTAAAACTTATGGACGAGATTCTTGTCACAGAGGTGAATTGCAAGAGAAGGATGCACCCAGAGACTGGAAAACTACAGTTGTTGGTAACAGGTAAACTGAGGAATGCAAGTGATGGACAAGAAATTCCCCCTCAACTGTCTATCTACCCTGTCCTCCACAAACTCGGCCAAAATAAGCTTGAAAACACGTATTTCAAACACTTTTCTTCATATCTGGGGGACTCGGTGACCTGTACAGGGGACAGGGAGATTTGGTCTGTATCCAGATCTGGGAGAGTTGGCATAGATGGGGAGGGGGGGGGGGTCTCTTTTTATGAAACTTGTAGCTCATTCACTGAACTAATAGCCCTAGGGAGCCCTGGGTCAAGCTGTGAATTGTTAGCTTGCTGGAGGGGTAAGGAAAGCCCAGGGGGGTACTCCGGTTTGTAAATGACGGGGATGATCGAAGGATTTTTTTGGGTTTGAAATTTTTGATTCCGGGATTTTTTTTGGGTTGGAAAATTTGGCAAGTTTTTTTTTGGGTGACTTGATTTAAATAGGGGATTTTTTAGGTTATTAAAAACAAACTAAAGTGCCGGCGCGGCCTTGGCGTATTTATGGTATGATGAATAAACAAACACGAGCGTTCAATTTATTATGCTTCTCTTTGTGTTATATTATTGCCCTTCCTGGCAATTTAGGGGTAATTTGACAAGGGATTTTTTTGGGGGGGTTATTTTTGGTCCAGGGATTTTTTTTGGTAATGTCCGAAGACTTAGGGATTTTTTTGGGTCCTGAGTTTTGCCTCCATTCGATCATCCCCGTCATTTACAAGCCAGAGTACCCCCCCCCCCCCCCCTGGGAAGGAAAGTCAGGTTTTGATTACTTTCAGTAGCCTGCAAACAGGCTTTCCAGAGTGCTCGGACGGATGGCGCAAAGCGCTAGCAAATGACAGCTTTGCCTCACAAAAATGTTGTGCTATTGTCGGGATGGAAATTTTTTTGGCAGCTGAATTCAGCAGCCTGCAAGCCTGGGACACCTTAGCTGGGATCAGGGATGGCAAGGCATTCCACCAATGTATATGTGAGTCCCCTCCCCCCTGGTTTTTGGATATTTACAAGCACGAGAGAGGAGTTGATATCGGTGACTTCCACTAAGCCCTGGTTCACACTAGCGACATAAGGACGTAACAGCAAGGTCACGCAAATGCAACAAGCAGCTATTTCAAAAAGAAATAGTGTTTCGTTTCCAGATTGTGAGAGTAGCGTTATGATTAAGGAGAGGTGGGTTTGAGGTTTATTTTAATTTGGAGGTCCTAGTGTATGTTAAATTTGCTGAATTTATGCGCGAGTGAAGAATATAAAAAACTTCATATTCTGTAGTAACTTCCCATTTAATGCCTACTGTCCATTTTATGTGAAGGAAGCATAAACTCAGACCTGCTACAGTTTGGCACAGTTCAAGTAACACAGTAATATTTCTCCTTATAGAAATAGTATGTGTCTTTCTCTCCAAATAAAGTTAACAAAGGGAGCTTGCCTTCACCAACACTTTTTTTATTAATAAAAAAATAACTACAGAAAATAATATGTTCCTATCAATATAATTGTAGATGAAATTATTACCTTTTGACAAAAATCTTGATTTATATATACATCTCTAAATTGATCTCTAAATTGATCACATGTTCATGGCACATGCTCAAATCAAAAAAATGCCAACTGGAATTCAAGACAAACCAAAACCCTAGTTGAAAAGAACTGAGATAAGAACAAATACACTGTTTCGAAGCCATTTCGATTCTTCCAAAAAAAAAAAATGCGTGTGGTCGCTTAACTTTGACAGGTAATGAATGTTTATATTGTTAATTTCATCTCAGAAAACTTATCGACCTTATCCAGCAGTTGCGGTACCTTATTCTCACTTAATTTCGCGAGTACTAAATTTCGCGATTTTCGCGATTTTGAAAAAAACGCGACATTTAATACTCGCGAAATATAAGACACGCGAAGTTTAAAATCGCGAAATTTAATATCGTGCTGATAATATAAAAAAATAATGAAACTCGATGTGTTTTATATTAATTATGTTGTTACAGTTTCGAGGTCAAAGCTTCATATTGAAGAATAGGTAAAAATCGCGAAATTTAATACACTCCAATTGTACCTTCCTCTCAAAATCGCGAAATTAAGTACTCGCGAAATATGGCTCTTGATTTTTCGCGAAATTAAGTACTCGCAAAATTTAGTGAGAATAAGGTAGTTAATCTTGAGCTTTACATCAAGGTGCTAAATGCTGTTCGACATGGCAGTTGCACAGCTTGCTATACGAAACTGTCCATACGAAATTTGATGTTTTAACAGAACTTGACTGTCTTCTTTTTCGTTCTAAACTTTTCGTGCCGACTCGAATGTTTTTGTGTGACACTGATCACGCAACTCCGGATACGTCCACGCGAGAACCCACGCAATTTTGCGTGTATTCGCGCGGCTTGTCAATGTGACGTCGAAGATGCCGTGAATTTTCCTATACACATTTATACATTAATCTGTTACATGAAGTGAAAAAACTTTGTAACTCTCCTGCATATATGCCCTTCTCTTTAATCAACTTGCCCGTTTTCGGGGCACGCTAGCCCTTCCGTGCGAGCAAACATGGCGGATATGCCATGTCATCATGCTTTTGTTTGCGTTGCAAACACTCTGATTGGTGGAAGTTTTCTTCCGTTTAAGAAAATCGCTAGAATGTTTACTTTACAATTAAACGCTAAAAGAGCTTACTCTAATTTTTTTCCAATACATCGCTTTAATCATACCAAAAACCATTACAGTCGTCGGATATTTGTATTTGTAAGGAATCTCAATATTTTTTGGTCATGCTGAGAATTATCTTTCCGATATTTGAAGAACATGCTTTTACGAAATTAATTGCCTTCGGTCAAACTTGTTTACTTTGTGGTTGCGAGCGTTCTCCTGATTGGATAGTAGCCTCCACTGTGTAAATAGTTCACCTCGAATCCAAAATAATACCGTATCGTTTCTGAGGAAACGAAACAAAAACTACCTCGAGTTGATCAATGTTTTATGTCACCAGTGTGAACAACACAGCAAATTATTATGACATACCGTAATGATTCGATTTAGTGCCCGGGGCGCTTATTTACTTTTGGCAGGAGGGTGCTTATTCGAGACAGGGCGCTTATTCGGAACAGGGTGCTTATTTAATTTTTTGAGAAGCAACCAAATGTTCAAAACAAAAGTTTGATAAATATTGAAATAACTAACAATAACAGAAACTGTAACAGTAACAAAGTGTTGAAAATTCAGTTACTTTTAAAAGAATTGTTCATTTTAGCGTTAAATATATCCCTGTATGGTACGGTGAATGTTTATGAGTTTATCTATTTGACGTCGATGACTTCAGTAGCGGCAGTTACCCACAATAGAGGCGCTCATAAGAATAGGGGCGCTTATAAGAATGGGGACGCTTATTGGAATAGGGGCGCTTATTTACAAACACACATTCGAAGGGGGCGCTTATTGGAAGGAGGGCGCTACATCGAATTATTACGGTAGTTGGAACATAATGACTATAAGTATAACGACATAAGGAAAGAACTGAACTTTTCTTTATGTCGTTATGTCCAATCCCGGCATGTCGTTATGTTGCTAGTGTGAACCTGGCCTAAAGAACAAAATCCAGTAAGTGTCAGGGTGTAGGGCTTAAGCCTGCACAGGACCATAAGATTACAAGAGTGCCACCGTTAACCACTCCTGAAGCCACATTGCCTCCAAAATGTATCGCTATAAGAGAAAAGTTAACTGTAATCACTTTGCAAACATTTCAGACCTGCTGCACTTTTTAAAGACTTGCCTTCCTTATGATGGTTACTGCATCATTGGCGTTACATGGGTGGATCTGTATCCTGGTGAAGAATGGAACTTTGTCCTTGGTGAATCATCTTGTGAGGATGGCTGTGCTGTGATGAGTTTTGGCCATTTTGAGCCACAGTCTTACGAGAATAAACAGCTAAATGATACTCTGGGTAATAGCAATGAGTCAGACTTGCTTGCTTTATCAAAGGGTGTTCATGATCAGTTTGGCAAAAATAGTACTGCTTTCTCGTCAAAGCCAGAAAAGGAGAATGGCCAAGGTGATATCAACTTTTACTTGGAGCACTTTGCAGATGTACAAAAAGTTGACAAGCAAATGATTTGGAGACTTCTGAGGGTAAGATAGATCTCATGCATGTAGGTTGTTCAGGCACGGCAGAGCCGGGGGGGCTGGGGGGCTTTAGCCCCCCCAGAATTTCCGAAAAAATAAAGACTTACTAAGAGAAAAGTCTTTTAAGCCCCCCCCCACTTCAAGTCACTAGTCAGCCCCCCCTCCCCCACTTGGAAAATTGCTCCGCCGTCCCTGTTGTTGGGATGTCACAGTAATGTCTGGCCAATTGGCAGCCCGATGCTGACTGCCACTTTGACTTGTATCTATAGTTTCTATAGAACACTGTACAGGAGGGTTGCTGACCCACCCCTAGATATGACGATGCTAGTCTATCCCAAGTTTTGTTACTGATCTATTCTGAAAATGATTTATGTTTTTGGTGAACATTTGGTCTAAAACCTCTTTTAAAGTTTTATTCAAGGAATGACACTTTTGGTTAATAAAAAATATTTAATAAAAGAAAATTTAAAACAAATACAGTTGCAGATCTAGGGAGGAGGGCCTCACCACCGTTCCCCCTCCCCTGAGCACGCAGAGAATGATCCTCCTCTCTGAACCCATCCCTCCTCTATCTGCACTTCTTGTTTGCCATTCATATTGACTTCATTTTCACTTCTTTGGGTATATGAAAAAAAACATAGCTTGATTACAAACAAGTTTGCCTCCTAGCCTGGACTTTTTAATCAAAAGTTCAAGACAAAGGAGGTTACCTATGAAAACTGTTCATTCCAGTAACAGTTTTTCAAAAAATACTATTTCACAAGCTGTTTTAATCCTCTTTAATTTGTGTCTGTCCCTACCTTCTTTTGTATTTGCCGTGTTGCATTATTGAAATATTCCTTCACTGTTTTATAAAGGTTCGATTTCCAGTCGCTTTTTGGACCGGACTCAAGAAGGTGGCGGAAATCGAGCCTATGTTTTATAATTGTTTTTTTATATATATTTCCTCTAATTTGATGGCCATTTTCTTATGTCTAAATTTGGCTAAAATCTGTGACACACTTCCTTTAATGGCAGCAACTGTTTACTTGTTCTTATGTCTTGTCCAACATGCTATGGTCAATGATAACTTTTAGCTACATTTTTTTTGTAGGTAACAAGTCATGAAATCTGCCATGTGTTTGGAATGTCTCACTGCTCTTATTTTGCTTGTGCTATGAATGAAAGTAAGTCGATCCATCAAGCTGAAATCCAACCATTATTTCTTTGCCCAGTATGCTTGCGTAAACTTCAAAAATCTCTTGGATTTGATATTATTGACCGGTATAAAGCTCTGTCCAGCTTTCTGAACTCTTTAATTCACAACAAAACAGTTTTTCAAAATGCTTGTTGTCAGTCTGGAGAGCAAGGGACATTAGAGAGTTTTAAATGTAAATTTGAGTTATCCATTCAATGGCTCAAATCAATATTGCTGTTTATTGAAAATAAAAGCACAAGTTAACTGAATGAATTATGTGCCAGTTCAAATCAAATCAAATCGTCAAATTTTAGTGAGCATGAAGTGCTTTGATCCAGATCTTAATTTCTCAACCAACTTTAGAAAACTCCCCCTGCGGACACTTTGCTATTACCGACACTCCATTATTATGGACTGGAGTTGAAGTCCCAGCGAATTGAATTACTGAAAATACCGGTAACTACAGACTTTCTCTATTGCCAACACCAAATTGTGGTCCTGAAGGTGTCTGTTATAGTGAGAGCCCACTGTATAACAAATAATTGCATTATTTACGTTTTCCTTTAAAATAAAAACCAGAAAAAAGTAATTATGTGCAAATCTGAGACATTTTAATTTAGCATGAAATCCACTTTATCACAGCATTAATTCTTATTCTACTTTGGATCAGTCAAATTCGGAGATACATGTCTAATCAGAAAAAATGGGTGCAAATAAAAATTAAATCATTAGCCTGCAAACAAGCGCTCTTCGGAAATCTCCGGAAGGCCTGTTCGCAGGCTATTAAATCATAGACAATAGCATGAAATGTTGCGATCCACGATCTTAGTTCCAGGAGTCCCAGCCCCTTCCAGAATTTACAACGAGTATAACTTTAATTAATTTTATCTTGAATCAATCAAACGGCGTCTGACAAGAAAACAACAAAATAAACATCCCGCTAAAAGTTTCAAGACGCGAAATCTGTCATCGACTAATCGTACCATACGCATGCGTTTGCCTTTTATTTGCTTAGTTTCGTTTGCAGATAAATCGAACGCAAGCATGTTTCCGAGAGCGACGGCTGTTTGGCGAAGCGGATTTGAGAAGCACTCCTCGAAAATTGAGAGTGGGTCCGCTTTTTAAAAGTGTAAACCCCCGCCTGAAGGTAACTGACGACTCAAGCATGATGAAGCAGGCTAGACGTTATACAATCTACCTAGGAAATATCTTCTTGATCAAGGAAGGATTGATGATCTAGCGATGACCTTTAGCTAGAAACGAACTGTTTAACTCCCAAGATGAGCGATCTAAGAGTTTGGGTAGATGGAGTCGAGCGAGTTGTACGCGGCGCCCACGAGGATACAACCTGTGAAAACATCTTGCTCGCTCTCGCGAACGCCACGGGAAAGCTAGGAAGATTTGCCTTGCTTGAAAAATGGCGGGATCTCGAACGAATTCTGCCGCGAGAAGCGAAACCGATCAAGTGCTTGCAAATGTGGGGAAAACAGGCGAGCGAAGTCAAGTTTGTTTTGAAATTAATGAAGGACAAATCAACGCCGAATGCGGCTAAAGTAGGCGGTGAAGAACGCTGTGATAATGAAGAAGAGAACTTATCAACGGATCCTTTTCATCGGTCTTTCGAACGGAAGTCTTTGGAGAGAGTTGTTGGCAATCAGTCGAATAAACTAAAGCGCCTCGCGCGCGACTTAGAAATCATACAATTGCGGATTGACTCTTGTATCGAAGACGAAGAAAATTATTTATACTTCACCGAGGAGGAAATCTCCGAAGATAGAATCACTAAACTCAGTCAGGTTTTAAAATTACAGGCGAAGGAATTAGCTGTGGAGGAAACTTGTGCAAACGAACTCGCGAAAGAACGCGCTCGTCAAGAAAAGCTTCAGTTCGAGCTAGAAGATCAGAGACGTAAACTTCATCATTTAGACGTCCACATTTCGGATTTAGAAAATGTTGGTACGAAAATATATTCCATGCGCACTCCACACGATACAAAATCTGACAATAGTTCCTCTAACGTCAATGTGAACGATCTAGAAGAACTCGCTCAAGAAATAACAATAACAAGGGAAGAACTGTCAAAACAGAGAGAGCTCGCAGATCGACAAAACGAAGAAGTAGAAAACATCAAAAAGTCGTTTACTGAACTAGAGAATATTTCTCATCGAAAAATGGTTCAGCTGGATGCGCTGAGAGGCGAATCATCGCCGGAACCAAGTCTATCTTACTACGATTTGGACGAAAATCTACAATTAGACATCGAGGACACTTCGACAAATTGTGTTGATGATAAGCTCTTACTGCGCGATAAAATCAAATTAACAAGCCCTGCGGTTTCTCAACCACCATCCCGAAATGGGACCCAAGCAGATATTTCATCACCAAGTACCGTGACCTCCCGAAAATCTCCTGTCCGAAACAAAATCGGTGGATTCGATGATGTTGCAGACGATCCAGGAGTTTTTGTCTGACGATGTGGTATGTATTTTGACTGTTTTGTGTACTTTGCATGTGTTTTTTGATTGCAGTTTTTGGTGTGTGAAGAGTTTGGTGGGATATGATAATAGATTGCACGCCAAAGCGCATTTGCTGAAAGATGTTATTATTAGAATGGATTACAATCATTGATGAAAATCATTGTCAGTTCCTTCTTAAGTGGGCGATAGAGAGCAATATAAAACAGTCTAAGGAGGCAATAATTTTGCATCACCTCTTTTGTAATTAAATGGCCATCTACAAGTAATTTCTCTTTGTAATAAAGGCTACATGTAAGGTCGAGAGGAGGGGAAAGAAGGAGAAAAATAACAATTTATTAATAATAATTATTGTCCTTTCACAAAAATTACCCTGGTCTCCTTGGTAACATATCCATAATTATAGAAATTCCCCCACAAACATTAAATGATATCCCTGTGAGGACCATTCTTGGAACTTCAAACAAACTCTTGAGTTTTTTAACATACCGTATTTTATTCAATTTGAAGCTGGGTGCTTATTAACTTTTGCTACCTACAGGGTGGGTGCTTATTCAAGGTTGGGCACTTACTCAAATAAATATGGTACCTTACCCAAAATTAATAAATAAATAACAGTCACTGCACCCTATAGGTTACCCTTTCTGCCTTCTGACCAGTACCATTGATACTGCATGGTGTAAGGGTGACCCCCTTCGGCAGAACGATGGAATGTCACTAGTTTGCTTGTGGTTAGCCCCACCCCACCCTTTTTAAAGTGATTGACCAAGAACAATATCCCGGCTAGAGTGCTCAGTTGATCCAAAACTCCATACGCTTAATGTTAAACCACTGCATCACCTACTGGTGCCACGGTATTATAGTGGAACTTCTGTCACATACACCACCCCTAGGCAGACACCTCTCATATTTGGAAACACTTAGTAGTGGTCTCAGCTACTTATTAAACTCTATTCAATTTTACCTCCCATAAGAGGACACCTACCCTAAGAAGACATTTTTAAGGTTCCAACGAGTTAAGAGAGGTTAAATTAAACTTTAGTGTCAAAAATTATTTGTATTTGTTTTGGTTCTGCATTTTTGGCTTAGTGATTGGCTTCATGAAAAACTTCTCCCACTTCAACCAATCAGAAGTAAAACTAAAACCAATCGGACTTGCTCACACACGCTTCCTACACTTTGTGCTGGCTACAAGTACTTGCTTTGAGTTTTGATTGGTTTACTGGATTGTCTGTGTCCTTTGTAATTGGCGAGAATGATTATTTTGGTGTAGTTTTAAGACACTTAAATTATCGAAAAATCATTCTATTAGACCACGTGTAATTTACCAACTGTATTTTGCAAGTAAAAGTGTCTGATGACGCTGATGTCATTCTTTAGTTTGAAGCTTGATTTCATGTTACAAATGTTAAATTAGAAGACGCCAAAGACAGTCGAACAGCAAAAGTGCACGTGAAAATGAGCTGACCTCAGAAGCCAACCCCCAGCAGACCCCCCCTCCCACTACGCATGACCAAAACACGGGTAGGCTGCTGACCAGCTTTGTTTCGCGTTTAACTTAGCTTAAATTACATTCAACCACATTATTATCAAATACAACTTCGTAAGGAGTTTTGGGTGGGCTTATAAGCGGAGGGGCTTATATCAGGGAGGGGTTATAGGCGGAATAGACAAAATGTTTTGTAACGAGCCACAGGAGTGTTGTTAGAAATACCTTTTTAAATTTAAAACACATAATAGAGAAACATTTAGCCCTGTTCAGTACTGTCTTCCGGCAGAGGTGGGCTTATATGCGGGGGAGCTTATAATCGGATGTATTTTTTTGTTTCTAGATAGATGGGCGTATAAGCGGGAGGGCTTATAAGCAGGGGGTGGGGGGGGGGGCTTATTTATAACCAGAATTTTACGGTATATGCAGTAGAATGTGAAAGTCATTGTGCTCTATACTACAATAAATGGATTAAATAAACACCATTGAAAACATTGAATTATATTATAGGTAATTCGATGTGACTATTTTGTGGTCATTGTCTCTTTTCTTATCACAGAAAGCAACTCCCTGTTAGGTTTAGCTGGGAAACAGAAGACCTGCCAAGTTCAGTCTGGTTGAAAGTGACAAACTGTGCTTTAATACAGTACACTGTCGGCCAATGCATGTAAGTGTATTTTTCTAGTGCATATGGTATGCCTGTTTGTTTACTTGAAATATTTACGCAAGAGATAATCCTGTTCTTTTTATATCAATAATTAGGCTGTTTTATATGCATATGTTTGATTGCAACAAAATGATTTTCACATTTCTAAATAGTATTCTTGGAGACTTCATTGGAATATTTTGTCATTTTTTTACAAGCTAGCATAAAGAGTTTTTGTTTCAAATTATCTTATCTCTGGGGCCATTTCTAAATTAACATTTATGATTAAAATTAATGTTTAAGTTAAGTTTGATACTCATTAAAATGGCAGTCAAAATGACACACTTAAATTGCTGGAATTCTGTGAATTCTCATGTCTATTGTTTGAGATTGCCACAAATGAATAGTTATATACATGTTGTTTACCACGAAGATGGATACACTTTGCAGAAATAATATTCTTTCTGCCAATCTGTTCTGACAATAATAAAATTATTTTATAATAGCAATAGTTGGTGGCTTCTTGCACTAAAGTACAGAGCTTCAGAATAATAATGTATTTTTCTATGCATTTCACTGTGCAATCATGAATCAACAAATTAATTAAAAATGCCTTATCCAATTAGTTTTGATAATCTGACAATAAAAAGACAATAACACAGATATGCCCTGTGGGCAAGCCCTCATCTGCAACATGTGTACCTTAATATCATTCTTTGTCAAAAACCTTGCCACAGAGACAAAAATCAATGTGGCCCCCTGTTGAGTTGCCCCATTAAATTAATCTGGTCTGCCGGAAAGTGATGCTCCATTGTATAATATACTGATCAAAGGACAAGTCATTGCAACCAAGTGATAGAATAACCTAATAGTATCACAAATAAAGCAAGTCATGGTTATTGCGGAGGACATATTTACCAAAAACTTTAAACAAAACACTAATCTTATATTTTCCATTTTTTGTTCATTCGAGGCACTTTCAAACCCCGGCATAGCAAATCGAACCCAATCGAACTAAATTTCAATCGAACTCAATCGAACCCAATCGAACTAAATTCATGGATTGAGTTCGATTGAGTTCGGCAATCGAACCAAATCGAACTCACCGAAAAGGAAAATATTCAATCGAACTCAATCGAACGTTCGATTTTCGAACTCTTGATTTTTGTAAAACCGGCACTGAAAAACTATAACCAGATCTTAGAAGATCGAGTTACTTCAGCCCAGAGTTTAGCACGTGGGTTGTAAGCTTCAAATGCGTAGTAAAAGGCTACCAGGAATGCCGCTTTGACGTCAAGGATGGCGAAGATTTCAATGTTTTAAAAAAAATCGTATGATAAATTTTGCATTGACTGAAAAACACGAAGATAAAAATCCGGGTTTCAGATGGGATTTGAACCCACGACCCTCCGTGATCTATTTTTTTTATTTTTTTTATTTTTTTATTTTTTTATTTTTTTTTATTTATTTAAACAAACATTACTCTGCATACATTACTCAGCATCACTCTAGTTATTACATTGCTCTGCTTATTGGATTAATCACCAGTGTTTATCACTAACTTATACTAACAGTCATTTACTAACGGTCACTAGCAGCGTAATGTTACTTACTTTACATTGCTAAGCAAAACATAACTTACAATACATCACAATACAAAATCACTATTCACTAGTTAAGCTTACTTGCCTGGTTGTAATTACTCGTAGTGCTATACAGAACGACACCTTAGTTACTTTCTATGGACACAACAAATTAAATTTAAGAGCAGTGTTGGTGGAAACAGAATAAGATTTTGGGCTTTGGTTTAGTGTGTCTGTCTCAAATGGCTAATTAAATCAAAAGAGGAAGTAAATAAAAAGTCTTCGCGGGAGACTCTGTGACTTAGGGAAGAGCGCATTTCTCTATTTGCCATTGTAATATAGCTTTTCTTTGAAATTCCTGCATGTCTGGTTTCTTGTCTAAACATTTACAAACGTAAATGTATTGCTTTAGGATAATGACGAAAAGGTGTAGTCTGCGTCTTGGGTAATCGGTTAGGTGAGTTAAACGGGGGATGTCGTTAAAAGTTATTTGTTTATTTGAAAGTGTAATGTCGGCGTCATTTTCATGATTGAACCATGATATGGCTTTCGAGTAAAAGGCTGTTGTTACGGTACAGTCTAGAAATGTATGTTCTATAGAGTCTGGTCGAAGACAAAGAGTGCATGCTTCATCCTCAGCTAGTCTGAATTTAAAGAGCTCCTTTTTGGTCATTATTATTCTGTGCAGTAACCTGAACGAGAATTGTCTTAATTTATTATCCTTTGTGAATTTATATATAGACGAAAATTTTTTTCCCCAATCTGTGAAGAGATCAGGGAATTTGTTTTTCCAGTTTTTTATACCAGTAGGCTCGGTGATACAGTTTCCATTGAGAATTTTATAGTAGTTTTTGCAGCGCATTTCAGTTAAATCCATGGTAGGAATCCCTGAAGAAGATATATTTGTTGTGTTTGACAATTCTTGCGAGGGCACTTCAGTTGTGGCAGCTTTCTTTTTTAAATCCGATGGGATAGCAGCAATTAATTGAAGGTAGTGAAGGAAGTTTGTTTTAAGTTTAAACTTGTTTTGGAATTCTTCAATCGTTAAAAAATTCCCATTCGCATTTAGAACATCTTGTACATAAAGAATTTTTAGTTCGAACCAAGATCTCCAAAAAACGGGATGATTTTCAATGGTTATGGCCTTGTTGTTCCACAGTAAGAATTCACCGTAAGAAAATATATTGGTCTTGTTTTTAAATTCTTGGAAATATTGTAGCAGTTCTCGATAGAAATTAGGTAAACATTTGTTTATGGATTCAGCATTATAGTTGGATTTGAGAAGAAAGTGGAGACCACCGTACTCTGAAAGATAGTAATTCGGGATTGCTTTCCATAAGTCGTCGGTATCACCTAGTAACCTACTTATCCATGCTAAGCGTAAGGATTTCACCATTGTTGCAAAATTAATAAAATTTAGTCCCCCTTCCGCTAGGGGTTGATATATAACTGCTCTCTTTATTTTATCTTTTTTGTTTTTCCATAGAAAAGAGAAGAGTTGTGTTTGAACAATTTTAATAACTGCATTTGGAACGGAAAGCAAAGATGCCCCGTAGACTAATTGGGACACACCTAACGTTTTAGCCAATAAGGATTTGCCATAGAGCGTGAGATCCCTAGAAAGCCATAAATTCAATTTAGTTCTCATTTTCCTAATTCTACTGAGGAAATTCTCTTCAATGTTCTTATCTTGGTTGTATGATAGAAAGGTCCCTAAAACTTTAATTGGCGCTCTCGTACTTTTAAATTCCAGAATCTTACAAGTATTGTGTTTCATTGAACCTAACCACATTGCTTTGGTCTTCTTCCTATTTAATTTTAGCCCTGAGATGTCCCCAAATACCTCTATAGTTTGAAGGTGTGATTTGAGGGAGTCTGTACTATTTGTTATGATAGTTGTGTCGTCAGCAAATTGCGAAATTCTCGCTTCTTTATCATTTGGTAAACATATACCTCTACAGTTGCTCGCGGTCTTCACTGCATTCCCAGTAGGATAGAGGGAAGGGCTGGGACTCCCTGTCGCACCCTCTGTTACTTCAAAATAATTGGTCATACGACCACCATTCATAACAGAGCTTTGTACATTATTGTAGATAACAGAAAACCATTTTTTAAAAGTGCAGCCGAATTTAAACACATCTAGAGTTTTTGATATAAAATTCCATTCTATAGTGTCGAATGCCTTTTCGAAATCAACAAAAAGAAAAATTCCAGGCAGTTTCTTAATATCTGTATACTCCATTATATCATTCAAGAGTCTAATGTTTTGTCCTATATATCTCCCATTAACAAAACCCGTTTGGTCAGAGCAAACTAATTTTGGTAAGACTTTTTCCATTCTCCTCGCCAATGCCTTAGTTAATATTTTGTAATCAATATTGAGTAGAGATATAGGGCGCCAGTTCTTCAATTCCGTCAAGTTCTCATCGCCTTTTGGGATGAGTGTTATTGTTCCTCGTTTCTGGGATACAGATAATGAACCTTTGCGAAAAGCTTCATTATAAGAATTAAGAAGGTCCTTACAGAGAAGATCGAAAAAAGTTTGATAAAATTCCTTTGTAAAACCGTCCTCCCCTGGGGATTTATTATCCGCAAAGGAGGTTAATGCTTCTTTCAATTCGTTGATAGTCAAATCTTTTTCTAGGAAGCTTTGTTCTTCCTCATTGAGTTGAGGAATGTTGAGATCCTCAATAAAGTCGTTGAATTTTTGCTCAAATGCATGGTTGTCCATGTTTCTATTTATTTTAGCGGTGTACATTTTCCTGAAAAAAATTTCAATTTCCTTGTTGACTTGTGCGGGGTTTGAAACTATCTCTTCATTTTCTAGTTTCACCTCTCGGATCAATTTTTTCTCGTAGTTTGTTTTTTCGAGATTATAGAAATATTTGGTAGGCTTTTCTCCTTGTTCTACCCATTTCATCTTTGACCTGAACATGGTCTCTTTACCTCTTATTTCATGGAGTCGTTTTAGTTCTTCTTTGGCGGCCTCGAATTTTTCTAGGATATCCTGGTCGAAATAATCTCCATTGCAAATTTCGAAGTCGAGTTCTTGTAACTCTTTCTGAAGGGCCTCTTCCTTGTTCCTTAATTTACATCTTTTCTTTTTTGAATATCCTATAGTTTTTGATCGTAATTCCATCTTGATTAGTTCCCATAGAAGCTGGTTGTCTGTAACTTTGGAGTGTTTTCTTAATATTTGTGGATAATAAAAAGCGATCAGTTCTTTATAGTTATCATCTTCCAATAGGGTGTTATTAAATTTCCATAAACCTGGACCTCTATTAAACTCGCTTTTAACAACGATACTTAAGAAGATCGCGTTATGATCGGGCGCTGTCGAAATACGAATTTCCGCTTGTCTAACATCGCAAGAAAGCGAGCGCGGAACAAGAAAGTAGTCGATCCTCGATTTTAAGTTTAACGATTTTGATACGTAGGTAAAGGATTTCGACTTTGGATGCAGATCACGATAAATATCAGTGAGGTTTAATTCCTCCATAAGATCTACGAGTGTGTTTCTACTGCTTGTAGCCTTCCATGGGAGACCGCCGAGTTTATCAATTCGATTAAGAGTGATATTCCAGTCACCGGATATGATGACTTTTGATGTATCAGTTTTAGAGATAAGTTGTTGGCTTAGTGTTTTTATAAAGTCGTCTTGGTCGTGACAGTTATTTGGGCCGTAGATGTTTGTAATAAAAAAATATTTCTCCTCTATTGTAAGTTTTGCAATTAAGAATCTTCCCTCGGGATCTACTTGAATGCTATTTAAATTGAAAGGTGAATTGGGATTTAGAAGAATGCAGACTCCTTTTGAGTGTGTGGTTCCATGCGAATAAATTATTCTGCCGCCCCATTCTGCAGACCAAATTTTTCATCTTCAGGTGTTGAATAGGTTTCTTGCAAAAAAAGATTGTCGCTTTTTGCATTGTTAAGTATGAGAAAATTGCTCTGCTACGTTACGTATCCTCGACATTTAGAGAAAGCAGTTTTAACTTACGCGACATAGAATAATTAGGCGAGTTTTATCGTGTAAACTTTGCTAAATAAAGATGGTAAAGATAGCTTATACGTGAGTGTAAGAGTAAAAAACCTTCTGTGCACTTAGCCATTTCAGTAAAACGAAATATTATGAACATGTTGGGATCGGTGCAAAAAAGTAAAATCGAAGGCAAGTTTGGATAAATACAGCACTAGTGAAATTAATAATAAAAATCTTCACACAATACCTACAAAAAAAAAATAAAAGTTTTAAGTGTCCATCCTCATGCTCCTGTTCAGTTCCTCCTCATTATACGCACAGTTTATCATCCTATCAAAACCTTTAAACGTCTTCTAGATCCTCCAGGTCGTTAATTTTTATCGGCCTACCTTCTGGTGAAGTCTTCACGTAAATTTTGCCATCTAAGGTCCAGACACTTAGCAAAAGGCCATCTCTTCTCATTTCTTCGCGCGATTCACTATTTTCTTCCTATAAGACGTGAGGTTTTCGTGCAAGAAGATACGGTCTCCCGCAACACGAGTTGCAGCAGTGGCGTTAGGAAATAGATCTATTTTGAAAAATCGGCGCGAAAGGCCGTGCATTCCCGGCCGAATTGCAAACGAGCGCGGACAATTAGGTCATCTTCATCGTGAACTAGTTTTCTTCCCTGTGGTAAGTAACACTCGGAGTTGTCAATTTGCAATTGTAAGTTAGCTTAAAAAGGAAATGGTGCAATAATTCTTGAATACGTACGCTGGAATAACGATATTTGTGTTTGTTCTGTTCCCTTAACTGCGGGCAGGGCTTTCTGTTATTAGCTGTTATTAAATAAACTGTAAAAAAGCGCAAGAAAAAACCTGCTTTCGACGGGATTGCTTTGTATGTATAGGTTTCCCAGAGCCAATCGAACGCAATCCATTTAATTGTGTTCGAATAAGTTCGGTTACCGAACTCAATCGAACCCAATCTGATTGATTGGGTTCGATTGAGTTCGATTTGTTCGGAAATCGAACTCACTGAAAGTCCGATGTTCGATTTCGTTCGATTGCCGAACTCAATCGAACTCAATCCATGGATTGGGTTCGATTGAGTTCGATTGAGTTGGATTTTCGAACGTTCGATTAGCTATGCCGGGTTCAAACGTAACACAAAAATCACCTGGTAGCCAGGCCTCCTAGGATGTTCCCAGTTTTCTGCCACGGTGGTCTAGATCACCTTGTGCGCAATTCTTAGGACTGTGTGACTGTCCCAATCTTAACAGAAACCTGGGGCTACTATGCTTTTTAGTAAATACACGGGCCTGCCATCCTCCATTTGGTCATAGTTGACAAAATATTATTTTTTTAGTTATTGCACCATTATTTAAATGACTATAAGTCTGTAGACCTGTGGCTTCACAAAAAGAGGATGGCAAACCTGAGGTGAATGGCTCTGCAGACAGCCATGATTTGTGTTTTTACACAATTTATTTTTATCTTTTATTTTTTTTGATTGTCAGATCCTGCCCCAAAAAAATCTGCAGATAGGAAGGCGGAAATTCAAAATATGTAGTGAATTATATTACTTAAGGTTTTACTTTTATTTTTCAGGAGTCAGTTACATTTGGATGGAGGAAATTACTGCAGGGAATAATTATGACATACTTTTAGACTGCAACTTCGCATGTGCCAATAATCAAGAATGGCAATTGAATTACTATGAGAGGTGGCAGGCAATGTTAAATGAACACATTTCAACAAATCACCAAATTTTATAGCTTTTAGCTAATATCCAGTATAGAATGACAAAATTATGTTATGACATGTTGATAAAAAGAGCATTTTAAAATTATTAAAGAGCTTTATACATCACAAGAAGACTTATCTAACAAAAAAGATTTATAATGCAATGGAAATTTACATTTAATATTTATTTACAGTGAAAAGTAAAGTTATTGTGAAATCAAAGGAATATGTTTTAAGGGTAGTTCCTGCTTGTGTAAATTTAATTTTGTTATAAACGAGTAAATGAAACACTTTGTTTTTGTAATATTAAAAGCCTTCGTGCAATGCCACCTTGACAGTGCTTTGATCCATACATGTAACTTGAAATGTTCAATAAACTCTCTCATGTTATCTGTAAACTACTTTCTCTGTGTCTTGAATGATGCTACAGCATCCTTTGAGTTACATTCCCCATGGCAAATAGAATCCTGAAATGTTATATGCTCGATTTTTGCCACTCTGGCATCTGGTCTTCATTTGCCTTTGGGGTAGGGGGGGGGGGGGGTGGTCTGCTTTCCCTGAACAGCATCTTGTAATAGAGGTTTTATCGAAAAAACATCTCTGCAATAGTTGCTACTGCATTGAGCCCCTATTGCTAAGTGAGGCTCCCCAAATGTTCCAGGGAATTCAGGTGAACAAACGCTTATCTTAGGGAACAGGGAACACCAAAATCAAAGAAATATACTTTTATAAAAGATGGGAACACAAAGGAAACTTTGTTGGCCTGGAGGCGCTCATTACTGGAAGTAAGGTGGATCAATTTGTCTTTCTCCACAATCAAAAATTGTTTGTGTATAGGGGGAAGGAAGACAGGGTGTTCATTAGACATCGGAGTTCGGAAAATTCTCCTGCTACTACGTAGAATTCTCCAACTAAATTTCAAAGGCCTATATACCTATTTTTTATTAAGATGCGGGACCTTTAGAAATCATTCTCTGGTTAAATAACACTATTCTCCTGCTATTGTACCAGTAATTACAATGCGAAGTCTGTTATCTTTTTTTCTCTTTTTGCATGGGTACCCTCCCTTGTAAAAGCTTCTGGAGTGTAATGGCAAGACAATAGCGAATTTTTGTCTATTGAATTTGCCTACTGGGTCAAGATGCTCCATATTAAAATTAGAAATTATAGGAATTACTAGCCGGGTACAATGCCTCTGAGGAAGGTACAATATAATAGTGTTTTTCTAGTATTCTAGTTTCCTGTCATTATTTGGTTACCCATAATCCATTTATCTAAAATAGAAATAGTCAGAAGGAACCTGTATATTTTAATGAGCAAATATATTTTTTGTTGTTGGGTGGGGAGGGAAGGAGTAGGTCAACAACCTTAAAGTGATTTTAATACTTATATTTGTGAGAGTAAAAAGTCTGGATTAGTTTTCTGACATTCAAGACATTGATAGAAATGATTTGAGCTAAATGAAATATTTCTTATTTCTTGTATAATGTTACTTGCACCTTTATATTAGACTACAGTCAGTAAAATAACCCTCCTTGCTTTTGTCACAATTATTGGACAATGCTCAACTACAGTTAGGTGAACCAATATTCTGCAAGTTGTTTGAGTTCATTATTCCCATTTTAATTAACTCCCTTTTATTTGCAAAATTAAATAATTGCAGTGGACAATGGCGTCACGCATGGCCAGTTATGTATGAAATCTTACACCCCACTTCAAAGCCGTAATCTGATTGGTCGTACAAATATTATTGTCCATTGTGCGCGCCTTGCATATTTGAATAAAGTTCCCATGTGCTTTAGCAGCCACATTGCCTAGAAACCGTTTCGACGCTAACTCGCACAACACTGGTGAAGGAATTATTCGATCGACCGCAAAATATTGTTCTCCTTGGAAACAATCTTGTATGAAATCGCGGTGAAGTTAACTCTCGGAAACGCAAACTTTAGGTAGTTTATCGTTTGATAAGCTTGAATTCCATCACTTGTTATTCTTGGAGTGGGTGCGAATATTGGACGCACAACTTTATGGAGGTGATTGAAACTTGAACTTTCGTAGCCATTGATTGCTGAATCTTGCAAAGGAGCAATTTTATCACAAGATTTGTTGGCAACACACGGAAAATATTTCTGTTTAAAACAAGTGGATAACTTCACTTCAAGGAACTCAAGAAGTCAACGTTTTGTTTAACTTAACTTTCCCTAGCGACAACATTTTGTTGCAAATTGCGGGAATCAATTATTATCTAATCATCGGGGTTACAGATTGTGTCTGCCTTGGCTACTTTCGCAGCAATATGCGAAATTGTCTCCACTAACAGTTACACACAAAGTATCAGAACTTCGATTGGGACATTTTACGTGTGGATATCGTAAATTAACTACGGCTAACTTTCCCACTTATCTTGGTAGGGATTCCACAGTTGTTAACAATCGTCTTTAATTATTAAATTTGATTACTTGAAAGATCTGCTTTATTTAGCGACTCGAGAGCTTTAACCATTTAGTTGCTAAGACAGCAAAGGACTAAAAGATGACTTCGCGAAGCTCGCCGATTCTCGTCCCTCGTTACATGGAGAAAGATTACCTTCAAAGCCTCAACGATCGCTTTGCTTCGTACGTTTCCCGCGTGCGGCAAATGCGAGAACAAAGCGGTCGAATGGAAACCGTGAATCTCATCAACACGACAAAGATTCTAGAAGACGAGATCGTGGCTTTAAAAGGCATGTACGAGCGACAACTTGAAGAGCTCAGAAACAAACTTGAGGACCTGGCTCGCGAGAGAACGCAGCATCAGTTGGCAGCGGCGAAGAATTCCGCCTCTGTGGCAGAGCTTCAAGACAAGTGAGTTCATGTTTTATTCTAGTGATAACATCTGATCTCTCTTTTCGCTATCAATCAATGGATCGGTCATGATAATTATAGTAGCACAGTACTATTATCGGAACTAGCACTAAAAATTTATAATAGAAATGAGTGGCAAAAATTAAACAAAGAAAACTTAGTAACTACCCTATTTCCTGTCACCTCTTCCCTTGATTATGCCCCGGGGGGGGGGGGGTACTTGGGTAAATTTTTGTTGGGTATGTGCCGCTGGCCTCTCAGAACCCCTACCCCATTATAGTCATATTCTATGGCCAATTATAGACCCCATCTTAGTCACTTTTGGGTAAATTTAATTTTTTGACCCCAACTTAGTCACTTTCTGGGAGCCGTTTGTCAAATATTGAACAACAGCAATAAATACGGTAACATTTTTTTCGGCGAATATTTCCGTTCATAAATCACAACTTGCCAGATTTTCGTACTCTCAAAATCCCGGAAAAGTGTGACCCCATTCTAGTCACCCTATAAAAAATGCTTGAAATGGCGACCCCATTATAGTCAGTCCAGTCGTGAAAATGCGACCCCATCCAGCGGCACATCCCCATTAGCCCATTTATAGGAAGTGCCCCCCCCCCCCCTGGGGATTATGCCTCATCCTACACCCTCCTTTTTGGCATTAAGTCAACTAATACCCCACCCCCACCCCACCCCTGTCAACTAATACCCCACCCCCACCCCTGTCAAGCCACCTAACCTCAAGCTACATGTTAGTTTTTGCAGTCTTCTGAAAATAAAGTTTCAATACTAATGGTAGATGAACGTCTTTTTTGTATTACCGGTATCTAAAATATCATAATAATACAGATCCCATATAAAGCTCCTCCTTTTATATTTAAACCCCTCCCTCTCATCTCCATACACCATTAACTGGACCTCTTTACATGAGAGTTTTCGTCCTGGGATGACTTTCGCCTTGATATGAATTCATCTCTGTGTCTGGTCATTTTATTGTTGCTGTCTACGTATACTGTACATGATTTTGTCCTGGGATGAACTCATCCTGGGACAATTTCATCCCTGTCCTGAACACTGGGATGAAATGTGACAAGAAATACCGTGCAAACATTTTTTCGGGAGGAAATGTATTGCAATGTAAGCATGGATGAGATGAATTCAATCCAGGTGGGTCACGACTTCCAGAGTCTCCATCCTGGGACAAAATTCATCCCGGGAGGAAACTCATCTTGGGTCTCATGTATAGAGGCCCTAAGTCAAGTTATACTCAGGATGGGGTCTATGAAGGTCCCATTTCTTTCCTGCCTAAGGCACAAAGGGCACTAAAAAAATTTCACACCCCCAGTTAGGTCATGATCCACCATCAGCAGAAAGTGGATTAGAGTAAAATCAAAGAGATCTTGGTTTACTTAATAACTTTATCACTGGTAATTAAGGGGGGATGTTCCAAACAGGGACTGTTGAGGTCTGTATTCCCTCTCAACCATTTTTTTACCTTTCAGACTGGCAGAAGAGACAAGTGCAAGGAAAAAGACTGAAAATGCTCTAGCAGATGCACACCGGGTCATTGCAGATAAGGAGGCTCTGTTACAAGATGCACGAGTCACAACCACCCAACACCAGAATGCTCACATGGACACCAAGCGAGACAGGGATGGTCTTCAATCTGCACTGACACAAACTCAGCAGGCATTGGATGTGGAAATAGCAGCAAGGGCTGATCTGCAGACCTTAGCTAATCAACTCAAAGAAAAGCTGAACTTTCAACAACAGCTTCATGAAAAGGTAAAGATATTGAATGTGGCAAATCAAGTTACCAACTAATTTAAAAAGATACTTGACTCATAGAATCACTTTTATCCCACTTTTTTGCTAAAAATAATTTATTGGCAGGGGTTTGCAAGGCATAATCTGGAAGAGCCTGCACATAGCTACATATATGGTGTTTTCTTTAGCATAAAGTATTGCGCTTGCTAAAAGTATTACTGGAATGCTAGTCTGTGCTAGTCCGTCACAGCTAGTTACATGTGTACAATCAGTCTTGTCTAGTTCCTGTAGGTATGAGGGCCTCACAGAGGGGGCTCATGCATGTCCCCTTGTTCCCAACAAATATTTTCCTTTTCCTTTCCTCCCTAAACATATTTGTTCAATTTTGGTGTTCCCTGTTCCCTTAATTAATGCTTTTGTCTCCAAATCCCAAAGAGTTAATGGCCATGTTCACTTGTTCCTTGAAACCTCTGGGAGAGCCTCGGGTATTTTGTCAGGTTGACAATTCACCATTGTCCAGTAAATTCTGTGATGTACTCCTGGGTGTAGCTACTCTAAGGGTAATGTCTCAGTTGTCTGAGACACATTACAAACCAGTCCAAAAATCCAAAATAAATTTGTACTATGCATGCCTGGCCTTCCAAATGTAAAATGATGTGCTTGATTTTCAGGAGTTGCATGAGATGCGTTGTCGGCTGGATGAAGCTGAAAGGACAATTCTATTGGCTGAGGAAAGGCTGCATGAGCATAACATCATTGATGAAAATTTGTCCAGCATGTTGGCCAAAGTCAAGTTGCACAGTGAGGCAGAGCTACGAAGGTTTAAAGAAGAGGCAGAGATTTCATACCACAATGGGGTATGGTATAAGCTATATTATTTGTAATTTATTGATACTGAATACAGCGTAACCTGTGCATAATGTAGTCAGACGCTTCTGTGTTCTATAAATAACAGTGTCTAAAATTAGTGACAGGGTTTAACTGATATGGTAATAGATTTCAGTGTGACAATGTACGTGATTAAGGTATTATTAATAATTTTTTGCGGAAGGGGAGAGGGACAGGTGGGGGAGGGAGGGGAGAGGGGAATTATGGAGGTAAACTCAACATGTGTATTTAGGTTACACAATTTATAGTATTTTTTAGCTATTAAATAACTGACGGCTAACATTCTGAGACAGTTGTCCTCTTTGATTGAAATAATGTCCATGAAAAAGGGTGTAATTATAATCAAGGTTAATTTAAGAAAATAAATGAAAATAGTAAGAAAAATTTAAGTTAACATTCACTTGGACAAAGATACATGTAAACCTTGGGATATTTAACATGTGTCTGTTCACAGATGAGTCAGATAAGAGTACAGCTGGATAATGAATCCCGAAACCTTGCAGCAGCCACAGATGACAACATTCATTTGAAGGCTCAAGTTGAGGCATTAAACTCCAAAAACATCAACCTTGAAGCCAAGGTATGTAATTACCATTATTGCTAAAAAATGTTGTGGTTATTCATCGTGGTAGAGTTATTACCATAATTGCTGTTGTACTTTTATCAAGTTGTGAGTAAGTAAAATACATAAGGTACATGTAACTCACTAAAACATCCGTGTTTACTCTAGTGTTCCAGTTTGGAGGGGCAAAATGCAGGCCTGATTCAATCCCTGGAAATGGAACGTCAGCAGGCTGCAAACACCATAAAGAACCTTGAAGCTAAATTGCGAGAACTTCAAGAAGCTCTGATGGCCAAAGTGCGGGAGTTGGGTCTGGCATACAATGCTCACCTTCCTTTGGATCTAGAATTGGATGCATTTGCTACTTTGTTAGAGGCAGAGGAAAGAAGGTATGGTAATGTTAAAAACACAAATAAAAGCTTTAAAGTTACTTGCATTTTTAATGCAAACAGATTCACTGAATTGCTTTATACCTCTCAACTTCAGTGGAAAACATTATAAAGTCATACAGTTGGCACATTGAATTTTCTTTCCCTCCCCCCCTCCAAAAAAATGGCACTGTGTTATAATTGACACATCAAATATCAGAACACGGTAGAATGAACTTGTAACAATCCTCCTTACGTGTATAATAATCCTTTACCCTTCCCCGTGTCTAGTTTTATCACTGATCTACTCTTTTTCCTATCTTCTCTCTTCCTGGGAACTAAAAATAACTTGGTAACCACTACCAGAGAAAACATCAATCTAACAGTGTTACATTCTTTTGGCATGTATCTTCTTCACTTTAGGCTAAACCTGGCCATGGAAAGCAAACTTCCCTTAACCCCAGTGCGTTCCCGTACCTGGCACGCCACCACTACAGAAAAAGTTGCCGCCCCAACACTGAAACGTCCAGCCACTACCTTGGGCATTGCACATCCTCCAGCTGTTACAAGCACTGCAGTGCTACGGCGACCCAAGACTACTTCAGGTACATATGTAACTATTAACTGTAAAGACCTCAACAGAGGAGCTTTTAAATAACAGATAATGATACAACCATTTGCACACAACCATGTTACAGTCATACAATATAGTACATACTCTAGGGAAAAGTTTGAGTCATGTTGTATTTATACTGATTTTCCCCGTAACTCAAAACTGTCACTGTATGAAAAATGTTTGGATAAGGTTTTTAATTTTGTTGATCAAAATCAACCAGATAAAGTCGTTTGAAAACAGTTGATGTTTTGGTCATTAGGCTCTCATCACTAGAAATTCCATACATACATGTATATCATTTTTGCTTACTTCTTTCTTAATCCTAGAGCTCTTTGAGGGTGTCTGCACTTAAGGCTATTAATTGCCAGGGAATGCCAGTATTGCATGCCCTTCGGTATCTTCACCACTTGTTCCAAGCTATCCTCCATAATATATTGTATGTTCAATTGTAAAAATAATAAATTATGATTTGTTTTCTTGTCCTTTGACACAGGTACCTTAACTGGCACTAAAGTTAAGCCTGTAGTCCACCCAATAACCACCAGTAGTCCATACCGCCACACCTGGTCCTATGTACCAAACTTTGTGGACTACCACAGCCCTACATCAAGGTAAAATTTAATATTAAATCATAATTTCTATGAAATACAGACTAACATCCTGTAAAAAGGCCATTTGGGTGCTGGATGTGAGAAAGGGTACCGGGACTCCCTTTAATTTTACATGTACATGTAGATGTATGGTTTTGCTGGACAGGGCTCAGGGGTATAACTTGAGAACCTTTGTCTCCTGACTTCTATAATACAGTACATTATTTGAGGCTTGTCGTAATTTAAGATTCATAATAATTAAAATGATACTTTTGTTTCAATACCCTATCCCCGACTAAACTGTCTTAAGACTGTCTCTATTGGTGTGCAAAATAGTGAACAATTATATTATATTATAATATATCCCCTCCCTATGCACACAGGGTGCTTAAGTCTGTGAGGTTTCTTTGCCCATATATAGCTATTTTAGTTTAGTTTTTGTCGGAACATGATCTTATAGTAGAACTTTGATTTGTATTGCTAATATTTAAAAAAATTCAAAAAGCTCCTTGAGACTTCACTCAAGTAATCTCCTAATATACATGTGTGACCTGATTTATTTACCAGTGAGTTATAATTGCGAATCAAAATGAAGATGTCCAGTGAGTCTTTTTTTAAAAAAAAAATTCTCGATGTTCAGTTCTAAACAATCAAACCACAAATGGCTGATGCTCAACTGACACTTGTGCTGACATGGAATAATTTTGTACAGTGTGCGTCTATCAATGTTGCAACATTGCATGTTATTACCTAATTGTTGCTTACATGATTGTTGGTCTAAACCATGCGAGAAATTATTTTCAGTTTCTTCAATTAAACCTTGCCATATTAAAATAAAGAAAAGAATGACTGTGTATTAAACTGTGTCAATAGCAATTACATTAACAATAATGATTAAACAAAATTTAATATATTTTTTTACAAGACTCGATTATTTTTATATATTAATCCGTCAAACCAGTAAAATTTTAATAAATTTTTACATTTATTTGCGAGTTTTTTTGTTCTGGGCCAGTTGTTTTTAACCCTTTAAATTCCCAACCATGGGTTACCATCAAATTTTGCACAACACTGATGATGTGCTACTGTCTCGATGTGCCACAATTTTTTTTAAGAAGTGACATTGAAAAGAAAAACATGTAAACTGAAAGGGAAGTTAACATTCAGATCTAGGGAGTGAAAGTGTTAAAGATAATTCAATACCAATCTGACTCTCGTTTCTCTGTTTCTTTTGGAGGTCCCGCTTTCTTCGGAGCCTTCCACGCACACTGGCCCAGTTTGACCACTACAAGATTTACCATTGAGAAACAAAAGTCAATGATGCCTTTTTGATAACTAAATATCAAGTAACTTTAATTTGTCTCGTTGTAATTTAGCCCTTTCACTCCCAAAAGTCAAACCTTGAGCTAAAGTCACTCGTCTAATCATTATTATTGTTCTATTATAACATACTTTTTGTTTTTGCACTTCTGTGAAATGAAACCCTACTGTCTTATTACTCAAATGAAATTGGATGAGCAGTACAATTAGAACAGCTTTTTTTATTAAATGCTACATCATAATTACGTGGTGATTTTAGCTTCAGATGTGGATGGAACATAAATGTGAAGTTGTTACTATTTAAATGAAGTGTTTTAAGCACCACTATTTGAGAGCATTGCTTTTTCTTCAGTATTTAAAAAAGAATAAATTTCGAAAATATATTATATTAATTTCTTACTGTCAATCTTAGACACTCTTGGGAGTAAAAGGGTTTTGAAGTTAAATCCTGATTTAATTTGATCAAAATGTACTCATCTGAACATCATTTATAAGAGTTTTATATGCACTCATTTTTTAATTTTTTTTAACACCTTTTTATATATAATATGTACTACAGGATTATTGTGATTAATTTATAACCAAAAACACCAATTTATAAAGATTTTGTATTAAATTATTAAAATTGTTTTAGATTTTATTAATATAATTGTTATGAATTAGTTTGATTTCATTTTATTGATTTACATTATAATTGCAAAAATTAATGAGGTTAGAGTATTTTAGATGTATACCATCAAGTTGATCGATTTATTAAAACAAAGTGATATTAATCAAATATTAAATTTATGTATATTTATTAATTGATTATGACAAATTTAATTTACAGTTGAGTTAACTTGTTACATGAGAGTTTTGTTCATAAACTTTAATTTATTGTGGGATTATAATGGATGAAATTTATTTACAATACAATATTTGCAAATTAAACTATTAATTATCTGCTAGGGATCACAAAATCTTAGCATTGCCAATCAACATAATTTGACAAAAAACGTTTTGAAATACACATTAAGTTATGATATCAGAGCTGGTAAAGAAGTTTTAACAACAGTAAGAAAGATTTTATTGATTGTGACAGTAAAGATCATTTTTAAATTCATTGGGATATTTATTGACAATAACATTACAAGTTCTACTACCAAAGATCATATTGCACATTGATATTGATGCATTGTACATACAACGTTTCTATCAGACAAGTTTTCTATATTGAGAAAAACACAATATTTAAAACAAAATAGGTCATTTTTTCACTTTCATTTTTATTTGATATTTTTTATATAATAAGCACACCGATCTCCTAGCCTTATTCATAGATAGTTTGAGGTCTCTTCCTCTCACTGTCTTTTCTATCCAAAGAGGAAGAAGAGATAAGAGAGCAGACACATCCTGACTTGCTAAGAATCTGGTTAATTGATTAAAGTTATTTATACATGTATATATAGTAAACTATAGTCTAGTCAATTTTCACCTTTGATATGAAGATTGAACGTCAGCACTTGATCATTAACTAAAGGCAAAAAAATATCATCTTTTCTAAGCACTCTAGCATAATTATTGAACAGAATAGTTTTTGCACTTTGTAAGTTAAGTACTGAATTAACGATTTGTCAATAAAATCACTTTTTATTCTGCAAAAGTATATCCTCATCTTCTTGTCAACTTTGTGTTATTTATATACAAGAATTTAAACGCAAAAGTGGTAATTTTAGGTGCCAAACTTAGAACACTCGTAGCCATTTTAGATTGACATGATGTGATTGATTGACAGGTACTGAGTACAGTGTATTTTCCTGTCAAATCTGTAACAGTTGTAAACACTATTTAAAATTCTTCGTGCACTTACTGTTTCCAAATTCTCAAAAAATTGTTTAGATATTCAATGGAAAACAAACATTGCATTATTGTGCAGATGTAGATCTAATCCTTTCCACAAATATCCAGATTTTGTTTTGAGATATTTAAAAAGTTTTCAAGGTATTCAGAAAATGTGAAAATGTTTAGAAAATTTGAAGAAAATGTTTATCCTCAGTTCTATTCCGAGTTGAATGACAGCAATAATTAATCAAGTTCCACAGTTTTCCACCTGAATAATGTTATGAATTCCCATAATACTAAATTAAAAAACGTGTTGGTTTAAGCTGTTATAACTGTGCATATTTCGTCCGTAATGTTGTCAATCTCTTAACTCTATTCCCCTTCCAAAATAGAAAATTAAGACTATGATTGTTTGTCTCAATAAAATGTCATTTTGTGAATATTTACCTCCAGTCACACAGGAAATGTTCGCATTTTGGAAGTCAATCCTGATGGCAATTATGTCAGAGTCTTCAACACATCCAGCTTCAAGGTGAGTTAACTTGTAACTTTTAAGGAGCTGTGTCGCGATATTTTAAGTCATATAATCTGATGCATAAAACTACTTATAAATTGAAGGAGACCTCGAAAAAAACAGTTTTCTAAATTTGAATCAAAGTCTCTTCGAGATATCGACGTTTTTGCATGAAGTATGAGTCGAAGGTTTATCCTGTGCATTGTTCTTCGAACTTATCATTACAGTTTCTTTGTAGTTTAGTTTAACAATTTCCTATCTTCGCGGAGGAAATGCAGCCATATAATTTTTCGATAATTTTGTCAAAAATGGCTCGTCCGCGCCGGGTATTTATACACATATTCCTTAACATTACACAAATAAACAGTGCAAATTTCAGCGAGATCTGACAATTCTATACTTTAAAATTGCAAGGACCTTTCGAGGCAGTCGATTACGGCAGCGAAATTAGCAAATGAAACAGCAAAATATGCGTTCCACGCTTTGTTTTTGCGACGCCATATTTTAACTGTTATAGGTAGACCGCTGTTCAATGTGTTCAAGGCCGTATCGTTACGATTGCTCCACGAAAATGCACGAAAAAAATACGGATATTTCCGACTACTGTCGGAGAAAACATTGCACATATAATTGCGGCGTAAACAAATCGTTACACTCAAGCTGCGTTTTGTCTAGGCTCTGCGAGGGTCGGATATCAAGACCCAGGATTAAACAAAAGCCATATGTACAGTAAATGTTTCAGTGAATGCTTTCGAATTATATTTGAAGATGAAATACGAAAGAATTTTGCTGTCTTTGACTGAAATTCCACTCGAACTGCGTAGATACGATCGCATGTTGTAAAGCCGATTCATGCAACATTGCTGTCAACGCGAAATCTCGTCCCTAACGACCTAGACAGATGACGGATTGTTAACCGCTCCTAAGCTAAAAGAAGCGCGCCCCCATCTCTTGCATTTGTTTTAACTTCAATAATATCTTTGAAAAGAGCGAGTTTTTTGGTATGGTTTATTTTTGACGTTTGTAATTTTTAAACGATTAAGTGCTAGATTATTTATTCGTGTTTTAGTTACGCAATCCATTGTTTGTGCGACGCTTTATCGCCTTTCAGACACACGTGCGTTGAGATAAGAAAGCTGACATGTCACTTTTAAAATTGTTATATAACGTTTGTAAATGTGACAAGTCACGTTTTTTTTTTTTCACGAGATCGCAAGTGATCACCCACAGCGGAAAGTAATCCCTTGAGAAATTAAAACAGTCCCTTGAGAAATTAAAAAAGTCCCTTGAGAGTTTACAAATATGTGGTTCCAAATGTTGTTCACATAACCCCTATTCTACGTTTTTAGCTTGTAAACAAGCAAAAACGTCGAAAAAACATCAAAGAAGTAATGATTAACAAAAATAAACAAGGAAAGCTATGACGTAGGAAGATTATGACAGATTGCGAATAACAAACCAGAAAACATTGGCTAATTTGTTTCCCAAGATGTACCATCCACGAGGAAGTCCGTTTAAATTATGAAACCAATCACTAAAACAAGAAATCGCAGTTTTCATGTTTAAAGTGAAACATAGATTACTGCCTAGCAACGTAGTAGAGCTTTTTCCTAGATCACCCTCGAGCTATAGCTTAAGGAACTCAGATTTTTACGTACCCAGAGTAAGAACTGTCAAGTACGGGAAACATTCCCTTCGTTTCCTTGGGCCATTGATGTGGTCGAAATTAGACAATAGGGACAAAAACGAAACGTCCTTGCAGCGATTCAAGGCGAACATCAGGGGAAGGGAACTCAGTGGACTTGTCGGAGGAGACACATGCAAAGGGTGTTACCTTTGCAACTCTTGAGCCGAAACCACCCTATAAGTATTAAATATAGGTTCGATATTCCGTATTTTAAAGTAGTATCTTAATTGTAGGAATTAGATGTAAATACAAAGAGTATTGGAAAATGTAGCATAATTTAATGTAAATAGACCAGAATCGTTTTTGTACTTATATTATATTTTAGTTTAAACAGTGTCCCCGATTAGTAAGCTTAAGGCTAGCTAGAAGAATAGACACTTAAATAAAGTTCTTATTATTATTATTATTATATCCTAATTTTAATACATTAGACAAGGGTGAAATTTATCTGCTACATGCTGGAATTGAACTAAATAAAAATCAGCATGAAATAACGGTAAAAAGGACAGACATTAGGATCAGCTAGAGATTGTTAGAAAATTGCTGTTCACACAAATGGTCTTAATTTTTCCTAGGATGAAGAGATTGGTGGGTACATGATTCAACAGAATGTTGCTGGCAGGCCTGTAACCGTCTTCCGTTTTCCTCCAAGAACTCGCCTGAAGGCTCTGACAAATGCAACTGTAAGTACTGTAGTTACAAGTTAAAACGGTTTTCAATTGAGTGTCGAAAATAATTCGCGTTTGCATTGGTTTTGTATTACTACGCTCAGTGATTGGTTTAAAACTCTCGCACCACTTTCTCGGCCAATCAGAAACTTGTTAAACCAATCGTGACTCGCTTGCGCACGTTTTGCCGCGCTTCGTGTCGGAACATTTATTTGCTTCGAGTTTTGATTGGTACTGGATTGTGTTACGAACGTGTAACAAGAACCAGTGAGATTCAAGAAACACAACTCTTTTAATATTGACAATTGTGTTAGCTTCATACATAGGCCTACACGAATAGGGTAAACAACTCAACTAGCATTTCGATACAAGTAAACACAGTGGTAAATGCAATGCTCAGATCTTACGGATCCAGTCGCCACAGTCTCTAATTCATTAATGAACTTCAGTTATGCGAAGGCAATTGTTCCAAGGAAGAGTCGAGGAAGAGGCATTTAACAAAACAGCGTGAGCAAATCATCGTCATATATTTTCACCAAAGTCCAAACCTTGTGGTATTGCACCAAACTGTCGATTATGACCATATGTGGTCGAAGAAATTGAACTTATAACTACTTCATGTAACAATTGTCTATGTCTTTTGTGATTGGCCAGAATGATTCCTTTGGTTTTGGTTTTACGACACTCAATTGAAAACTGTTCTGAAACTGTAATTAATTTAACCATCTAATATAGTTATTTTGTGTACAATACATACTGGTTAAGGGAGAACCGTTAAAATGCTCTTGTAGGTGTGGTCAGCAGCAAGCTTGTCTAGACATAATCCTCCATCAGACTTCCTGTGGAAAGACCAGCACAAGTGGGGGACTGGACCAGAGTGTACCACAATACTTTGCAAGCCTAATGGACAGGTAAGCCTCCTTGTTGATGTTATTAAAGGTGATACAGAAAAAATGATGGCGTTGGGGATCTTTTAGTAGATGTTTTGACCAAGGCAGCTGTTTAGGAGTCTGCAGACGTGAAAGTTAGATTCACATTGCACGACATAACATAGCAAAAACATGGGAGTCTTACTCAGTGGCTGAATGGTCACACACCAGGGCTTACTTCACAGTCAATATACTTACAACTAAGAGGTATATTTTTACTAGCGGTTTGACTTTTAAATTGAAGGAGATATCTGGTGCATTCACGAACGATGGTCAGGGCAAATCTCTTTGTGTAGCTAGTTAAGTTCTTTTTTTATACTTTGTAGGCTGTGGCATGGACCACTGCTGCTTATCCGTTTGGTGTACCAAACCAAATCCCCACACGAGACACCGGACCAACTGTCTTGCCAGAGAGTGGGTTGGACAGAGAGCCTGTCAAGGAAAGAACCTCCCCTCGCTCTCCAAGGTAGGCATACATTTATAGCTAGAGAAACGTGGTATTGGTCTTTTTTTGTTTTGAAAAAAAAAAAGAAAAAAAAAGAAAAACGATTCACTTTAGGCCTTGGCCTGGGAGAGTTGTTAGAACCAACCACCTCCCGTTACTTGAGTTAATTATAACCTTGAATTAAATGTTGATGAAATCCTACAGTACTAACAATCTGTATGTATCTGCATTTCTAAAAGGTGTTTGAGGATACGACGGACTTGCGTCAGGACCGATTTCGGGATTGAGTGATTCCAAAAACGTTAACAAAAAGTGCAAAAGCAATTCAAATGTCTAACTTCCATAAACTTGAAATCTCAAAACCGCATTGTATTGTATTGAACAATGGTTGGATTTTATAACATGGTAGTCCTGAGTTCGACCTAAGCTACATGTTTTTACGGTATTGTAAATCACCATCTGGTACTAATTTTAAGCAGAGTAATTTTAATGGTTGTCCAAAGTGAATTTCAAAAATGTTTTAGTTCTTACTGCCCCCAATTCCCTTAGGTCCAGAGTCCCCGACCCTGTACCAAGAGAGATAGAAGGCAAACCTTTCTCTAATCCCCCAACTGACCCTCTCCACCCGCACACTGTCCAATCCAGGACCAAAACTGGCGGCCATGATGCCATGAGCATGCACCCTCAGGCGAGGTCGCAGACAGAAAGGCCGGACCCTTCTGGGGCCAGTCGAACTGGAGGAGCTCCTCTAAGAAGGTTCACAGGGACGTCTCTACCGAATAGCAAGGTTGGTGGTGGATAAGAAAACTTTTGAAAATAAAACCTGTCTGCAACAAAATTGTCTTTTTAGACACCTTGAATGACTGTTTTTGCTTACTGTATCTCAGTAGTCAATCTATCTTGTATGCAGAACTCTCAGATGTGAAAAAAGCAGTGAACATTATAAACTGTTTGTCTACCAAAACACTTAAAGAAAAATCTAGAGCTTTTTAAAGCTTTATACCTTGTGCCTGAATTCGATTCGCTTGTGTATTTGACTTCATGGTAATGAAAATAAGAAAAGTATCGGATAGCTTTTTTCATTTAGTCACTTATTAATTTGGAAGTTGATAAAAGTAGTAGATCTGGAAAGCTGACGTTAGGAGCGAAACAGATTAGACTATAACATAACATAGACTTTATTTTCTCTCTCGAATTTTAGAGTAACTTATAGCTAATATTATTAATATTAGTAGCTAATAACTTCGAGAATAAAATAAAATAGACTAAAATAGGTTACAAAAATACGTTACATACAAGATCATGGGCCGCGCGTGTTTTCATAATGTGGATTGACGCTATTGATGGAAGCATGGCAATGAACAATATATCAATAAATGAATTGCTAGTTAATGTGAAGCCTATTGGTATAGTGTTTGCGGACTTAGGCAGAAGGCATGCACTCACTCATCTTTGTTAATGACCAACAGAGCTCAGCCCCAAAGAATGGCCAGGGAGGATCCATCCGTGTTTTACCGGCAACAGACTTCAGTTCACCGTCACAGAAACATCAAGACAGACTGAGCCAAATCAACAGTCAACAGAAGGTTGAGTTTGCACCACCGATGCCACGACCGTATGTCATAGCGCACACATGGTAAGGGCATTAGATGAACCCAATCTCGGGATGATTAAATCATGAAACTAAGACCGTCTTCTTTTGGGAGTAGCTCTAATATGGTTTTAACGTTTGAGCCCGTCAATGTAATCCCAAAGTGTGATCCTTCAAGAGAAACTTGTTCACGAGTACATAATAGTGGCGGATTATTAATTTTTTCCATTAAGTTTGTGTTCGGCTACTGCGGGTAGAAGCCGAACTTGTCATGCCTTTTGTAACTTGCGCCGTTCTCATTCCTGCGTGCAAGTGACTACTGGAATTGAGATAAAGAGTTATTTAAAAGGTATTCAGATGTAAAGACAACGTTCGTTTTGTTTTGAGCTGAAAATATGAATTGCATTTCCCCTCGTTGCCTCTTTTCTGACCCGTCGTTCATTTGCCACACGAGAGATACCGAACAAATTTGTTTTTCAATTACCAAACTGTTTGATTTTAGTATTAACAACGTTTTTATTTTTTATTTTCTGTTAACAGATTTTAAAGCACGTACACTCAGCAAGAAGCATTCAGATTGAGAAAGGATGTACAAATGATGTTTTAATGTTGTGCTTGGGTCCATTTACACTGCACTAGAGGTTTTGGTACGACTTGGATAACATTGGCAACTGTGTCCACTTAACTCACTCTTGGACCATGTAAATAACAAATAATAAGAAACTGTGGCACAGCTTAAGTGGAACCCGATGTGTTCCAAAGCAGTGCAGAGTAAATGGGCCATATCAGTTTTTTAATTTTTTAATGTTAATTATTTTTAAAAACTCCGAGTTGGTTGTTGATAGCACTTTTTTTCTTTTAAAAAATCAAACAGTTTGACGATGTAGGTAGCACCTGAGCGATCCTGACTGAACTCAAATTCATTCCATGCAATGTAAATAAAACCTTATTCTGATATAGCAAACAAATTCTCCTAAGTGCTTCCAATACATTTATTACAGTACTAATGGAGAGAATTTGATCCTATATCTAGTACATATCATTTTTTAGCTCTTCAGTTTTTTTTTTAAATTATTATTTGTGGTTAAAATGACTAGTCTTGCTGAGTTCACAAAAACAGAATTTTACCAACACATGAGAATTCCAAACAACTTACTGAAAAAAAAAATTAAACGAATTTTATCATTTTTACGGACGCGTAACGTTTTCCAAAGTAATAGAAGGAACAGTCAGATAGTTGAGTGAATAATTTTGGTCGGGTGAGCAACTGCTTTTTGAAAAAAATCCTCTTTAAAGAAGAACTTCATGAGTATGGATTTTTAATTGGCCAATCATCTGCCTCGTCCCAGGCTTCATTGCATTTCGTTGGCGAAGTTGTATAAGCTTCTTTAGGTCCACAATTACACGCGCACCGCACTTAAACCAATGAGGCAAGACTGGGGACAAGGCGGACCAGACAAAAATAGCACACTCTGAAATCATTCTCATCCCCAGAACCACTTGAACCTCTTAGCCTGCTGAGTCTGAGGTATGAGGGACAAGTGACTCTGGAGACACATTATTTGATTGGCTAGATCTTCAAAAAAAGATTACCTTATTATAGAAATATAACGAAACATTTTAACAACGCGAACAAAATATACGCGTAATAAAATTAACGCGAATTAAAGAAAAGTTCTGGTTAAATGCTTATAGTAAACGTGTTTATATTAATTAACATCAATAAAATTAACGCGAATTTTTGAAATTCGCGTTAATAACATGTATCGTTAATTTCCTATAATAAGGTAATTTAGCAAATCAAATCAACTGTTTCAAAATCCCTTCGTTGTTGGGGATTTTACTACGGTTGATTTGATTTGCCAAATTCAAATTTCTTTTATTAAAGTTCCATCCAATCAAATCATGTGTCCCCAGAACCACTTGTTCCTCATTCCCCAGGCTCTGCCGGCTAAGAGGGACAAGCGGCTCTGGGGGACGAGAGTGACTCTGAAATTTGCACGGCAATTTTATGGCCATGAAAATAATCAAGAGGTCATGTTACACTTCTAAGACCTTGATCTTGGTGATTTTCGTAGAAAGAAGGTGCTTTTTTTGCATGGTGTGAATAAGTGACTTGAATTGTACAAAAGAATGGTTCTCTTTGTTTTGTCTCAAATAAAATGACACAAGCACTGTTACGTTTCACATTCCATCACATTCCTTCACATTCCTGAGGCAAGAGAGATTGCGGGCTTTTCCGTTAATAGCAAGGGAAGGTCTTTTATCCGTGGAAAAAGTATAGACGACAGCCTACGAGGCAACATAGTCGATTCTATTATAGCTGAAGGAGGGGATCCTGCATCAGATTACTTTCGAGGGCAGTTTAAGGAAGTAGCCGATCGAAAAGAAAGCGAAAGATCGACGGCTGATAACTGGTTGAAGCGCGAGCGAGGATCAAGATGTTCTACAACGAGCAAACGAATGTGCTCACGTGCGTTTACCTTTTCATTTGACAGCTGTAACCCACGTGACCCAAAACACACGTCTTTGTCGCCAACGGCAACTGTTTCGTGCGGCTCCGAAAAAACAGTCTACCTAATTCAGTTGTAGTTTGACAACAACCAGCCCTGTTTTAGCCCTTTTCAGGCTCTTTTTTTAGATTCCTACACAGACCCTCTGTGAGCTCGTAACGCAATCTTTCCACCTTACAATACCGGGAGCTTGGAACAGGCTACCCAACAGTGGGAAGGAATAGACTGTGTGCCAAGCCCAAAGAGAGTCCGTGTTGGTGGCTAGGCTTCTTGGAGAAATAAGGAGGATGTAGGGGAGGAGGTAGCTTTAATGCCTGCTGAAAAAAGGGGGTAGAGAAATTGAAGATTGTTGCGCGGTGGTCTTTTTCTCCTGTGCGACATTTTCAGGTTTGAACATGAAGATTCCCTCTTCATTTCTTGAGAGAAAACAGGGAAGGACCCTGGAGACGAGACTGGAGATTTCAAAGCGGTAATAACTTTTTTTCCAAACAATTTACGTTTTGCTACAGACACTCGCAAGCCATTCATTACCTCGAGCAACTCGGGTAAGGGGTAATTGACAAGGCCTTGTCCCCTTTAGCAATGCAGAAGGTTGTGATTACTAAGTATTCTTTATTTCTTACAATAAAATTTAAATAATAACAAATTTATAACGTTTCTCGTTATCATATCTACAAATAATATCAATAGGTTTGTAAAATTTACAACGCTGTCCCATAATGTCTATATCTCTATAACAAGTATGAATCTTGTTCAGCTCGTTTCAACATGAAAAGTAACACTGAGTTGAAACACGCGTCCCTTATAGCAAAAGCATGAGTAAAAGGTTTTCAAGAACAACCGTGTGGTACAGTAGCTCAGCGCGCGAGTTGAAGTGGCGCGCGCTGACACGATGTCCAATCTAGCCCCATAAGCCCGCTTTTTGGTCAGCGTCTAGAACGCAAGGCGCTCTGGACAAGTTTCATTTTTTTTAGCACGAGTAGAGCGCTCATTTTTGATTGTCAGCCAATCACCTTTAATCGTTAAGGACTAGAGTCCGTCAGGAGCGGAGTCTCAAATCAGACTTGGCCTAAGAGTCCGCGTCCTTGTTGTTGACAAACTCCAATCTCGAGCCCAGAGTCCATCTAGTCGGTCAGCGGTATGGGATGTACTCGTGTGTACCGGCGACCCTACCGCTGACCAACCGCTGACGGACCGCGGAGCCGGGAGACACTCTGGGCTCGAGATTGGACAAACTCGGGCTCTGGCAACAAGATTGACCCACTGTCCAATAACCCGCACCCTGTTTGCAGCACCTATACTACATTTATTATCACATTATGAAGGGTGTCGACTATTTTCTGACCCTGTCTAATACTTACAAGTACAAATTTCTGTTATTTTCCTTTTCGGGCTAAGTTATTATGTATAGCTTTCGGCGCCGAAACAACAATTTACAAAGAAAGTTATGTTGAAAGAAACCTGCAGTAATTTTTTTAAAAAAGAAACAAACAAGCAGAATTCTTAGAAATGGTATTATCCAGCGACTCTCAGCAGATTATAATTTGAATAACGTGCGAAGAGAGTACTAAAAATATCCTGATAGACCAGTTTAACATTTATTTACTTTTTAAATTACCACGCAGAAAGATTAAAACATAATTATGACCAGTAAAATATTTAGTGATACTGCACACTGAAATGTCTAATAAGATAATATAATTAAGACATGCTTCTAATAAGCTCAGTCTTACACATCGTGCTGGTAAGGTCTCTGAAGCAGCTGTAAAGTGGTACGCAATTCTTCTCAAATGGGACAACAGAAAAACGTAAAATATAAGGGCGGACCATGGCTGCACCTCTAATTAACCTGCTCTAGAGTAGTTTCTTGTGCGAAGAAGAAGAAACAAAAAAACACTTTGTGAAACTAAAGCACAGGCGCCTTGTTACCCGTTGTCTGTTTGCTTTTGTTGCCTCGTTCCTTCTCCTGCTGCTCTTTCTTTGACTCGGAGGTTTATAGATGCACAGAAGCTTTCTCACCACCTGCATCTTCCGGCCCTCCAGCCGACGCACTACCACCCTGTGCGCCACTGGCATCATCACCATCATCATCATGTTCAGATGACGTGCCGGTCTTTTTATAGGATGCCTCGACTCTTTGGGGTCGAGTCCCTTGTTCTTGGTTTTCAGGATCGTGTTTAATGTAACAAATCAGGAGGCCAAAAAACAAGATCGCCTGAAAAACAACATTTTTCTCTCAAAACAATTTCCAGTATAAATATTCAATACAGGCATTCAATAGGCTTTGGAATGTGTTGTATTCTGATTAAACTTGCTCCAAGTCACTTGTTTGATTCGCAGTAGACCGCTGGGTACGGAAACGGAAGGCACGCGCGGGCATGAAAAACAAAACGGCGGAGGATCGTAGCGGAACAAGCCATTCTTCGATTTACTGCGTCGTTCAGTGCTTCGTGTATTTTACGCACGAACAAATAAATTTCGCGCTATTTCAAAGCGAGCTTACGCATGCCAAGTAACTAGATCGACACGAAACGAGCGACTTGGAGCAAGTCTATATTCTGATAGGCAAGGCCCAGATTTATACTTGTTGTGGTTTACATCTATCTTTGGTTTATATTTTTCAAAAAAGTTTGACTTTTATTTTCCTTTAATTTGTTTAATATTATGATAATGAATTTGTGACAATGAAAAAAATACAATTTAAATTGGTTTGAAAATTTTTTAACCAAAGGCAAATTTATTCTAAACCACAATATACTTATACCAGTTATCAACCGAGTAAAAGGTCTTGTCTTTGATGTTACTATAGCTTTCCTAATAATCTGTTTTAAAGGCCCAAGCACGAAGTATAAAAACGGGAATAATCCATGAACCATCCATCATTATTTTTGCGTTTATGATAGTTCAATTTGCGGTCCTTTCAGCAAGTTATGACTTGCATATTGAACAATAATACTGCGCGACGTTACTTAATATCATAAGAAATGGTTACGGGCAAATTACCGTGGCACCACACACATGAAAGTCGAGATTGGTTGATGTTACGACAGACTCAGGCATGAGGCGGTGTAAGTCTATGATCACTGTGTATTTATTCTGTCTGTACCGTTGTTGGCGTCTCAGAAAGGAATGCTCCCCGATTATGGCTCCTTGTCGCTGCTGCTTAATATTTCTTTTTCAAATTTCATGTTTAAAGGTGTTTGCACATCTTTATACCTCAATTATTCCACAAATGAGGCCTCCTGCACCAACAATCGTCAAGTCTGACTCCATCTTGCCTATCGCAATCGAGGCACATCCCTTTTAAAGTAAAAAGAAACAGTAAAATAAACCTAGTAATTTGTAAAATACCTATACTCGTATACTTTGGTTTTTATTAAGGTACACTATATAAAAGGAACTCAAATCTTCATCTACCTACTTCCAATCCATCTACAGTAATTAAGTCGGGTCGCTCGCGTTTTTTTCGTTTTGTTGGCGATTCATCCTTACTTTCGCGAACAAAGCACTGGGAAGGGAGGGTGAGGAGTGGGAACATAAGATGCTGAAGGTAAGGCTAAGGGATCGAAAATGCTAAGAGTGGGGTCGGTAGGTGAAAGGCGTTGGAGAAGGGAGGGTGAAAGAATCACAATTAAAATTTTTACAAGCATAGCTACAAGCATTTATTTGAAAAACTCGCCAGGCTTCAGCTTTGTTGCTGCAATTTACTAAAGCTCAAGAACTTCGCACTTCCCGTTCGGAATCGCTGGTTTTAATATTTGGTTTTAATTTTCGACGCTTAAACATGTTGTATATACGCGGGTTAGTAACATTTGCCATTGAAATAGTTATTCCAGTCCTTGACCTCTCCCTACCTCCGCCCCACTTAATAGGGGCTGAAGTCTCTGACTTTCTTCTCGCGCCTGGGTTCAACCCCTATATTATTAGCGCGCAGCTAAAAAAAACTTGCTACCTATTGAAAACAGGTTTCATTCCTTTGTTGGGTTACAAGGAAACTAGCAAACAATAACGCCTACTTTGTCGTTCGGTTGTCGTTCGGGGACGAGCCCTGATTTTGAAGTTTATTGTGTCTAGCTCAACCCCACCCCTACTCCGACAGAAGTTTTTTTGGCTTTGAGTGTGCGCCGCGCCGCCACGCCAAAAAGGCGCGAAATGCTGAAAACGAGTCTTCAAAATGGCCAGCCTCGGAGCGTGAGAGGCGGCTGTATTCGCAGGCTAATGGCTGACGACCCGATAAAAGCGATAAAATCTGCAATCTTACTCTAATCCTTTCTCAAGATAGAAGTTTTCGTTTTCGACAACAACGGCCCTTCACGGAAGAAGATCTTGAGCGGAGCTATGCAGTCGAGCAAACCTTGTGTGGTACAAATTAAAGCCATTTTTTCTGCATTTGAAAGAAGTGGACAGCACCGTTTACAAGTAAGTTCGCGTTCTTTCTCTCAGTTTCGTTTCTTTTTCGGTAAACTTTTGTCATCCTACAAATTTTTGTTAAGCGTAAAAGCTCTTTAAACATAATTGGTCATAATTCTAAGTGGTTCAAATATTACTGTTTTGGACATAATGGTAATCTAACTTACTTCAGTTGCATGTACTGAAGTTTGTCGTTATTGTGGTAATAAGCTTAAATTGGCTATCGCTTTGAACTTTTTCAAGACGGTTTGATTAAAATTACGAAGTTGTCACCTTACATAAGAAGACAGTCCACGAAACAAAGATGCAAAATATAAGCATGTCATGTACCAAAAATATATTTGAATAATTTAGGAACAGCTGTACTGAGACTTAAATTGTAGCATAATTTAACAGAGATATGCAAGAATCATGAGCCCTTTCAGTTTCCCGACCATCCAAAAAGTAAGCCCTACCTTGACACACTGTGTCTGGCTCCCCCCCCCCCCCCCCCCCCAACAACAGCAACAAAGGTCCATAATGCTAAAGGCCTCACTAAACTATGAAACATTGTTATGGGAACATTGTTCCTTGTCATGCTTCTTGGGTGGCTAAATAAGTGGTAAGCTGAGGAAGCAAGGAAAATTTTTTTTGCGACATAAAAGTTCACGGCAAAATTGGTCATTTGACCAAGTTTGATGCTTTCAGGATGAACAGAAACGAAGTTATCGACCTTGAAACATGGTTCAAAATCCATACAAACGTCCCCAAAACCATAATTATAATTTAAACTCTTAAAATTTCCATCCGTTTTGTGACAGCTGTAAAATCCTGCCAAAGACCCACTATTAAGAAACTAAGATAAAAATCACTTTGTTTGACAATTTTAAAGAGTATCACGGAAATCATAAAAATTCTAAGAGTTTATATGGTTTTGGAGGACGCTGTCTAATTTTGAACCATGTTTCAAGGTCAATAACTTTGTCTCTGTTTATCTTAAAAGCATCAAACTTGGTCAAATGACCAATCTCACTGGGATTTTTTATGTGATGGTGTCAGATTATCAATTACTTAGAATTAAAAACTCGTCCCAGTTCCCTGTGCAACCTTGGAATGGCCAATAGACCACTGATTTATGAGATCAACAAGGGAAAATAAATATTTACCTTTTTGTTGAGTGTTGCCTCGTCACTAAACTTAAATCCACATCCATATTTATGCTCTTTGCAGCAGCTATCAGGTACTCTGTCATATCTGTTGCCGCCATATACAGTAGCACGCCAGTCAGCATAGGTGTTCACTCCACAACATTTGTCCTGTAAAAAAATAAGAATAATTAATGTAATTACTTGATTTTATGCTGTAATCATTATTGATTTAATTCAAGAGCATCAGCTATACTAGATCTTATTTCTCCAAAAGCGCATGGAACTATTATAATATTCCGCATGCAGTAGTCACGCAAGTTCACATGAATCCAAGATGGAAAATCCCTTTGTGGCATACATGAAGCAGGGCTCGAGACTAACTTTTTTGCCTAACTAGCCTAGTGGCTAGTGACAGCTATGATTTCACTAGGCAGCCAAAGCCAATTTTCTACTAGCCAGAACTTTCAAGCACGGTTTCAATATTTTTTCTCAAGCCACCTGAGACAAAAGCCAATGAGAAATCAGACAAAATTGGTTTTCCTTGCATTTTTGCTCCTACCCACTGCAGAATAATATCAGATATCCATTGGAACAACCGCATCTTACATGTGTACAGGAAAGCTTTTTTGAATCAGTGTTCACGTACTCGACCTCTTATCCTCGTTATTCATGCAACCTTACCCAATCACTGATTAGCGTTACAACCTACATGTACATTACTCTCGATTTCCCAGGCTGGCTAATAATTAGCAGAAACAGTTTTCTCTCACTTGTCACTGTCGTCACTGGAAAGTCCAAAAAAGTTACTGTTTGTTCGCTTTTCAGAACCCTAGGCTTGTACTTGTTAGTTCTGTTCTCTCAGAATCGTTTATTTGTGGTTTCTTTTCACAAAAATGCTTGAAATTTCCACTAGCCATTTTGGCTAGTGAAAGCCCAAAACCTACTAGCCAAAACAGCATTTCTACTAGCCTTTGGCTAGTTGGCTACTGTTAGTCTCGAGCCCTGAATTGAAGACTGAAAAACATGGACTGTTTCAGTGAAGCTTACATGTACATGAACAAACCTTGAGATATTTTTTATATGGTGGCTGAAGAGGATCAGAAAATAGAAAAGTATTCCGTGACTTTGCAATATTACTGAAATATTCTACAACAGCAATCTTAAAGTTTTATTGAGTTTTACTAAGTACATCGGATGTGACAAAGACGTGATGTCTTGTTCATCTTGCTATTTCTATATTTATCTTTGCCAAAATAAAATTGTTGTTGTTGTTCTTACAATAATATCATGGTTAGTATAATAAATGGCACGCAATGCATGCAGAGGTGATAACATTTCATAATCTTAATTTTCAGGAAATTGGACAAAAATTTAACGTTAAAAGACCTGGGAGCTGAACCCTCCAAAAAAACCTTTGTGGGAGGAACATGGATATATATATTTTTCTGGAACAACTCAATGTACTGATAATATACCACAGTCTTGGTGTGATATATATTATTTAATTTATTTGGAATAAGATTTTTGAAAACTTAAGTAATAAGCAGCCTATCATAACCTGCAATAGGTAATCCTTAACAATGAAGTGAAAAACTAAAAATAATTTAATGAGAAATACGAAAACCAGTATAAGTACTAACCTCTTTCTGTAACCTGTCAATATTTGCTTCTGTTTCATATCCTGTCCTTCCATAATTTAATACTTTTGTCTTCAACTCTCCTTCAAATTCACTTTCCATCTAGAAAAAAATTTGGGATCATGAAAAAATATGTACGCCAAATCAAATATATATTTTTTTGTAATTTTCATTACAATACTGTGACAGAATTCTGGAGTTACCCCCCATCTTTTATCTAAAGTCAACTAAAGGTGTCAACATTGATTTATTTTTGATAAAGCATTATGTATGTTTGCTAATTATTTTCTTCTAGATGCAGCTGTCATGCATCAAAACAATTTTTATTATTATATCAGGTAACATAAATTGATTCCTACAATATTAATTAAATTACAGATAAATGGTCATAAATTGCCAAATATCTTTATAAACAGATAATCTTTGATACCATTTCCCAATTTAGGGCAACATTGTTCAAGCAGAGAACCTACCTTGTTCCTGTGAGATATTCCAAGACCTCCAGCTACCAATGCTAAAAGAGCTGCCACGACAAGAAGGACCATAAACTAAAAAAAGTGTTAAGTAAGTGGTAGGGACATATATTATTAGTGGGTGGGGACAGGGGGATCTGAACCTCTTGCCTCCCGTACCTCTTACTCCCGCTTCCCGTACCTTTTACTCCCGCTTCCTGCCCCTTTCCGTAGTGGTGCCCCATATCTTATTGCAAGATATAACGAAACATTAGGAAATTTTACTTGTTCTTTCCCAGTTCCCGCCACCTTAGGAATCCCGCTTCCCGTCTCTCTTCTCCCACTTCCTGCCCCTTTTCTCCCGGTCTCCCACCCCCTGCCCCCCTCCACTTATTAATGTAACTGTGTTATTGCTTTTGTTATTTTAATTGCCACTTGCACACATTTTGGTCTTTTACCTAGAAGTACGTTCAATCTATGCTTGAAATAATTTTTTTTATAACAAATTATAAAGGTAGACAGAACTTATGCCAACCACATAAGAGTAAAATAATAATTGCTGCATACAATTAAGGTTTTCTTTTTTACTGAAACGTTTTCACAATAGTCAGGTAATAGTACTGTTTCCTAATTAACACAGCACATATTGTGTTCCTTAATGATGTACAAAAATGTGCAACAACATAATTTAATAGAAAAAAGTATATTGGTGCTTTTAAAAATTTAGTCATCAGTTTACGGATGATGGGTTTTGTTTTTTACAAAGATCCAATGTCTCCACATAAGTTTATTTTTTCGCACATCTAAATACAGTGTCTCTTAAATTCCGGAGCAGCTAGCATTGTATTAATTCATGCACTGTTAATGACATAATTTTATATTAATGTTATAATTAGTCAACATCATGTGCTATATGTCTTCTTAATTAAGTAATTATTGTTGCCTGAAAAACATGCTGGGGAGGAGCAGGAGCTAGAAAGAGGGGTGGGGTCAGGGAGGTTAGGTAAACTGTGAATTATACCACACACAGTGTACTTACCGCAATTAAAAGTGCTTTTCCATTTCCATCCAAAGTCAGTTTTTTCCATACAAAATAGATTCCAATGCATGCCACCACCAAGCTTAAAATGCCAGCAACAACAAGTAATATAGGCCCAGCTTGAATTGGCACACTAGTAATTGCTGCATGAACTATTTCTTTTGTCATTGCTGTGACACCAGATATAAACATGAAAAAGCCTGCCGCCTTCAAAATAAAGAAATAAATAAATTGAATAAAAATAACTAACTAACTTACTTAAATAAATAAATGAATAAATAAGTATAATAATACTTAATACTCTTAAATAAGTGGTATTTACAATGATTTTGAAATACTTAAACAATTAAGTTCACACAAATGATATAATGTCCTGACATTTTGCCGACCTCAAGATGCCATTAACAATGGTTCGAATGATAGAAAATTATTAAATGTGAGTTTGTTTTTTATTACAAGAGTTAAGTCCTATAAATTTACATAACCCATGTGGCTACACAATTCAAAGACTTTAGCATGGATTGAATCTGATTCCATGTTTGATCGTGGTCTTAATTGTTTGTTCCGCATGCATTTCATTAATTGATTTCATTGATTAATTAATTAATAAGTTAATCCATTAATTAAGATGAAAATCGACCGGGGGGTAGAGAGGTGATCCTGATTGCAGAAAATGTGTTGAATTGTCTCCCGGACCTACATCACTACAAGGTCAATTTCCAGCCATGTTGCCAGCGTGGTTGGTTTGGTGGCCGAGTGGTTAAGGCATCCGACTAGTAATCTGGAGACCCGGGTTCAATTCCCGGGTTCAATTCCCGGCCAAACCACATTTTCACTCATCTGTGTATTTGTGTTATTTCTGTTCCCAATTTAATTTGTATATATATATATATCATCATATATATCATATATATCATAACTTTGTCTTAAGTCACTTATTTTGGAATAGGTGCTCGAAAGGAATTTAAAAAAAAAAAAATTTAAAAAATGCCTTAAATAATATTTTTCATAGATTACGTGAAAATGAACAGTTTGCAGAACATATTCAAGATTAAGTCTGCAGCTGGTACCAACAGAGAGTCTTTTAACCCCAAGTGGTATTTTGCAAGAAACAAAAATCATAAAACTATATTACTTTGGTTAGACAATTGTACTACATGACACATACAGTTGTAACAAGAATTTTTGATTGGCTCTTGCTTTAAAGTTTTCAAGGTCCACTAGAAATGTATTATATTATATAGTTTCTTACAATAATTATAAGACTGCATAACCATACTAACTTACCATTCCAAGACCTGTGATAACAGGTATAACTTTTTTTCTAATACATCCTTCCAGGTCGCCCTCGGCTGCCATTGCAATCATGAAAATCAGTTAAAAGCTGCAATAGAAAAGGAAAGAAAATATATAACAATTAATATATTCCTTAAAGAACAAAACAGGAGCAGCACTCAAATAGAAATATATTTTTTTTAATGATTTCCAATAATCTTTAGCTCATTGATGTCTAAATTGCCATTTAAGTTCCTCTGCAAAGTAAAACAATAAACCTAATGGCAGTTTAGTGATCCCTGGCCCGAAAAAAATGAAAGAAAAATCTATTTTGAATAATTTCTACAGTTACCTTGGTGCACTGTTTATTATTAAGTTTAATATTTACAGATAGAAAATGAATATTTTTTACATTTAAAAATCTAAAAGTCAAAACTAAAATTAGGTTAAATGTTTCAAACCAATGGAAGCCTGAATTTGAACTAAGTGATAATTTTCTGTTAAACACACAGAGGTCGATCAAAGCACCAGATTATGTATTTACAGTTTAGCTGTATCGTATCTCGTATTTATATACCATAGCAACATACATCAGTCAACACCGACTACCGACACAAGGAAGTAACGTCCAAAACACTGTTGTAAGATAGCCAATATGCTAAATATGAATCGAATGCAATACATATGTTAAGGATGGACAAAAGGAAATTTACAATACTAACATTTAGAACCTGACAAGCAGATTCTAACACCGTGTATGCGTCTTCGTTGTGGTTCCGCGTTCAAAGAGTTTCAAATTTTGGAGGCAACATCAGACAGTCAGCGACTGCAAAATGTTTTAGCGGCAGGTTATTGCCGAAAAACTGCGTCCATGACACTGTTTAAACCCTCAAAGTGAAGAAAAGGCAAAAGAAAACTTCAGCTTCCGCGCCGAACTCGATCAATGTGCAACATGATACCCAAAGCTGGTTGATTATAAATTCTTGTGTTACTAATAACTATCAACTGCGGCTCGGCTAGACTGTCAAATTGCTAATGTTTACTTTTAGCATTAATATACATATTAATGATTTCCCATTTGCGATAATCACGCATGGCGAAAATTTTACAGCTCACAAACTTGTGTCGAAAACGAACATTATATTTGGGCTATAAATCTGTACGTTTGGTTTATGTACTGCAGGAAGTAACATTTGTATGTCGATTGATATAAACATTAACACAAAGCATCGCGCATTTTGAAAGTGTAAAGCACATGCGGTGTTGCGTGATCAGCACAAATTGCTTAATATATTGATATCGAACAGGGTGATCTAAGAAATATATGGATGATTTAGTTTACACGATGCCCTGGGAATAACAAACTAAAAGTAGTCATTCTTTATGTTATATAATTATTAACAAAACCAGCCAGCCTGCCATTCGGAGGTTCGCGTGACAAATCAGTTAAATTAGGCGTTGTCTCCTTGTCTGGAAGTGAGTCTAGTACACAATGTTTTGATCGGGTGTATTCAGCAAACAAAACTCACTGTACTATCCCATTTCGTAGCAGTTTACAAGAGTTGACCCCTGGTATTTACAACGAGTTCTTGGAGTGTGATCGACAACGATCAAGAACACAAATCACAACAAACACTTCGAAAATCTTCCGTCGGCACTACAACCATACCGACAGTAGCTGATAGTATGCGTACTCGGCATGTATATAGTTAACGCTATTCTCGCAATCCACGCTGCCATAATCCAAGCTCAATACTAAACAGCTTAACGTTACAGCCACATCGGAAACCGGAGTCAATTGATCGTGGAAAATGGATGAGCGTTGTAGAAAGTTTTCAGTGTTTTGAATCGGGTAGCGGTCGGGACGACTTAAAACCTGCTAGCGGTTACTGGGAGTCAGTCCTGTAGCGTTTAAACCGCCACCGGAATTAAATACTTAGTATTAATAACGAAAAATAGACTACGTACCTAAAAACTCTTTCGACGGAACGTCATCCCATTCAAACTCAAACTATTTTGAACGGCCGCCGAAGCCGTATCGAAAGCTAAGAGAAAGACAACTTCCGCCTAAGGCTTGCCCCCTCTCCCCAAGCCCGCGCAGTCAAAAAGGAGTAGAAAACGCCTGTCTGTCTGTTTATAAATAGACCCCCATTTATGGAAGGGAAACAAAAATAAACTCTTACCAAGGCAATACGAGGAAGATTTGACAAAAATGATTGAGCTCATTTTTGTTTGCATTGAAGTAACTTTTGGTAATAACTCATGCACGTAAAAAACACATTCATGTACGTACGTAAGGTTGATACTACGTTAGACATAATTTCCCTCATTAATTAATTATTTTAGCTCAGATGAAAATACCACTTTTAAATTTGCATATGCATTTGGAATAAGTTTCATTTGGAGTAAAAATAAAAAGTAGGCTGTAAAAGCTACTTAATAAGAACATTATGGTATTGAAGTGAAGGGCAAAAAGTGAAGGGAATAATTTCACGTCAATGTGCCTAGAATAACAACATTTTCGCAGAAAGAATGGTTTAAAGATAGTAAAAGAAAGAAGTAAATAAAATGTATAATCATAGCATTTCCAACTGATACGATAGTATTATCGTCTCTTGGCGCTGACTGTGTGAAAATGGAGCAATCGCGTTCCCAGGGTGCTCTCTTTTGAGTATGGAGGCGGTTGGTTTTAAATTTACATTTATTTGATGAGAGTACCGTCCCCAAAATTCCAAACGTGGCCTCGTTTGAGAAAGTCCTTTTCCCGTCTTTTCAAGGCAGTTTTAAAAGCAATTATGTACTTTAGCAGAATGTGCAGAGTATCTTAGTGATATATTTCTGTGATTTATTCGAAGAGAATAAGGGTATTCAATTTCCTTGTTGCAAGCCACTCTCCGTCCACCTTGTTGGGGTATAATGAAAAAGTGGGGAATGAATTGGGTATGGAAGTTCCTGAATGAAATGAGACTTCATCTTCAAAATCGATCGGATGAGATTCGAGGGGTACCAAAGGATTTTTCTTGCACGCGATGGATTCTTAGAGACGTGACCGGCACCGGAAATCGCGCGAGAAAAACCTCTGGCACCCAGGGTAGAGGAGGAGGAGTAGGAGGAGGGGCGCGGGGAGGGGGGGGGGGGTATTGGGAAAAATATATATGAACGATTTGTTGTTATAGTTTATGTTGCTTTAATACAAATGTACAATCTTCTTTTATAAAAGTAAATATATGTTTAAATCGTCTCCCGCCTTCAGCCCGATGCCTGGGGATTAGGCCAAGGGCGGGACACGACTGACATTACAGGCTAAAGAAAAAATAACTCCTTTTGGTGGAGTTTCAATTGTGGCGTTAGTATCACTTTGAAATGGAGTGATAACGCCCAGTCAGAACTAAGCGAGTTGTGTTATCTCTCTTGGTCTACTTTAAATAATAGTCAGTTTTTTGGAGTTACTAAAAACTCACGAAAATCTGTAAATTTCAATTGGAATTGGGAGTTATTCGTTTGGGATCACGCGGTGGTTACGTTCGTCTCGGTGACGTCGCGATCAAGATGATGCGAAGTCAAGAAAAAATAACTGACTACAGAGAAACAATGTCCAGCACTGTAACAGAAGAAACAATAGAGTAATAGCTATAACTTCGTTATTTTAAGTAAAAGTGAGTGAATGATCTGATCTCACTACAATCTTGTGTCACGACCTTGAACAGTCTTAGGAAAGTCTTCAAAAGCTACTTTTTAAATGAGTAAGTAAGAAGAGAACGCGAGAACAGGCCACATCCATAAGAGACCTAAGAGATTGGCTGCTATTATAAGATGATATTATTATCTCAACATGTTTCAGTTAAACCTTTTTCACAGAGGTAACGAAAGAGTCGAATGGATCGAGTGTACTGTATGGCCAGCCATCCATCAGAAGAAGCCATCTCCTACCAGGTCATTCCTTAAGGAGTGATCTTCTGAGATCTATCGTTTATCACTTCGCATGCGGATCTTAACTGAAGAGGGCAGGACAAGTGCGAAACTCAGCTGGTGAATCGTCATGTTCCTTCGCCAGGAATAACCTCTTCCATGGATAACACCTCATTCACGGTCTGACAAGAGCAAACTAGCTCTGAATTATCCGCAGATAAGTTATTGTTCACGTTGCCTTCGCTATAAAGGCTTTCGTCTTCCATGACTTCTGCCGTTTTTAAAACGTCTACTAACCTCGATTCCCATGTGGATATGTCCGTGGCCTTTGTAAAGTCAATATAGCTTCTATTTAATAATGTGGACGGAATCTCTACGTCGTCAAATTTAAATAAAATTAAGCAGTCATCATGCTCGTTCATGAGTCTGTGCTCAGCTTGATCCAATTCATAAATACAGGGATTACTCGTGACAAAATTTTTGGAGACCAGTGCAATGATCTTGAAGCTGTTGTACACACTGTTTACAATGTTTTTGGTAATCACCTCGCCGGGTACCCAGTCTTTCCAGTGTATGCAGTACTTAAAGTAGTGTCTCTCAAGTGTTGGAATGAGGATGTTTTTTACAAAGTCTTCACAATCACTCGTGTTGAAGATAATAAATGCGTGATATTTATAACCTGTGGACAAAGAAGAAAAAACGTTACGAACTATTTTGTTACCTAAAAATGTATAGCCAAGGCCATCTATCCTTGAAAGCCATACTTTAACCCTATTCAGACAGGGGGGGGGGGGGGGGGGCTTTTGAGGCCCGCGCTGACTTTTAAGATTAAATCAAACGCTCCCAAACTTTCTGAGTTTTCCTAAAATTTATCTGGCAACAATTTGGTAGGGTTGGATGATGTGTCATGAACTTGACATCACCATGGCAACGGCATTTTGACAGGCATGTTTTCCCAAATTTGTAATTTTGCGTGTTTCTGTCAATAAAAATCAACTTAAATGGAATTATTTTTACATATTTATGGGTTTAAAGCACATTTTTATTGATTTTGCGTACTTTGCAATAATTTTGGGTGGTTTTCGGGCATTTTGGAAAAAGTTTGAAATCCAAGATGGCGGATCCAAGATGGCGGCTGTTTTGACATCATGATGTAATTGTCACGTGATGTGACGTCACCATCTCACGTGACATATACCAAAAGAAAGATTTTCGGACATACAATACATCCTATAAGTTTCATTGTGATTGCTTAAATATTCTGGAAGTTAGATAGGGGGGCTTCCGAAGCCCCCCCCCGGTCTGAGAAGGTCCAAAAAAGCCCGGTCTGAATAGGGTTAAGAGTCGGCGCCTAGTGAGGGGACGAGGGGGGGGGGGGGGGGCAAAAGGGTTCGGCAAAACACAGTACATGTACACCTCAGCTGGCTATTTTTAAAAGGGACTTGAATCGTCACTGTCTTTCCGGAAATATTAATGGCAGCCTTAACTCTGCACCCTAGCCCCAGTCTTCGCTTGACGGGGCCTGCTGCGGCCCCCTTATTTTTAAATTTTCTGGATCCACTCTTGAAGTCTGGAAGACGGTTTTTCTCTGAGAAACTGTCATCTCATAAAAAAATAGAGTACGCATTACAGACAGGTAATAAAACAAGACAACATTGAAATGTATAAAGCATTTAATGAAGCGACTCAGGGGCACCTGTGCCGCTTATATCGGCTGGCAAGAAACATTTTACTTACGTCTCTGTGTGACCACTGGAATCGGTGCTGATGGTTTTCTACAACGAAAAGCCACCAGTACAGCTATCACTAAAACAAATAAGCCTCCCACAGAAGCGAACACAGTGGTTATAACATCAGATTTTACTGGAGCTGTAAAGAAAAACATAAAATAACAAACAGGTCTTAGTATTGTAATTATTGTTTGAAAGAAAAGTTCTTTTTTATCAAATCAAACGGCCGGCTGAAATTGGCCAAATTTTCACTAATTTGGGTATCACTCCACAGCTAACAATTTTCAAGCCGCATCCCCCACTTCAACGATGTCAATGTTGTCGCAGGGGGGGGGGGGGGGGAGAGCCGGGGATAAACTATTTTTTAGCTGCTTGCATACACTAAGTGTGTTGGAGGGTAATAAATTAATCAAGTAAGTAACTATATTGAGTTTATGAGGCGTATGGGACGGAAAAACTCTCAGCCCCGATCACACCGACGATAAGAGTCGAACAGTCAGCAAGAATGTGAAAGGTCATGGGTTGCAGTCCTCTTGGGGACTCAGAATTTTTTTTTTGTCCCAACTACACTAACAGTGTTATTCCTCTCATACAAATACATCGCTGGGTCGGGCGTTCGACTGAGTGTTAGTGGTATTATTAATATATGCTATTCTAAAGGCACAAGGTTACTTACTTGTTGGTGATGCTGCTGCAACTGTAGGTGGCACTAAGGGAACAGAAGTTGGTATATATCAGTAAAAGCTAGTCCAAACTGAAAAGTTAGCTACATTTTTTTCTCCTAAACTTTTATTTACTATTCAAACTCTACTAAACGAAATTCTTTGTCAGTCATATTAGTGGGAAAAAAATGGTGGACTGATTCGAAAACTGACTCCTTACGCATCAAAGATCTATATTGGGGTACAAAGGAGTTGGAGATGTAAAAACAAGCTTTTTTCATTCTACCATATAAACGTGTCCCGGTGAAAAGGTCCACAGCACCACGGAGGATAAACGTGATAAGTGGGTTAAATTGAGAATTGGGCTTAGTGGAAAAATTGAACCTCCGAAGGGGTGGGGTGGCCGGGGGGAAGAAAAAGAGGAGAGGAGCAATGTAGAGCTTTGAAAGTATAAATCTAACTGTTAACAGTTAGGCAGTGTCAAATCTTTATGCATCTTTTAGTGTATTGCGAATCCTGGCTGTATATATATATATATATATATATATATATATATATATATATATATATATATATATATATATATATATATATATATATATTTTGATCACACGAAACAGCGTTGTCGCAATAAAACGATGAATTGAAATCTTCCTACTTTTGACCATTATTATATATATATATATATATATATATATATATATATATATATATATGCAGAATAATATGGATTTACCAAACGATGACTAATAATATATAATATATTTGCTGTCGCAAGTGTATAATATATATATTTAGAAACGCAACAACTTTTCAACGACACATTACAGTCACGGGGTTTTTTTTTCTCTTTTTTTTCTTTTTTTGATATTTTTTTTGCTAAAAAGAAAATATGATGTGACTTACGTTTCACTGTTGTGTTGTGTTTTATTGTTGTTGTTGCTGTTGTTGTTTTTGGTGTTGTTGTTTTTGTTGTTGTTGTTTTTGCTGTTGCTGTTGTCGAAATAATATCCATGTCTCTGACTGTTAACCTCCGGAAGGGATATGCAGTGACCTGGTCATACAAAAAGAAGTTTACAGTCCACAGTGAGTTATTTTTCCTTCAATTCAAATCCGATGAAACCACTGAAATCATTTACAACAAACCGGAGAAAGTCAGTAAATAAATAAAAGGGTCGTGATGTTAGGAAATCACTCGATATTATTTGCACCCTTTATAATTTCCTGTTGTTGCGATCAAGGTGAAAATAAAAGATTGACAAGATATAAAATGAGAATAAAAACCCATAATTTTCGAAATAAAAGCTAAGAAGTAAATCTATGTGTGACTTACACTGACGGATATCGATTGTGGATATTTCCATCCATGCGAGGAATCCACGATGAAGGATGTTTGGTACTAAAATAATAGTAATACAACTGCACTTTAGTTTGTCATTCTGACATAAAATAATGATTGTTTTAATCAACTATCTATAGCCGCACCAAAAGATGATGACTATAGAGGGGATCGAGTATCTTAAACCTCTGAATGCCAATTCAGTTTTACAATGCTTATTTGAGAAATATGAGGTTCGTAATCAGTAATATGCATAAAAACCCTATTTGATATGTTGTATTATTAAAAAATAGATTGGTTTACAGGCAATGGTATATGAGCTCATATACCATTTCAAAACAGTTAAATGCAAACTGGCAGATGATTAACCTTTTAGTTCCCAGCCCAAAAATTAAAATTTTCCGGACTGATTACCAAATAGTTCTTTCAATGTTGATAGCTTTGTCAATCTGATGGAAGAGTCCGACCTCTATTTAGCGGCCACCCTCCATTGAGCGGCCACTTTCCAAAGTCCCGATTTATTTGTCTGTAAACTACTGTATTTGATACCTTTATTCAACGGCCACCTCAATTAAGCGGCTGCGGCCACCTTTTTGCTGTCGCAAGTGTATTATTTATATGGTTTTTTACCTCCATTAAACGGCTAGCAAATTATCTTTCCAAGTGAAATGGTGACAGTTGATATTTAACAATTATTCCATGAGCCCGCGTTGGATACGAGGTGGTAAATAGCCAACGAGGCGCGAAGCGCCGAGTTGGCTATAACAACTCGTATCCAACAAAGGCGAATGGAATAATTGTTTTATTAAATTCTTCTCAAGTTTAAATCGACTGGACATTTCATTTTGATGTAAACGAAGTGATAGTACGAGGAGGCGCGAAAATTTCTGGCGCAGTGTTCACTTCTTGAGTTGAATGAAACATACGAGGAAAGCGAGCGAGACAGTTTTCTTCCAAAGATTTTCCTCGAACAATCTCCTCTAAAGTCGTCTAAATATCCTGGAAATTGTGACAACAGTTAAGATTTACGAGGAGATCCGAAGCAAAAGCTTTTCTGGAAACTACAAGTCTTGTGCAAGTCGAACGAAGCAAGTGTTTACATTGTACTTCTTTACCGCATCACGGCTGTCATCAAGACTGCCATATTAACTTATTTGAAGCGAAATTGAGCTCGAAGTGGAACAGGTTTATTGAAGTATAAAAGGACAAAACCAAGATTGAAAGGTAACAAACGTTACTGAAGTGTTGAGCCTAGTTTTATGACGTACACTGAATGAAACTGTGTCAGTTTGCCATTCTTTCGTAAATTATTTGCTGCTTTTCTACTTTTATATTCACTCGCTCTTGTTGTGTGTTTAAAAGTATTATTAATTAAACTTTTCGCATCTATCCTTTTGTTTTGCGTAGTTAAATTCACTATGGCATGCTGTGGTTTTTGTAGGCACCGCTAATTATGTCTTGTTCATAAAGCTCGCCAAATTTCAATTTGCTGTTTAAAACCTTTTTTCTTTGATGGAACTGTCGCTTCCCGCAGAAAATTTTACGGTAGGGGGCACTTGCCGCACTCATTTCCCATATAAGGTCAAACATAGGTATACGAGCTGATAACCGGGATTCAGTAAACCAATCAGAACGCTAGAAATGCAATATCCGAGGTTGAGAATTTAATAAAAGGTGATAACTGATAGCATACTAACTGTTGATGCAAAAAGGCCCAAGAAACTTGTCTACGATGTTTTGCATATTTTTCTGTACATTATCAACCCGAAGAAATTCTGTACATTGCAACTACGTGCCCTCTGCATGGACTGGAAATGCACTTGATGTTTAGTTACAATGAATTTGGATTTATCTTCATAAATGTTCACTTTTTAAAAGCATTTTGCTTTATAGAGCCAAAAATTTATTTTGCTGCCATTGCTATCCAATTTATGTTGTCAAAGTCGCGAGGGAAGCTGCGCTTAATAGAGGTCGGACTGTACTTGTAGTCAAAAATTTCCTCTAATTTAGTACTTTATATCTCTACGCTCGTCACACGTCTTCTCGATATCGCAATGGCAAATTGGATGTTGATCAACAGCAAGGGGGTAATGGACCCCTGTTCGTCCAGCATCCACAGAAAAATGTAGAAAAATTCTTAGCAATAAATACATTATGTTATTTTTCTATTGTGTTACAGGTATAAATTTACCTTTGGGACCTTGAAACATTTCGCTATTCCATACCCTTTTTCTGAGACGCTTCCAAAAAATATGGAAAGGAAGTAGCCTTTCCAAGTGACCGTTGAATCTGCAAGACAACCACAGCAGAGCAGTTACGGTACGCTGTGCCGCTGGTTTATGGATAAACTAGGGAAATCTCCTTTCCTTGGGTTGTTGCGTGATTCTGTTTTCAGTTGGCAATATCTCCAGAACAGAAGGAACATCAGATAAATTAGGAACGAAGGTTGGTGAGGGATGTTAATCTAATCTATGTGACTGTGATTTGAAAGGAGCCGTCATGATATTTTCTCAGTTTTCTAATGTATAAAGTAACTTTTAAGTGGAAGAAAACCGAAGTGATTATTTCTAGGGTAAAAAATACAGCATCATCATCATCATCATCATCATCATCATCATTATCATCATCATCATCAACAAAAGCAACAAAGAATTAATGATAACCAAAAATAAAGAAAGGTGTTTAGAATAAAAGACTAAACTTAAGAAGGATTTCGAAACGATAAAATTGGCCATTTTTTTTTTTCAAAGTGCACCATCCGTGTCTTTTTAGGGTGGCCTATTGGAAGTGCCATGACAATGTGTGTTGAGCTTCTAATTATAACACATGCTTTTAACTAAATGTGACTATACTTGTTAGCGGCGTCCATGAAATATTTGCGAACCAATCTCCGTTACGTCTTTGAAGAAAACGTCCTTCGACGTTCGATGGATTCCATTCAAGGTCGCCATATTCCATTTCATTCAGTGAACAATCTAAAGGAAAGCACATTTTTGTATTAAAATAAGTTATTTGTATTCGATATGATATTTTTTTGTTCGCCAAAATCAGGTAATAGTTCATGTAAGCAAATATCGCACAGCTCAGCATGTAACTTTTGCCTTCATGTTAGCAAATATACGCATAGCTCAGCATGTAGGTTTTGCCTTTTTGCTTTATTTAATTAAGTTTTATTGAAGGGTTTCGAGTTGGATAATGGTGAATAGAGTCAGTATAAATGACCGAGTTTGTTCTAACTACATGTATTAAAGCATGGCGTTATATTTGCAAATAGCGTAAATGTCATGATTGGTTAACTAGAGATAATGTTAGTAATTTAAAAAAGAATCCTAATGCTCACTTGATTTTGCTGCTGTAGTTGGAGGAAGACCTAAAACAGTAAAGCAGTGCATCAGTTCAAGTATCGGTCATTGCCTTGTACAGTACAATCGTTTACCAAAACATACTACGATAGTGTAAAATTAATGCATCGAGAATGTAATATTAATTTTTATAGTTTAACAAAAATCGAGTACAAGAATAATTTTAATCATATAGCGTTATTTTCTAACATTTTTAAAGACTAAAGATGTAAGTAATTATACGTGATAACAACAACAATTTCTTATCGGAGCCTGAGAAAATGGATTTCAAAGTTCACAAGATTCATGTAAACTATAGGAAAAATCTCGTGTAGCTTTTTTGTAAAATCGTCTTTTAAGCGATTCATTGGAACTTGTTTTCTATGTTTGGTGTTGTTAGAAATGATTTCTTTTGATAAGATGTTGACAGTAACACGAGTAACACAAGGCTGCAATAAGATGTAAATAATTTTGGTACATGATTTTGTCCAATTAATACTCGAAGGCCAAACGGATTCCGTCCTAAACTCTAAATAATTAGTTCAAAAGTACTGTTAAGGTCGATCGACGAGATTATCAATGAGTAAAATAGCCACGGAAATATCGTGCTTCTTCTTTCATTTTACGAAATCTCTTTCAGATTCAGGTATGATATTAAAGCCCCAATTACTAGCTGCATTATGTTGTTGTTGTTGTTAAGAATGTCAGTATCTAAAGTATTTGCATCTCACCTGTTGTCAGGTTTACTGTAGATGACGGAACGGCTGTGAGAACAAAAGGTAAACAACTGAGTTGATCAAGACAATGACCCAGTAAATGCCCTTCAATCAATCAATCAATCAATCAATCAATCAATCAATCAATCAATCAATCAATCAATATGTGAATCAATCAATCAAAGTCATACGTGGACGAGGTTGCCCTCGCATGTCAGAGCCAGAGGCTCACGTATAAAACTCATGACAATGATAATTTTTAAGTAAAAATACAAGAATCCAAAAGAGTCGAAAGCAAATGATGACCTAATATAAAATGTATTAAGCGTATGAGCTTCACTATCAATATATGAATAAAGCCGCTTTTTTGCTTTACCAAACATCGCCCATATTTTGGCTATTTAAAAAACTGTTTAACATGAGCCATTACAACATGTTATACTCAGAATGACCAGCAACAATAATACAAACGTTTACTGTTTTACAGTCATGTTATAGGTCTGAAGTGTTTGTTCTGTAACTTACCTGTTGTCTGGACCTCAGTAGGTTGGGGAGCGGCTGTGACATTAAAGAAAAAAATTAAAAACACTGTCAAAGCGACCATGGTAGCGACAAAATGTAAGATTCGCGGAGTGCCAATAACGATTTTTAATGCCAAACGAAACCACATCGAAAGTTTGTGAACCAAGCAATGAAAAACACGTTTTACAATCTACAAGTGTTCAAATGTTAAACATCAAGTGTCATAAATGCCTGTCTACATAGGTGGTTTTATACAATAGTTAGTTGTCGGTAACTAAAATAAATCGACAACTATTAGTGCTTGTCACAGCGTTTCCAATCAGATTCAGACGCCTTTGAGAATAGCCCAGGTACCGATCCCTGACGCAGACCAAAAGGATCGCGGCCTCTGGGAACGCGATGGGCCAAAGTTATCATAAAATTTTTTTGTTTTGGATATCATAGCATGTCTTGGCGTTTAAACCGCTGGAAAGAAGCACTAATTATGAGTTAGTTATCATCGACAGCTACATTAAACTAGTTTGTGAGAAAGATGTCGAACTAATGATATTAAATAACGCAACTTACGGGTAGGTGGATCATATGGTTGTATGGATGAGATATCTTCTTTTGTTGAATAAGGAAAAGCGAGAACCTTCAAGAAATGTAAAATAAACGTTTTAAAACAGAATCAGAATACAGCTTATGTTAAAATTAATTAATTACGCAAAAAAAGCCATAAGAAAGAGAGTAGTACGTGTCACTACTCACCTTTAGGAAAATTGGATCAGGGTACTTGTATTGATGTGAAGAAATATTAATGTTCAGAAAAGTTCGATTCTGAAAAATAAAAATGTCACGAGCATTAACTACGAGCGTCTTTTAATAGAAATATTTTATAGGTAACCTATAAAACACTCTTCAATCTTGGAAACGTTTGCAGAAAAACCAAAAATGGCCATAGCCCGTGGTAACGACGTCACCATAAAAAAACAGTCGAACTCAGTAAAACGTGATAAACCCAAGTTACCTAATAACTTAATCGTTTACCTCCAAACTCTGCTATAATTTATAATTATTTTTCTAAATGAATATTATTATAGATCAAATCAATATGGTAGAACCCCGGTAACTCGAACTCGGATAACTCGAACAACCCCGCTAACTCGAACTTAATTTCGTTTCCCTTGATCAAAATTTGGGTCAAATTTACCCCGATAACTCGAATTCCGGTTCTTGCAACTCGCCACGGTTGCCCATTGATTAGAGCAACAAAACAGACCACGTATTTGACAGCCTTTTTCCACTCTTATCCTAAGAATTTATGATCGGGTTAGAGTTTTTGACGAGATAAGTTTAATTTGCACTTGCTGTGTACTGAAGTGCTGAAAATAGTAAACTATCAATTATTAACTTGGCAAATTAAATATTCAATCTACCCCGATAAATGAAACCTCGGTAACTCGAACGGTTTTTCGTTTCCCTTCAGAGTTCGAGTTACCGGGGTTCTACTGTACTTCTATAATTAAAACACAAAGCCAAAGCCGTTTGTTACGTTAAATAAAATTTTCTTCGCAAGTATTCTACTCTGTTTTTTATTTTTCAGTTAATCTTACTTTTGGGTGCGCAGAACAAATTGTTTCGAGTGGGAATTCAGGTGTATTATCCGGTTTGTAAGTCATAACTACAAGTCGAATCAGAATACCAGTCCAGTTTCCACTAGAATCTGCAAGAGATTACAAAATAGAATTTGATTAATTTTAAACTAGGAAATTTAATTCTTCATGTGGCTGGGTTTTTATTGTTCTTACTTTAAAGTTATAGGAAGCCTAAACGTCGGCTAAGAAAGTTTTCCACAACGATTGATGTAACTCCCTTTTTTATTGCGGTTTTCAGTGAAATGCGAACACTGAAATTCAATCCTCAATCAACGGTTTACCCTTTTTGCTGCCGTCAATCACCTTAACAGACCTCTCAGGAAACAGGAGCTCACTTCAACCGGGTCAAAAGGTCACATCCGTCAGCTGTGATTGGTAGATTTCGATCCATTTTGTTTGTTTCCGTTTTTCATGGTTCGTTGGATGTCGTCATAATTATGATTGACGGCAGCGAAAAACGCAATCGTTAGTTGGATTTTGATTATCAGAGTTCGCATTTCACTGAAAACCGCAATAAGATTAGTGTACAATACAGAGATGAACATTCCAAATGTAAGAACTTTTGCTTTGTTGCAAGCGATGTTAGTCACGAAGCTACTCGGATTATTATAACTGAACTTTTATACATTGAGCAAATATTCACTGTACTTAGCTCTCCCTTTCAGTAAATGTTTAAATGTTACTGGCCAAATGTCACGAATATTCTCATCTACGATAAACTAACTTTTAGATGAGTTGAACACTATACGCGGCAACAAAGCTGTTTTGTTACTAGAAGGTCCGCCGTAAAGTCAACTTATACTATTTAGACAAACTTCCAAGCTATAGAATTTATCGAAATCCTCAATTGAGCAGAACTTTGCAATTAGTTAAGTATCAATAATTTTGAGCTTCCAAGAGCATAACAATTAGAGCAAACATTTTATGGAAAGATAATTTATTGAATTTAAAATGTAACTGAAAATTGATAAAACTTGAAAAGCCAGTTTGGAAAGGTACGTTTTTAAATCCCATTTCAAAATGTCAGTGGAAACACAAGATCTCAGTTCGATTGGGATCGTGTTCCATAGTCTCGGCGGCGCCACAGCAAACCCTATCTCTCCAAATGCCTTTATCTAGATTAAAGGTACAGCTAGTTTTGATGTACCAAGACGCTACTCTAGTTGAGAGCTTTGTAGATCAGTTAGAGATTTTATAAATTATAAACCGTACTATCCATTTCCAGAATTTGTCACTCACTATAACAAATATGGATTTTAAGTACTTACCGTTTATTGGAGTCCAAGAGACGTTCACATACCAGTGGCTGGTGTTTTCATATTTTCCAAAAGTTACGTTGACCTCGCTTGGAGTCCAGTCCACGGTCTGGTCTGGTGACGAGTCTCTGCAGTCTAAAATACATTAATCAAAGTTAACTACATTCAAGTCCGAAAATACTTTTGAGAGCGCTTTTTTAGTGACCCAAATACGCGCCCTAAAGAAATAAAGCTAAGCCAAACCGTAGTCGATTTGATTTATGCTGAAAAAGGTTCTTTTTACCTTTTTAGTTTACAATCTCTCTTATCGCTTATTATACAAGACAACGAAAGAAAACTCTAAGTTTCGTCACGACAAAATATTGTCAACCAACGTAGAAAAGCACAATCCATACCAGATTTAAGCCAACATCTCAACTCGAAACATGTCAAAACATGGTTCACGTAAACTGCGGCTTATCCACATTAAAGTAATAAATGTTACTTCCGCTTAGTCGTGGTTACAGAGTCCTTTGTGTAAACCTATTATTTTTATGCAATAAACCAGGTCTTTGTTTACAAAGTAGCCCTAATACTTTTATCAGTATTTTCGGGTCGGGTAGCAGCTCTCGTAAAGCCTTGCACTAAATGGCTTGCTACCCATCGATTGAACAATACAACAAACAACAGAAACAATGCCCCTAGCCACAAAATCAATGGCAACTGCTACACTACAGGACCAGTGGAAGAACAAGCTTACAAGAGCTGCTGCACTACTGGTATTTTCACCTTACCAGGAACAGGTTTAAGTGCTTTACGTATCCGCTGTTTGAAGACTTTTGCAGTTAAATCTTGTTGATCTGTCACTGAAAAAAGGAAATATAACAGTAAGCCTCAACATCTAATTATTCCTTACAGTGTCAGTACATTGTCAACTAGACAGGAAATGAGAATATCAAAAAATCGTCAACTGATAGATCGTCAAATCATCAAAATTGACATAAGTAAAAAGGAATATATGGCAAAATATAAAAGAGTTCAGGATAAGTAATAAGCTGTGAATGGGCTAATGGGATGATTAGTTCAATGAGATGAAGGTGGAAAACTGGCATAGGGAACTGTTTTAAACCGCACGATTCCTTTGTGTATATATGATCTTAATTTTTCTCTATGACAACGTACATGTAGGTGTACTCAAATCACGGAGATAATGGACAAGTGCTAAAAATGACGAAAGAAATATTTGGCAAACAGTGAGAATATAACGTGATGTTTCAAGCTTAGAAGTAAGAAGGTTGTTATATCTATTTTAATACCTATATTTGACACCATATGAAGTGGATTTTCTCAGATCTAGAGAGGCATTATCTATTTTTAAACTCTCTGAATATAAACGTTCAAAAGACTCCAGAATGCTGGAGTGCTGAAACATGACATGACATGGCACATTCTTTTTAAATAAATAATGATTGGTGGATATTACCTTTGGTCATCTTGTTAATGCAGCGGTGATAGCATGTGAATCTCGATACCTGTAGGCAGAGGAGAGAAAAAATTAATTTGCTGATGTCAATACCATCCATACTTTTGCTACATTTACCACTGTCAGCAAATGACTTCACAACAAATATACTTAGCAGAGTTATAGTTTGGAAGACTGGCAGAAGTGCATAGGTCTCGACAGTTTAGCACAACAAAGACAATCACGCTAAACAAAATAAGTACAACAAAACGCATAATAACATTTAACAAATACTGAAGTCCGTTCACTCATTTATGTATTGGTCTCGTGGTCTTGTTTGCTCATAATGTTGTCAAAACACGTTGTACCCGGTAATTTGTTTGTCGGTTATGGTTCGCTTTAACCGCTGAATATACTCAAAAAAGTTTTTTTAACCGTTAGTTAAATTGGTTTTTTTGGTGGTACGATGCTAAATCTTACCTCTAAACTTTGCTAGAAAAGCACTTCTTTCAAACTAAAGCAAGATTTTGAGGAAACATTCCATTTAAAAAGGAACAATATTTTACTCTGGTGCATGCGCATAAGCCAAAATTTGATTTTGGATTTTTTTTTGCTGAACCGTACCGATTTCTTTATCTTGCTCCTTTTTCTGTCGTTTTGTCTCTAGCCTTCTTATTCTCGCTAAATTCTACTCTGTACATCCTTTCTGCTGGCCGGAAAAGTTTTGGTCTTAATTATTGCATGGTAGACCCTGGAAAGGAGACTTTGATCAAGTACAGGTGTATTGGCCTGTTTCAGCTCCGTAAGAATGCAGTTGATATTCAAAATGGACAGTCGTGTAGAAAGATCTATTCGATCTGTATTAGTTGAGTATCACAAGAATCCGCTGACGTGCAAATTGATGACGTCACAAGTGGTTGAATGACTGCTCCTCCAATTCCCGTAAAAAGCCTGGATTTAGCAACACAAGTAGGGTAAATAACCAAGGAAACCGCAATCTATTACAATGCTGCAATTATGTGAGTTCAAAAGTGTTTTAAAAATGAAAATGTGTAAAAATGTAAAAGATCTAAATGTCACACAACTTCCAAATTGTCCAACAAAAATCATTGCCCATGACGACTTTTCAATGTTCTACACATTCAAAATGAGGAGTAAATTTAAGGACTATAAAATTAATTGCTCCTGTACCTGCTGTATTTTTATTATATTTAAGGATTATAAGGATGCAACCATTTTAAGCTTCTCGAATTTTGAAACTAGACTCTCTTTTGCCTTTCTGTTATTATTTTAATAAATTAAAATTGCTGCAAAATATATGTAAGACTTAGTTTTGTTAAAATATTCTGTTGGTTTTAGTTGCAATTATTATGCAGAAATAAATGCACATGAAACAGAAAACAATAGTTAAATTGAATTGACAGCAACTTAATTGTTTCCTTTTCCGAGATAATTGTTTCCGTTTCCGAGAAACTAGAATGATCTTTGCATAAATTAAAAAAAAACTCAAGGAAGTTTTAAGTAGATAGTGGAAAAGAAAAAGATGGAGCTATGTTGTAAAACTTGTTTCAAACAACTAAAGTAATAACACATTTCAGTTTCTTTGAGTAAGCATTTCGGCTGAACAAAAGAAAAACAGCGATTTCCAAGTAAACAAATTCTGCGAATGTGGTATGTTAATAGCTTCCTTTTCCGAGAAACTAGAACTGCGTTTGCATAGTAATTAAAGCATTATCAATCATTTTAAGGAAATGGAGGGCAAAATATGCCAGAAAATCGGACAGCTTGTTTTTATTTGTACCGTTGTGGGCTGGTTTCCACTTAATATCGGTTTGTGCAACATTTATAAAACGCTTTTGTGACAGTTACCACCACTACTTTATTTAAATGATAGTACGTGACAATTCAACCATGACAAGTTGTGTTGTTCACAGTTAAATTATGCACACTTGTTAGACAGGTCAGAGTCGCATTTTTGACATGTTCTCACGAGCATCTTGCCACAAAAACCCCAAATAAACTTTGTAATCAAAGCCAGTGATACAAACTGGTTCATTTGATAGGCTTGTTAGGATTGTTCAACCAATATAGACAGGTGTATAGTAAAGAAACAAAAATTCAGTTTGAAGGACGACAGCGAAATTTTATATTCCACTCAGCCTTTGACCGCAAGAGAACAATTTTTACCAGAAATGTCTTAAAACGTCACGAAAATCATTTGACGTATACGCTTTTCCCAGAGTTTTATAGGATAGGAGAATTACAGAATGAAAAGATTCTGTAGATACAGATATTCATTTAATTGGTGTTAATATATGGAACGAGCTTTGGTTTCGCGTCGGGTAGAATCTTATATTTTCATCATGTATTAGCTTGTATTGCCTAGAGTAATGCTTATAATGACGCGTAGAAGTTTCTTTTTGGTAACGACAATAATTCGATGAATTGCTTCCTTTTTTGAAACGTAATCTGCTGATGGACTCGGAAATGACAGTACATTCAAACAAACCAAGGAATGCGAAGGAAGTGTGTGTCCGTCTGCAGCTTTTCGCAAGAACTGCGATAATATATTTCTTTTATTTAATATGTGCTAGTTGCTAAAGTTTATTTAGCGGAAATCCTAAGCTACCGGAGAATGCCTTTAGAACGGGTCAGCCGCTTTTAGCCGGTGCCTCTTTCAAACTTTTAACGAACAGTGTTGATCTAAAAGATATTCTTAACCAAATGAAGACGACTGTGCGAAAGATCGAGCAATATGCATCACAAAAAGTGCACAATCGCGAGTATCAACAGTTCTTTTGTTTCTAAATATCTTTAAACTTTCAAGTTAAACCAGTATATTATGTCCAAAGTGGACACCAACGCGTACGGACAAGGCGGAAAAGGTCGATACATTGTAGTTAAAACATAACAGAAAACTGGTCCAGTCCAAGCCATGCACATTGCACAATACGAAGGATCATTTCTTTTTAAATAACTTTTGTTCAACTCGAAGTAACATGAAATGCTTTGTGCTTCAGTTGTCTTCGGGCAGAAATAACAAATCGCGTGTCCTTGCAAAGTTGGCTGTTCTGCAAGTTGCAGTCGGACATAGCGTGACTTGCCAACTGAAAGAAGGTTTTAAGTAGCATCTTTGTCTGAGTATTATATACAGAAGGCGGCTCGTTCGCTCTGTATCACGCGAATATACGTTCGATTATTTTGATTTTCGACGTCATAATAAACGCAGGTTCCTTTTTCCGCATAAACATATTTAATGATATTTACAACATGATCACGTTTTCGCCTTAACTAATAATTGTTTTGAGAGATTCCAGGAAAGCTGACGGTGCAATTCCAATAATAATTATAATAAAAAAGTAAGAGTTTTCAACATAAAGACTGAGACACAATCGCTCGGTGTTGATGTGTAAGACTGCAAACTGAATTCACTTTAAATAAAGCCCGGGTATGAGCGTATTTGACCTGCTTACCGAATACCAATTGTAATCTTATTATTGCTCGATGTTACACTGGTTTACGTTACTGTATTTCAGTTTTAGTCGAGTCAAGATTCGCTAGTGGAATATTGAATACTATGGGTTCCCAAGTAAAGCTTTTAACGCAATCTTTTGTACAAAATAATAAAATCGAGTAAATACTACAATTCGTTATGTCCGCTCCCGCCAGTATAATCGATTGTAGTATCTCCTTGATCGCCCTCGAATTATTCAGTTTCACCAGTTAAATATGCTGTGTGAGCTTACCTGTCGGTTTCTACTGTGTTTCTGTTTTCGCCGACGCAGTTCGATGACTGTTTCGCTAAACTTTGGACCTCTTAAGTTATTCCGCAAAATCATAGCTTTTCTCAGCTTGATAAATATCAATCTAAAACTGCTTTTTAGTGACACGTATTGAGTGCAGTGCGTGAATCTAACCTACCAATCTATATGTGAAGCCTACCTTTGTGTTAGATCTTTTTTCTGCGCGGAGACGGCATCTCCGAAGGCAAAGTGATTCCGCAGGGGTTGATGGCGAAATAAGTTGCTCTGATTCCTCAATCAACGCACTGGCAATGACGAACACTGCAACTAGAACAATCCTGCTTACATGTAAACCGCTGCGGTTCGCAAGTATTGGCATGTCAGAAGGCTTCGGCTGCAATAAAAATGGTAACTCCAGCGCTATAAATCTTGAGCATTTTGTGTCGTCGGGCACGTACTTAAAAGAAAAGACCTCTTTGCTTCATAGCGTTCTTGATTATACTTGATGCAAATTTAGACGACGAGATGTGTTTGTTCAGTCAGACGGCGCAAATTTATACGGCGATCATTTGCAGCGTCTGTTACGCATCAGTGATGCATCTCTTTTGAAAAACAGTCACGTCCGATCAGATTAGTTTAGCCATTCTGCATCCACGAGCAAATTTTTACAAAACAGTCGGAGTGCATCTCATGACTGCTTGAGTATTAACTACTGTCTGATTTTCCTTTTTGTCCTTCTTAAATACTATGATGTCAGAGATATATCAGGAAGAATATATTTGTGAACGTAAACAGAAAAGCTTCCTGAATGGTGCAACCGCTGTCACGGTGATACAAATGATATCCCAAGAGCACGTACGGGGGTTTACGCGGGAAAAACTCGCACTCTCAGTGATCACTAGGAGCCAGCATGTAGTGCAAGCTAAAAAAACACGTACGTGTGAAAATAAGGTGATACCATGATCACTCTAAACTAGCATACTCAGTACTACAACAAAAGATCAGACTAAGATAGCGTGACAGGTGTCTCAATCACGGCAAGACGAGTCACGCTAAAAGCAAATTTCAAAGCAATTCGTGCGTTTTAAAACCAGTTTCCAAGGATTCAAAGTAAATTATGCAGATATTATCTTTCTTACAAGAAGTAAAGTTTACTATTAGTTAACATTAGTAGAAACTCAGTCGTGTCATATTGAAAATCCGAAAATCTGTAAGAACACGATCGCGCGCACGCGCATTGCTCTTTACAGGGACACTTTTTTGGATGGATTTGAGCTTATAAGTACCTGCATGCAATTGTAGGTTTTGGTCTGCAATCCTTTAGAGTTTTTTTTAGACAATTACACTTCTCGCCCTTGTTTTCACTGAGCGATAGTCAACGAGGCCGTGCCTCTTTGAGTACTGGAGGACGCTGAAAAACTCGGGCTCCTAGTCTAATTGTTAATTCTGCTTGTTTACAGAGCATATCTAGGCTAAGATACAAGAAGTAAATGTCTACAGCCAGGATGAAATCGATTTATTTATTTAATAAGCAATTGGTCTTTGTAAAATTACGTATGGCCTCATAAAATATGCTGCAAGCATATCTGATTTAAACTTCATACAATGATCTTTGGACACTAAACATCTGAACTGCATAAAAATAAAAAAATAAAAATTTTAGCACAAGGTCTGAAAAAAATTGTAAGCGAAGCTTTCGACTGTATCGCACATTCTGCATCAGCGCTGAAAGTCGAAAGCTTCGCTTGCGAATTTTTTCAGACCTTGTGACGAATTATTTTTCGTATATTTACAACCAAGGTCAAGATGAACGTACATAGTCATACGGTATAAAAATGTTATAAAAATGTGACAGGAGACTTTTAAATTAGCAACGACAGCTACCAGCCTCTGAAAGTAATGGGATATTCCTCGCTCAGTTTCATATCAAATAGCAGTCGTCTGCTCAAAGTAAACACTAAACGTTTTATAACATAGCCAGCAGAGTCGCGCAATCGAATTCAGTATACAAAAGCGTGCACCATAATCCATGCAATAGTGCACTGCTGATAGCATGAGCAAATCGCTTCGCCAGGAAATTCTGTTTCTCTCGCAAGTTCTGACGTTCATTTCCACCGGCTTTTAGCTGTGCGCTATCGAGTTATTATGGTGCACTTGCAATTGGGAAGTTTGGATAGCACTCAAGAAGCTAGAGTTGCCCTCGGCTATCGCCTAGCTCAACCAACTTTTACGCTTCTTTCGTGCTCTCTTAACTTCCCGCATGCACCATAACGTAGTCCGTAGTGCACGCTAAAGCAAGAACCAATTGTAGGTCAACGAGCAAAGCTGACTTGTTCTCCTGACTATGGATATGGAGCGAGGGGTGTCTCTGGTGTTATTCCTCCTAATGCTGTTGATATTTGATGTGACGCTTCTGGGTCTGGAATGATGATGAGCAGTATTCAAAGTGACTTCTCCTAAAATAGCCCTATCGACAGTCTTTGTTTTAAATATAGTTCTTTTACCAATATAGATACGTATGTTACCTTCTAGACATTTTTTGAAATATTTAGGGCCCTACATGTGAAGTTATATTTTATATTCTAACATATTTGTCCAAAAAATGTTTTAAAACTTGTAACTTTTGATACAATTTTTTTAAAAAAACGATCCAGGTCTTTTCTACAATGTTTAAAAAAGGCAAATGATTGAAGCCAACCTATGTGCAGATTCTCCGCGGTCAGTGTAGCAAAATAAAACCGTCCAGGAAACCAATCTGAAAATCCCATGTCATAATGGACCAGTTTTTACGGTCACACTCAGGTTTCTTCATTTGCTCGTAATGTTGCTGGCAGACAAGTCTTTAGACATCAAGTTTACAACACTGTTTCTTGTTCCATATTAATGATCATTATGTTATTTTTTGTTGCAATGGTTGTTATGTCACCTTCGTTTTTTGCACTTTTTCCATTGCTTATGAAAGCAAAATGATTAATGTTTGTGTTGTTGCAAAGAATCTGCTTAACTGCAACGTCTTGATTAATGGAATAATCTTGAACATTGAGAAACCTTAACAGTTTGCTTTCCCATAAAGGCCTTTCTAGTGAGTTAGAATAATCGATAAAGTTTCTTTTTCTAAGTTCTCGAGGAAGCTTACGGCAATCTTCCTTGTCGATTCTTATAATAATCAGGCTGTCGTCCTTTTTGTTTAGAAGTCGATACTTTGCAATGTTGAGCTCGTAGCTACAGTAATTACTCTTCAAAAAGTGGCTTGATAACACTGCTATGATTTTGTGGCTGTTGTAGACACTTTCGGCCATGCTCTCCGTAAAAGGCTTTCCAGGTGCGAAGTCTCTGTAGTGAATGCAACATTTTAAATGATGCTTCTCTTCAAGAAAAGGAAGGAGCTTGCCGTTCACCCAATGGGAATCCTCTTGGTTGTATATTATGAAGGCATGATATTTGAATTCTGCATGGAAATGAAAAAAAAAAAAGCAAAGCTGAAAGATAAGACGGATTGCAAACAACAGACTTTAAAAAATGACCAATTTTTTTCAACAAAGGTAGGCCGTCCATATAAATGCAAATAGGTATTAGCAAACAGGGTCTAGTCATCGAATAGGAAGATAGATTTTAGACGCGGCGAGTGGTTACTAACCTGGGGGCGAAGGAATACTTTTTCTCCAAAACCGAGTGTATTTGAGTAAGCCGGTTAACAGAACTAGTATTACGAGGATTCCAAATGACGTAAACACATAAACAAGCGTGTTTTTAAGACCTAAAAAAACAAACAAAAAATGTTTTAAATAATGTATTCCCCTGTCAATAGTAATCAGCTTCTTATCTCGGTATACTCACCCGGGGGGGGGGGGGGGCTACTCAAAAAAGTTTTGTTCGGGGAGGCTCCGCCCCGAGGTCCAACCCCTTACCCTTCGGCACCCCTTTCGCATACCTTTTATACTTATTTTAGGAGCCGTCACCTGCCAATTATATTCTTCAAAAGTTCATTATCCATTACCACCATTTCACCAAAATTGATTTGAAAGGAAATCAGAAAAAATATAAAAAAGAGAAAACGCTCTTTACTTCTGGTTGACGTAAGATTGGAGTCAACCCAAACCTTCCCAATTCTTATAGGTTTTAAATTCAAGACATTTTGCATACAATAATAAGAAGAAATCACTAGTTGAAAGTACTTGTCTCTATTAAGCTAATCGTATGCTTGTTACAGGAACAAGCAGTACTTCATAAGTAAACCAGTGAGCAGGGCAGTGCTACCAGAATTCCAATCGACGTGGAAAGATAAGTAATAGTGTGATGAGAACCTTGAAAAAGACGAATATTTTTTGGTTTGCGTTTAATTCAGTTGCATTTTTTTGCTTTTATGGCATGACTTGGAACTATCTAAGCAGAAGAAGGTTTTGACTTGCAAAGTTTAAACAAATTCTACTTACTTGACTCTTTGTGCGTACTCTTAAGGACATCTGTGACTACGAATAAATAACAATAATGGTCATTAGTAAATAAGGTAGAAAACACCTTCCATGTTAGGTAAACCCAAACTCCAGTTTCTTGTATCAAGTTATCGTTTTTTAGTGTTTTAAGGATACAAAATTTTACCTCGAAGGCTTAATAGTAGAACAGTTATAATTAGCATTGTCCACTGCATGAGTACGAGGCCGCTTATTATTCAGCAAATGGTCCTGTAGATTTAAGGGTGATGTAACCTTACAGTTATATAAGGTACCTCATTTACACAGCGGCTCTTACTGATGTTGGGATCACAACAAATTTTGTTCTTGGAGTTGAAGAGGCATCTGAAGCAATGAGCAACGCACAACTCCGCATTATAATAATCTCGCTCAGCTCCTGTCTTACGGGTTTCACGGGCAATCTCGTTTGACCCAAAATTTCGTTAGCACGAATACACAAACAGATTTTGTCCGAAACCGTACATACGACGCGTCTGTTTAAAAAAATGTGTAACTTTTTAAAATAGAAAACGATATTTAGATCAGGGTCTGCGACTTCTTAACGGAATTGCTCTAAGTTCTACTTTGCGGCTTTTCAGAACAATGCACAAGATTAAGAGAACTTTATGTGCATTCTTGGAGACCGCGGCGACCCAACATTCAGCAAAGGGTGTTTCCATATATTTTCAAAAGCTTTCTGCTTCTGCAGGAGTCGAGAATTTAAATTCGTTAAGCAATGTTAAGAACATGTATCAGCTGCACGTAACGCAACATAACGCAAGTTTTGTACCTGTACAACTTGAATTGTTGCATTCTGCTTTCTGAGTGTTATTTCTTCGATGAGGGCAGTCCTTAACATTGCTGCATTCTACCGTCTGGTTGTTACTTCCCAAGTGAGAGCAATCCTTATGATAAGGACCCGGAGGGGGATTTGTACAAGAACGGTTTCGGAAGCGAACTCCATCACCACAAGTTGCAGAACATCGAGTCCAAGGACTCCACTTCGAATAACCACCATTCTCTCCCAGAGCTAAAAAAATCAACAAAATCTTAGAGCTAAAACTAATTGATCAGTAACTACGTATTAATAAACGAAGGTGCATGACCAACATGACAACTTACGCTCAGTGCTGTACAGTTCCACCCTTAGACAGTTCCATCCCTCGTTATCAGTTGGATTGAAGCGGAAGTACCGTGCAGATACGGGCACTGGTAACTTGTGTTGGTCAGTTGTGTTGCCTCTACCTTGTCTTTGAAATTCCTTTTAGAAAAATAATATACGTACCCAATTATAATAAAGACAAGTTCCCAGAAAACATCGATGCAGTATTCCTTAATAGACTTACTGCTAGCGATGTTTGGCATAACGATTCCACTGTTTTGCTTCTGTTTCAATAAAATTGAACTCAAACAGTCATTCCAATTCTGATCGTAGTATGCGCTGCAAATTGAGGGGGTTTTGGTGGGTATATTGATAAAGGGGTTATCTCTGAAACGTCTGACTGTTTTTACAGCATTCTAAGGTACTCCAGATATTCACTACGCGACAGAATTTCTTTCTTTATTGACATATTTTCAGGTACGCTTATTCCAACCAAAATTGATGTTAGCCACTATACACCTTCTTACCATTTCTGTGCCATTTGCATCACTATATGTTGCCCAAGTGTTTCCATCGGATGAGTAAGACAGCTTGAAGGCTGTGGTCCACTCGTTAGCATTGATGTCACCCTGAGTAGCAGCACCGCAAACTTTAATCGTTTTCCCAAGATCGACCTGTATCCAGTCGTCGTACCTTGTAGATTCTTTTGCACACCAGCCATCACCCCTGGTACCGTTGAGTCGACCGTAAGCGGGTTGGTATCCATCGTCATAATAGGAAGACGCTGTCAGTCGATCATCAGGTATTTTGAATTCGTCAGAAATTCCTACAGGGTTTGCGAAGCAATTATCTGCTAGACCTGTAGGTTAAAGTAGTTTCGTTAAGTCTGTTATTTGCCTCACGCGAAGTCAGGAAAACGATAAAAAGAGTTGGTTTTATGGTCTGTTTGGAAAGAAAAGTATGTTGTCCAATTTCCGAACGGTACCGGTATCCGGCCAAAGAAACTCCAACTCAAAATTTTTTCATTGGGATTATTAGTCTTTGCCGATTGAAGTAATCAGTAAACAATCAGAACATTCCAACCACATATTGGTGGTTTTGTCAGGCTTTTTACTCAGACGAGACTAGAGGACGGGCAAATTTTATTCTCTCTGGGGAGTTTTGGCGCAGTGGTGAGGGCGGCCGCCTCCCACCCAATGTGGCCCGGGTTCGATTTCGACCAGGTGCCATAAATTATGTGGTTTAAGTTTGTTTTTTTGCTTCTCGCCTTGCTCCAAGGGTTTTGTCTTAGGGTTCTCCGGTTTTCCTCCCTCCTGAAAAAAACGACATTTCCAGATTCCAACGCGATCTGGATAGAAGACCTACATGATAACCAGCTGGAGCTAATGTGGCATCCTCTCTAAACATTGTAATTTAATTTAATTTAGTTTAATTTAATTCAAAAATAAGTTGCACTGGCATCTAAATAAAATGTAGCATATTTCATCCTATGCCCTTGTGTTCATATAAATACTAGATAGTAAGTTATACTTCTTTTGCGTAAAATATTTAAATATAAGTTTGTCTGTTACTTGTTATAATTTGATAAGTATCCTTGACGTACTTGGTGGCATTATATTTCCCTTCATACGCAAAAGATCAAGGTGATATTTTACACTCAATAAAAATGCAGTTTTTCATCACACTCCAAGAGGAATAACTGAAACAATAATATAGGCCGGCCTTTCTAGCTGAGATTATACTTTTGCATTTTCTCCTTTTGTAAATTGCAGTAAAACTCGGTTTTTCGAATTGGGAAAACGTTTTGCAAATTGATAGATGTAATTGTGACTATATAAGGGATTAAATTCTCGTGAGCACTCTTCTTTTTGCTGGAAAGAAGGGCTTCTGAGAGGGGCATTTTAAAATAGTTATTACACGACTTAGACGGCTGGCCGGACCAGTAACTTAAACCATCCAAGCAGAGTGCTTATTGCCGGTCCAGTGTTTTCTAAGTATTTAACTGATCGTTGTAATAAATCTCTTATTAACCAAGCTCGCCTTGGACCGTACTGGGAGACCTCGTTGCACTTGATTCATGATGTCGAGACATTCTCCCATGACGCCTTCCGCGTTTTGTTAGTAAGAGGTATATGTGACCTGAACGTTAGCAAAACGCTTCAACCTAATTTTGGCGCAAGCAATGTTGGAATTTTAACCAACACACATCTGCATGTAACTTTGTTCATTTGCATTTTCCGTGTTTTTATCTTAATTTATCAGGGAATAACGAAATATGAACTGATGTCTTTTCTTAAATAAACAGTTTGAATGCAGCCTTCAATAAGTCGATCAATCAGTGACCTGTTTGGTTGTTCGTTGTGGCTCTCCTGTCAATAATTTAGCGGTAATGTGGTAGAAAGCAGAAAACGCCGTGTTTTTCTTTATCAGAGGAAATTGCATGAATTGATCTATTCATCTTGTAAAGCTATCGTATAACCTAAAATTTTCTTCTTTGCAGCAGAGCTAAAACCTCGTCGCTACGCCGTTTTGGTTTATTGTTTGAGAATCGATACCGCGACACGTTCGCTTTTTTTTGAAATTCCTTCATTTATCCGTATAGTTTTATGTTCATTTTGTGCGCATTTGTCTATAGAATATTTTTGTACGTGTGTTCTGTCTGTTGTAAAAGCGTTTCCTTTTTCCCTTGCGTGGTAGTTGTCATAAAAATTTGCATAGCTCATATTTGCTCGTAGTTATAAGTTACCGTCGAATTTCTCCTTAAAAACACCCTCATAATACTTTCACTTCAATATTAAGGACACAGCACTTGGTCGCAGAAAACAAGAATTTATACAGTCTCTGCAGCTATAATAGACACCTCCATCGTCCAATAGACACCTCGGGCAGTCTATTTCTCTTTGGTGTCTGTATTATATGTTTGACTGTACATGACTCAGTTTATCGTTCGATATTTGATCATAAGTAGCTGTAAGTTTCCGGCATTGCAGGTTGTTTTCCCTTCCAAAAGTTTAAACAACAGGACAGCTTAGTGTTCTCTGCTCGAAGAACTAGCATTTCCGTAAAATTTAAAGTGCCAAAACCCCATAAGAAATTTTAAGCTATTTCTGATGCGCCAAGTAAATCCACCGACTCGTATACTCACTCTAAAAATGTTCTGCGGTAAAAAACTACTAGTACTTTACTCACCACTCCGCACTGAATGTTGCAGCATTAAAAGCACTCCCACCACTGTGTTCATCATTACTTAAGTTTTACGTAAAAAAAACTGCAGTGTTTTTCTAACGTGATGTTTTCCTCCTACAATGCTTGACAAAGGTAGCCATTGACATCAATTAGATATGCAGAAGTATGCATAAATATTGTATTATACGTGCAGTAGAGGAACATCTGTTAGAAAAGTGAAGCGGAGGAGTCATGGAGACGTCACGCTAGCGAAGACAGGAAGAAGAAAGAGGGCTTCCTGTCTTCCTTAAATTGAATTTGTTAAGAAGAAAAGCTAAACAAGCTTATATCAAGGGCTTTGAAAAAAAAAAAAAGAGAGATTAAAAACATCGTACGCATGCCTGTACTTCGCTGGCTCCGTCTGATTTTGTTTCTTGGAGTAGAAAATTTATATATCGAAAGCGCTGTGGCGAGAGCACTCGCCTCCAACCAATGTGGCCCGGGTTCAATTCCCGGCCAGGCGTCATATGTGGGTTGAGTTTGTTGTTGGTTTTCCTCCTTGCTGCGAGGGTTTTTCTCCGGGTTCTCCTGTTTTCTTTCCTTCGTAAAAACCAACACTACTAAATTCCAATTCGAACTAGAATCAGTGGGATCGGAAGAGCCACAATGTGGAAGTTGCCACTTTAAATCCCCATGTTCTTATTTCTTTTTTCCCCTGGCTTTTCTATTATACCTTCAAAAAAAAAAGAAATGTGGATAAGATTATTTCGATTTCGGATTCGCTATAAGCAGGCAGAAAGCCGGTTAAGAGTGTTTGTTATCTTCAGAGTTTTAACGAGTATGTTTCTTTGATTCACGTGTTCCCTTCTCATGTTCAACCTAAAACGAGTTGCCAAATTGTTTGGAAGAGTAATTCATACGGGGTATTGAATATATTCAAAAGAACAAAAACCGAAACAAGTGAAAAAAAGTATAATGTATTTGAAGAAAGGACGTAGCGGTAAGCTACTAAAGACGACATTAGTGCGATGGACATGGTCCTTCTGGATCAGTTTTATCGTAATAATTGCAAATCTTTCCCGTTTAGGTGTACTTATTAGAAAGGCACAAATTACAACCAAAATTGCCAACTATCAGCAGATCATTTCAAAGAATTCCCACTTGGTCATCTACGTGTTAAGCACGGTTTCCTCGCGAAAGTGCATGGCCTCATCGAAGAAAGGAAAAACATAAGCGCTGGAAGAGACGGCTTTACTTTTGAAACCAGTAACTTTAATGTGTTTATAGTTGTTATCATTATTATTTAAAACTGAACACAAATGGAGTAATTAAAATAAGGAAAGGCGAGGTTTAAAAAGAAAAACAGTTTTAGCGCCCAAAACAGTGCCATACGCTAAATCTGAAATCAACTCCCAGTTCTTTAAAGGATTAGTTTGGAAGTCTCCCGCATGTCTTATTAATAAGTACTACTATTCACCTTGTAAAGGGCTATATTTTGACCCTTACTCTTGATATCACCCGGGCAACTCCATTCGCGGATCTTCTCAGTTTACATGCGTGGGCGTCTCCTACTTTCTTCCTCTTCCTCTTAATTGATCTTAGCCCCTTTGCAAGAAGTTTTTTTAGTTCGGAAACTGGTAGCCCGTTGATTGAAGGCAGGCTTAAGGGAAGGAGTTCGCACGAATTTTATTTTGTCTTTAAACAGGATTTAAAACGTCCATCTGCACAATAAACTGGCATTTAAAGCAGGAACGGATAATTTTTTTCCAACCTCTTTTCTTCATAATATTGTTTAATTACTAAGAAACCTTGTGTAATTAGAAGAACCTGTAGAATGCTTATTGTTTCGCCACCAACCGGATGCGAGATGAAAATACAAAAGTAGTTGAATGAAAAATGTTCAATTAGTCTTGAAACAAAACAGGCTGACGTTTTCAAAATCATACCTCCTCGAAGAATTATACCCCAACAATTGGGGAACAATGAGGAAAGCGTTTCTCACAAAACACGTGCACCGTATCTTTTTAAAGCGATGAGCCATTTTAGTGTTAGTGTTTTTAAAACGGTGTTCTGTTTATCTAGGTGCATCAAATATACTACGTACCATATTTGGAATACATGTACGTAGCATGTGCGCCGATTAAATGTGGCCTACTCTTTTCAGTTGAGTTACATTTATGTTTCGCATATAATCATTGTTGCTGGCAAAAGGTAGCCGGGATAAAGCATGTTCCAATCCTAAGGATCGAAACCGGCGCTGGCTTATTTGTTTCGGTTCTGTAACACATTAATGATACTCTCCACAGCTAAAAATCCTAAAAATCCTATCCTAAAAATTGCTGTGTACGTACGTATGTCAATGTCCTTAGTGTGTCTATTAGTACGTTTTGACCCTTTTGTGCCACCGCTTTCAACATTCAATTTACTTTAATCCCGCTCCGTGACATTTTTAGCCCTTTCGTTAGCCCTGGTACCCTTTAATTAATTAATTTTTTTATTATTACTTATTTATTTATTTATTTATTTCAATACAAAAAAATCTTATAAATAGACAAATACAATAGTTGAAAAAAAAAGAATACAGAAAGTACAATGGAAAATAAACGAACATCGGAAAAAATGCTTACAAATATATAGTTATTTTTATTATCTGTAAATTTCATTTAAAAAAAATTCTTTGTTGTTGTCTTTGGGAAGTATTGTTTTTACTTTTGTGAAGCTAGTCTATCGCTGTCTACTTCTCCCAGCGCGAACTACTCGACAAGCAATTTAATTCGAGCCTACAAATGGAGAAACGCTTTTGATGTGGTCAGGATGCCGTTTGTTAAATGGTGGCTGTCCTTTCCCTTCTGAAAATTGCAGATGAAAATACAGGATGGAAAATTGGTTTTAATTTTTCAACTTGACCAAGAAAAGCAGCGGAAATACAAAGAAGGAAACGAAAATTTTGCCGTGATGTATTTCGGCAACATCTGAAAGAAATAGAACTGAATGAAGACAGCTCGTATCATCGAAGGCGAATAAAACTAATAGTAAAAGATGAAAGAAACTATTAACTATCTGCATGTTTTTTTGGCACGTCAAAAAACTCCGTTCTTAATGATCACTTAATTGGAATGCTACGAATTTATTTCTATCAAAAAAAAGCGATTTTTTTTTTCAAAAATGGTTTTGGAAGTTGAGTAAAATTTGGACAAAAACGCTGCGATATGCTTAGGATTGACCACTAATGCATGAGATGCAAGCTCCTTATGATAATTATCACAAAGTGTCCTTATTGATAAACGTTTACCAAAAAAACTTTATTCTGTCAGATATGAAGTAATGTGAAAATAGGAAATAGCCCATTTGAACAGGCAGTACTTACTGAACAATACTTGCGTTCAAACAGTAATCGTTCAGTGGTAATTAAAAATGGAGTATCGTACTACATTTCTACAATATGTTAATAAATTTTTAAAAATGCAAACAGCTAGCATTTGAAAATAATGAATTATTGACCATCAACACAGCTGCTTTTTTAAGCAAATAGGAGTTTAATGAGACGGTCGCGTGTCACTCAGGCAAGTTATGCCAATCAAGGGTCCAGTTTCCTTCAAAATAAAGGTATATAGGTACGTGAATTGCGCTTCAAGCCCAATGTGTTGGTTGATTCACTACTTTTTTCTTTATCTGACTAGTTCTCTTTTTACTTTTGTGCCTATGACCCAGTGTTTTTGTTGATGCAGTGTTTTTTTTTAAAATAGCCAACCAAATTTACATTTTGATACCTTTTAATGGCTATCAATGAAACTGTTGTATATATAATGAGACTAAAGGCAATTGTGGCAATATAAAAAAAATAGGATACGAAATGGCACAGCCTTAATAAAAAATGGAAGTTCAACTCTTTGACACTTATATGTCAGATGCAGTGTACTGTTTTCGAAGTAAATGACCCGCATGTATGCGTTTTTGTGTGTGATTTTTTTAATATCATCTTTATGTAATCTGCATGAAATATTTTTTATATTCACATCTGTTAATTAATAAGGAGAAAGAAAATCATTTATACGCCAACTAAAAAGTACGATCGAACATTAGATAAAATTGTTCCATTTATCAAAAAAAAAGGTCTTCAATGTTTCGTTCAAGGATGTTCATCGTGGCTCAAGGGTCGGTTAGCGTTAATGTTATGTGACCCAGTAGGCGAACCGATAATGAGGTCGAGAAAGCCAATATAAAAAGCAGAAAAACTTGTCGACCCCGTATTTACATTAGAGGAAAAACGGCACAAATAAATTGAGTCTTCTGCCAACTAGAATTGTAGAACGTAATATTCTTCTCTGTAGCAAAAAACCCTCGTTAAATCGTGTTCTTGATTTGATAGAATAACACCAATATTTATCGTATTTTCGAAATTAACTTTTTGGAATCAAGACATTAAAATGACGCAAGTAGATCATTCCACCGATTTAAATATTCTTTTTAAAAGAATTTAAAAATCTCTGTATGAAAGAAACCTTTTCAACTTTACTCACCACTTCGGATTGAAAGTTGCAGCAGTAATATCCTCACCACAGTGTTCATCATTACCTTAGTGTTACGCTGACAAACTAAATTGTGTTCAATTTGCGTGATGTTTTCTTATCGTGTAAAGACAACGGTGTTCCATTAGGACCTAATTTTATATGCAGCAGGCAACATTTATTGAAATATCAAAGAGGAGGTGTCATGGAGATGTCACGTCTGAGAAGACCTGAAGAAGCAAATTTCTTCCTGTTTACCCTAAAATTTGACGACACTAAAGCTTATTTCCGAATCATAATAACAACGGTTTAAAATTTAATCAAAGTGCCCGTTGGGCTGTCTCGTGTTTCAGATCAGTAAAGTAGCACCCGTTGCTAACAATCATATAAGCTCAGAAAAACCATCTCCGGATTCTACAATATTAATTCTCAAATTTCATTCTCAAGCATTTGCAACAGCCTGTGCTATACGAGCATCGCACCATGTGCCCTTTCTACACATTCTACTCAAATAGTCAAACCAAGACTGCCCTTCCAAAAACTCAACAAAATCTTCGCAATGATTTCTAAGGTATTCAACAACTACAAAACGCACTATCTAAAACGCACTACGATTCGGTACTTTCATACTTAATTACTTACTTCCCTATTCGCCATCGGCGCTCAGGGCAGCAAATGACTTGCTACCGAGTCAAATATCTGATGACTAACACTTCGAAAAACGAAAACAGTCTCCATTTCCACCACAATCATAGACTGCAGCTAGTCGTATCTTTTGCGAACGCATGTAACGCACTCGGTCTTTGTATAACAGGCCCGTAGGGAGGGGGTGCGATGGGTGCGTTCGCACCCCCCCCCCCCCACGAGCCTTGGAAGTCCGCTCATTGTGAAAAAAAAAAAAATATATATATATATATATATATTAAAATAAATAAATAAATGAATAAATAAATAAATAAATAAATAAATAAATAAATAAATAAAGGGAAATGGTATTTCTGTACTTCGACTATTTACATTCAATATGGTCCTTTGGGTTGAAGATCCACCATTTGAAGATTCGTGTGGTATATTTTAGACCAATTTGTGTGATTATAGGTTAAATTCAACGATACATTCTACCTAATGTCCTTCATAGTCGAACCATTCGAAGTGCCATTCCTAGGCGCTGCCAAAAGAGAGGAGACTGGGTACTTGTTGGGCTCCGAAACACCCAAGGACAATACTAAAAGATCAACAAACCGACTCTGACTGATTTATGTAATAACCATTTTGACACTAAAATGAAGAGACCTATCTTTTTCCTGTTTTCCTTCTATGTGCTGCTGTCATTTTTAGCTAAATAAATTGTAAACTACGTTTTTGAGGTTCTGTTTCGAAAAATGTGATTTGAATTTAAAAATGTACTAGAATTATTGTCGTCGTTTTCTTCACTTTTACCTGCCTTTTCTCCTAACAAACTGTCTTCAAAACGCACGAAATGCCTATTTTTTCAAAATTTCCTGGGAGAGGATACCCCCAGACCCCTCCCCCCTACATTAACGCGCCTGCGGCGCTCAAGATTTCGTGCCACAGTCGCTCATACACACCTCCCATGAAAAATCCTGGTTACGGGCCTGTATAATATCTTAGTACGACAGCGAGAGGTCTGGCGCCAATGTAAAACTGTGAGTGGGACTGGGGAGAGACGCTAAAAGTTTTTTTCTCGCCTCGCAGGCTCACAACGTTCGGCGCATTGCGCCTTTCAACGACTTAAGAGAACAAACGACTGTTTTGCAGTCTACCACAATCACAAGGAACAAGACCAACTGCACGTAACCTATTTCTAAGTTGTGAAAACGAAGTACAATCATAACATTCCCTGTTATTCACCGTCATGTTTTCACCGAAATTAACAATAGGCCATAGGACCAGGAATCTTTCCAATACACCACACATAAATAACATTTTATAATATACAGAAAATTTTTTATCATAACTAAATTTCCAAAACCTATATGCATTATTCCAGAATGAAGAAAATATAAAACTTCTATATTTTCCCCCTTCCCATCACCCACCACTCGCGCTTCGCGCTCGCTCAAAATCCCTGCCTCTTTCCAAAACTCTCCAAAATCCGCGCGGCCTTGGAAAAGCCTGTGAAGGAGGCAGACGCATTCTGATTAGGTTAGAATGGGTCATCTTTCATCAGCCCCTTGAAATTGCCTGGATGGGGGAAGGGATATGGGACGGAGATAATGTAATCTCTGGTTTTTCTTTCTACGTCATCTGCCACTTGACATTAATTGCTCAGATAAGGCAGGAATGATGGCGAAGAGGGATTTTAACTACATACGTAATACGCATTTTGCATGGGTCTAACTCGATAATGAATCCTCACTTAGACAACAAAACAAAATAGAACCGGGCAATAAGAAATGACTAGTACAAGATATAAACGAAAGAGACAAGTTATATTTTACGAGTTTTTAGTATTAGAAAGAAAACAGACATTTGCTTAGATGATATCGGGAACAGGAATTTTGTTTACCTTAGCGTAATACGCATTTTTTCATTTTGTATGAACCATTTAACTCAACAAGAAATCCTCTCTTAGACCACAGAGCAAAATAGAACCAGACAATTAGAAAGGGCTTGTACAAGATATAAGTTAAAGAGACAAGTTATATTTTATGCGGTTTAGTGTAAGAAAGGAAACAGACATCAAAGCGGTGTAAATAAGCAAGCAGCCTTTGACCTTACTGGCGGCAAAGTATCGTATTCGTATATCGGTTGTCACGCAAAAAAGGAAATAACGCTACTAGGCACGTCTATAAAGCCACAGGGCTTCTTGTTTGTGTCTTTCTTTAATACTGCGACGAGTTGACCTTTAGCATGTGTCTTAGTGAATGGGGGAATTCAGGGAATTTTGAACTGTTTTCCAAAATGGTTTAGTGTAATACTCGAATTGAACACACGCAAGGAAAAAAATGTCCAAGGGATCTACAAGTTGTTTTTTAACTAGTTTAATCAGCGCAAATTTCAACTTGCACCAGCTAGTAAAGGCACACATCTGGTTCGACTATTACGGTCTATTACATCTTTGAAATCCGAATCTAAAAGATTGGAACGACAAAAAAAGTTTTTTTTTTTTCTGACATATTGTCGACATACCTACAGTTCTGTATTATTCTGTAAGGAGCAATCCTGTTTAAGAACAAAGCCGAAGATGAGATACCACATCAATATTTCTGTTTGCGTGATAACTTCATTTAATATTCTCCTTTTGACACATTATTTGACATATCTGAAAACTGCTCTGACGTCAACAACCCTTTACCCTAACACGCGCCAAAATGGTTTTCTTGTAACGCAAACAGAAATTTGACAACAGCTTTATCTTCTAATTCATCTTTTAACAATTCCCACCGCAAATATAATATCAAAACACAAACCTACCGTAAAGATAAATTCATTTTCCATGTAAAAAACTACCTATTTAAGCAACATATGTGAGATAAAATCTCCTTATCAGATTTGGCGGTATTACTAAAGATAGTACTTCATGTAATATATTACATTATACACATACCTCATAATGCAAACATTTACACTATATGTCTCACACGCGTAAATAAGCACTTTAAAACTCGACAAGAGAAAACGCGCAATACGAAGAACAGCATCCCGGTGCATCTTATCAGCAAAATGTATCTATGTAAATATGGCTATTTCTTACCTTGTTTCCTTGCTACTTTATCACTTCGTTACCTTACGAGAGGTCTTACACAAAGCACTATTGTGAGCTACCAAGTCTACTCGGATAATCTCGTGTTACGTCACGGTCACGTCGTTCACGACGTGACCGCGACGTAACACGAGACAAAAAGGGGGAATTTTATGCAGTAAAATATCGTTCATTAGGGTTCTTACACCTACACCTTAGGATAGTATTGTAGCTATCACGAAAGGCCAAAGTGAGTTGGATTACTTGGACTTCGGATTTAATACACAGGAAATACGCGGCTTGACTGTATGTTACATCCAGAGTTTCAGCAGTTTAAGGTAAAGAAAATTACTTTCAAGTTCCCCCAAAGAAGAGCTGCTATGGCGATTGTGAAGAATTTAAGACCACCGAACGACTGGGAGAAAATTTATTCTGTTTCAAAGAAAAGGACGAATGTGGTCTGCATAAATGCACTTGCGGATAGAGAGAGAACAAGCAGGCTCGCTTGGTTCATAGTCCAAGTTCCCCAGGGTGTACTTTTTGTTATTCAGTTATATGTCATTATTTATTGTTTTTTGAGGGAAAATTAGTTTAACTTGATGATAGATATCGTGTTGCACTAATAATTTATTTGTTTTGAAGTAAGGAGCATAATTTGTTTGCTCTTATAACCATCAATATATTAATTAATTCGATTTCGAAACATTTTTCAACGAGGAAAAAAATAGAACATAATAGTGTCATCAAGGTGGTTAACGCAAAGTTCGGCCCAAAAAGTGGCGATAAATAGTATATTTAAGACGTATACAGTAGTAAAGCCAGTAAATATATTAAGCATGATATTGGTGCCACGGCATGACCCTTCAGGAGATAATTCTAAAGAATCACAAAGAATCACACTTAAGGACTTATAAGCAGACATTTTTCCCGCACAAGTGTATGACCACTTCGGAAAAGTCGATAAAAGGGATACATGTAAGCATTCCCTAGTGGGCAGGTTTAATTTTTTGAATTCAGAAATCCAAAGAGCGTTAATCGGTACATCAGAAAATATTTACAGCGCAGCTCCGCCTGGAGTCAACATCAGAAATCACCAAGGGTTGTATGCCTGCACGTATTATTTTTAATGAAAGAAAGCCCCTTCGACCATAGCAAGGAAAAGCGCGCTTTTAAGAAAACACGAGCGCGGGTCTAGTAAATACTCTAAGTCATTCCGGCCAAAGTGTGTTTGGTATAGCGCGCCCTGTCAATGTAGCTTCATTAAATATACTACGTCCTGTCTTCACAAACTAAAACGTCATCACAGACCTTTTTGCGCCATGCGACGCATAAGGCCTAACGTAAAACTTAACGTTTAAAAATTTCCTATTCTTCGCACACGTGTTACATTTGTTATATACGTGTTTTTATCTAATGGTTGTCGTGAGTGGAAGGTATCATGAGAGCAATTATTATCATGAATGTTCCATTAGTTATGGCACAACAAGTTGGCGTTAATCAAAAAAAAAAAAAACAATACTCATGTCAAGACCGCAGCGAGAAATGAAAAGTGCGCTTTCAAGAGGAAATCATTTGGTCTGGTAAAAATTGAGTCACTTGGCTTAACTGTGTTTGGAATAAGATGTTATGTTTATGCATGTACATAAAAACACATTAGTACCATTTTTGGGCTGCGTTGGCATAGCACGTACAAGGTCAAAATATTGCTTACTCTTCCCTTATCACAGTCGTGGATGGAAGGTAGAATCACGTACAATTGGGCAAATATTGCGAAGGCATATGTGGTCCCCGATCTCCCAAACTCCCACTGAGCATTGTGCGCGTATCTCTGTGTGTATCTCTGCTTTCAAGGTCATTACTGACGCAATTAACTTTTAACTGTTGACAAATAATTCTTGTGTCATAAACACGACCAAATATATTTGCAAGTCACATAAAAATTGTCTGTGTAAACCCGGCTTTAATCTTAGTGACTAAAAAGGGCTCATTTGAAGCCGGTGCTCAAGAACAGACATATTTAAACTCGTTAACCAGATGATAGGTAAAGGGCGAGATGCATTTTTAAGCGACTGTTACGCCGCAAAATGTTATAATCGCCGCAAAATGTAATACTAACACAAAATGTTATAACAATCGCCGCAAAATGTAATATATACTGACGCAAAATGTAATAAAATTAACGCAAAATGTAATAAAGTTGTTCACGCAAAATGTAATACCTGTTAATGCAAAATGTTATACATTTTCTAACGCATAATGTAATAACGCAAAATGTAATAACCCTTAAATAACATGTCTGTTTCATGAATTAAACGAATTACACTTAATAATTTACCTCGTGTAAGTTAACAAGTACCAAACAGGAACTGCCCCCTCTCCCCCTCCAAGACCTATTTCTTTTTGGCAGGTACTTTTTGGAGTTAAGAGTTTTTTACCTCCTCCAACCACGCTGTCCTTTAAGGTCGGATTGGGGAGGGGAGCCTTAAATCTTATCTATAAATAGGTTGGATATGTTATGTACATTAAATAGTGTTGAACCAAACGTGTTTCATAAGAACAGGAATATTGGTCTCTTAGCATCTGAGACAAGTGAAAACAAAAACGGGCGGATTTAGAAATCCGCCCCACCCCCCTTCAATCCGCCACAAAAGCAAAACAGCTACAAGCAAATAGTCCTCGTTTTCAACCATACGCCATTTTTTTCCACCACTGGCACTTTAAGGCGTGCCAATGTTTAATTAAATATACGATCGCATTGAATAATTGTTCGCAGTTCTTAGTCTTCTTGCACACCTAACCTATTCAATAAATATTTACTCTTTGAAGAAGGTCAACAAGAACATGAAAGGGAATGGAAAATAGGATCACTGATAAAAGGAACCGTGATGTGATGAAACTGAACAGTTTTGCAATGCTATGACCTCTGCCTTTTCGAGTAAATTTGGGCAATATAAAACACCAACTGATTTCACAATATTATCAACTTTGTATTTAAGTGGCCAAAATATATGTTTCATTTCAAACCAGAAATACTCGTCTTTTTTCGTCAGTTTTGTCGAGGAATATCCTGTTGATTACTTCGAAGGCGGAGAATAAGTAGGTGAAAGATAAACTCAAACAAACGATCTAGTAAATAGCAGTCGTCATTTTACACCGAGCACGTGTCAGGACTTACGACCACAGTACAAAGTTTCAGGGTTAAAATCAGAAGCATATGCAATGCAAGCGTAGTCGTAGCCTGCTAGCATATCAACATATCCCTCACCGAGTTTGCAGGTTGTGTTAAACCTGGGCTTTTGTCAAAGCAAAGCAGCGATACGTCTATAATGCTGAACTCGCGTCAAAACACTCCGTTCTTCATGATCACATAATCGGAAAACTACGAATTTATTTCTATCAAAAAAACGTTTTTTTGCCAAAATGGTTTTGGAAGTTGAGTAAAATTTGGCCAAAAACGCTACGATATGCCCAGGATTGAGCACTAATGCATGAGATGCAAGCTGCTTATGATAATTATCACAAAGTGTCCTTATTGATAAACGTTTACCAAAAAAACTTTATTCTGTCAGATATGAAGTAATGTGAAAATAGGAAATAGCCAATTTGAACATGCAATACTTACTGAACAATACTTGCGTTCAAACAGAAATCGTTCTACACTACTACAATATGTAAATAAATTTTTAAAAATGCAAACAGCTAGCATTTAAAAATAATGAATTATTGACCAACAACACAGCTGCTTTTTTAAAAATAATGAATTATTGACCAACAACACAGCTGCTTTTTTTTAAGTAAACAGGAGTTAAATGGGACTGTTGCGTGTCGCTCAGGCAAGTAATGACAGTCAAGGGTCCAGTTTCCTTCAAAATAAAGGTATATTGGTACGTGAATTGCGCTTCAAGCCCCATGTGTTGGTTGATTGACTACTTTTTTCTTTATCTGACTAGTTCTCTTTTTACTTTTGTGCCTATGACCCAGTGTTTATGTTGATGCAGTGTTTTTTTAAATAGCCAACCAAATTTACATTTTGATACCTTTTAATGGCTATCAATGAAACTGTTGTATATATAATGAGACTATAGGCAACGCAACGTTGCTGAGTCTCGCGCATGGTTTGATGAATACAACTACCGTGATTCCCTGCAGGCGCGCGCTATAGAGGGAATCGGGTATTGTGGCAATATAAAAAAATAGGATACGAAATGGCACAGCCTTAATAAAAAATGGAAGTTCAACTCTTTGACACTTATATGTCAGATGCGGTGTACTGTTTTCGAAGTAAATGACCCGCATGTATGCGTTTTTGTGTGTGATTTTTTTAATATTATCTTTATGTAATCTGCATGAAATACTTTTTATATTCATATCTGTTAATTAATAAGGAGAAAGAAAATCATTTATACGCTAACTAAAAAGTACGATCGAACATTAGATAACCTTGTTCCACTTAACAAAAGAAAGTTCTTCAATACAATAATGTATAGTTTTTTGTAAAAAAATGCAAACATTATTGACTAACATTACAGCTGCTTTTTTGAAGTAAATAGGAGTTAAATGGGGCGGTCGCGTGTCCCTCAGGCAAGTTATGCCAATCATATAGGTACGTGAATTGCGCTTCAAGCCCCATGTGTTGGTTGATTTACTTTTTTAGTTTATTGTCTAGTTCTCTTTTTAGTTTTGTGCTTACGACCCATTGTTTTGGTTGATGCAGTTTTTTTAAAATAGCCTGAACAAATTTCCATTTTGATACCTTTTAATGGATATCAATTAAACTGTTGTATATATAATGAGACTAAAGACAATTTTGGCACAGCCTTAATAAAAAAATGGAAGCTCGACTCTTTGTTACTTATATGTCAGATGCAGTGTACTGTTTTCTAAGCAAATGACCCGGTTTACATTATAGCATGTATGCGTTTGTGTGTGTGTGTTTTTTTTTAATATTATGTTTATGTAATCTGCATGAAATACTTTCTATATTCACATCTGCTAATTAATAATGAGAAAGGTTTATTTTTTTCATTTATACGCTATCTACACGGTACGATCGAACATTAAATAACATTGTTCCATTTATCCAAAAAAAAGGTCTTCAATGATCCGTTCTAGGTTGTTCACAGTGGCTCTAGGGTCGGTTAGCGTTAATGTATTGTGACCCAGTGAGCGAGACTGATAATGAGGTCGAGAAGGCCAAAATAAAAAGCAGAAAAAATCATCGACCCCGTATTGACATTAGAGGAAACGGCACAAATAAATTGAGTCTTCTGCTCAAAATGTAGAATTATAGAACGTAATATTCTTCACTGTAGCAAAAAACCCTCGTTAAATTGTGTTCGTGTTTAAGATAGAATAATACCAATATTTATCTTACCTTCGAAATTAACTTTTGGAATCAAAACATTAAAATGACGCCAGTAGATCAGTCCACCGATTTGAATATTCTTATTAAAAAGAATTTTAAAAACTTTGTATGGAATAAAACTCTTCAACTTTACTCACCACTTCGGATTGAAAGTTGCAGCAGTAATATCCCCACCACAGTGTTCATCATTACCTTAGCGCTTCACTGACGAACTTAATGGTGTTTAATTTGCGTGATGCTTTCTTATCGTATAAAGGCGACGGTGTTTCATTAGGATCTAATTTTATATGCAGCAAGCAACATTTATTGAATATCGAAGCGGAGGTGTCATGGAGATGTGACGTCTGAGAAGACGTGAAGAAGCAAATTTCTTCCTGTTTACCTTAAAATTTGACGACACTAAAGCTTATTTCCGAATCATAATAACACCGGTTTAAAATTTAAAAAGGGAATTTTATGCAGTGAAATATCGTTCATTCGGGTTCTTACACCTACACCTTAGGATAGTATTGTAGCTATCACGAAAGGCCAAAGTGAGTTGAATTACTTGGACTTCGGATTTAATACACAGGAAATACGCGGCTTGACTGTATGTTACATCCAGAGTTTCAGCAGTTTAAGGCAACGAAAATGTACTTTCACGTTCCCCCCAAAGAAGAGCTGCTATGGCGATTGTGAAGAATTTAAGACCACCGAACGACTGGGAGAAAATTTATTCTGTTTCAAAGAAAAGGACGAATGTGGTCTACATAAATGCACTTGCGGATAGAGAGAGAACAAGCAGGCTCGCTTGGTTCATAGTCCAAGTTCCCCAGGGTGTACTTTTTGTTATTCAGTTATATGTCATTATTTATTGTTTTTTGAGGGCAAATTAGTTTAACTTGATGATAGATATCGTGTTGCACTAATAATTTATTTGTTTTGAAGTAAGGAGCATAATTTGTTTGCTTTCATAACCATCATTATATTAACTAGTAATACGTGACTCGCAGGGCCTCGCGAAGCTCTGGGTTGGGGAGGGAGGGGGGATCTTATAAATAAGGAGTGATAACCGGTTTTAACCGGTGATTTGTTATTGTTGCCTAGTAACGGACATGACCGCGACACCCTCGTTCCCAGTGTCTACTCCGCTTTAAAAATGGCGGCTCTTCCAGTGTTTCTGGTTCGTAAAGAGGTATAAAGCGTTGGGAAACGCAGGCTATTTTCAAAATCATCGATAAATTATTGGATATTCGCATTTTGGACATTTATTTCAGGGCATTAAAAAAAAAGAAGAACGAACGGCAGGAGGATTCGAACCCTCCGCCCGCGCGCCTCTGATGGCCATGAAAGGTTTATAGCTTGAATAGGCGTTGAGGGAGTATTATGTGGAAGTCAGTGGTACAGTTTAATCCGAAAAGAAAAACGATAAAAATGAAAGGCTCAGGATTCAAACCCACAAAAAAAAGTAAAAAAAAAAAAAGAAAGAAAAAAAAAAGCTTTAGCCGGATTCGAACCCCTGCCCTCAGTCCCGAAGATCTGATTTGAAGTCCGACGCTCACACCATTAGGCCACCAGCGCGCGGCCGTGTGACGTCATTTCCGCCATACACCAAGCTCACAAATATATATGACCGTAAACTCCACACGAGATTTCATCCCGCCTGAGCCCTTTGAGGGACAAAATTATACACCCCGCTACGCTCGGCCTTCGGCTCTCGCTTCGCGAGGAATTAATTCGATTTCGAAAACATTTTTCAACGAGTAAACAACTAGAACATAATAGTGTCATCAAGGTGGTTAACGCAAAGTTCGGCTCAAAAAGTGGCGATAAATAGTATATTTAAGACGTATACAGTAGTAAAGCCAGTAAATATATTAAGCATGATATTGGTGCCACGGCATGACCCTTCAGGAGATAATTCTAAAGAATCACAAAGAATCACACTTAAGGACTTATAAGCAGACATTTTTCCCGCACAAGTGTATGACCACTTCGGAAAAGTCGATAAAAGGGATACATGTAAGCGTTCCCTAGTGGGCAGGTTTAATTTATTGAATTCAGAAACCCAAAAGCGTTAATCGCTACATCAGAAAGCCCCTTCGACCATAGCAAGGAAAAGCGCGCTTTTAAGAAAACACGAGCACGGGTCTAGTAAATACTCTAAGTCATTCCGGCGAACTGTGTTTGGAATAGCGCGCCCTGTCAATGTAGCTTCATTAAATATTCTACGTCCTGTCTTCACAAACTAAAACGTCATCACAGACCTTTTTGCGCCATGCGACGCATAAGGCCTAACGTAAAACTTGGACGTTTACAAATTTCCTATTCTTCGCACACGTGTTAAATTTGTTATATACCTGTTTTTATCTAATGGTTGTCGTGAGTGGAAGGTATCATGAGAGCAATTATTATCATGAATGTTCCATTAGTTATGGCACAACAAGTTGGCGTTAATCAAAAAAGAGGACAATACTCATGTCAAGACCGCAGCGAGAAATGAAAAGTGCGCTTTTAAGAGAAAATCATTTGGTCTGGTAAAAATTGAGTCACTTGGCTTTACTGTGTTTGGAATAAGATGTTTTGTTTATGCATGTACTTAAAAACACATTAGTACCATTTTTGGGCTGCGTTGGCGTAGCACGTACAAGGTCAAAATATTGCTTACTCTTCCCTTATCACAGTCGTGGATGGAAGGTAGAATCACGTACAATTGGGCAAATATTGCGAAGGCATATGTGGTCCCCGATCTCCCAAACTCCCACTGAGCATTGTGCGCGCGTATCTCTGTGTGTATCTCTGCTTTCAAGGTCATTACTGACGCAATTAACTTTTAACTGCTGACAAATAATTCTTGTGTCATAAACACGACCAAATATATTTGCAAGTCACATAAAAATTGTCTGTGTAAACCCGGCTTTAATCTTATGCCGTGTTTACATTCAAACGTTTACTGCGGTTTAAATTGACCGTGGTCAAGTTAACTGAACCTAAGTAGATTAGTGCAGTGTTTATACCCCGGGGGGGAAGGGGGGCACCCGGTATATTTTTGGGTGGGGGTGTGCCGCTGGGAATTTGAAGCCCTTACCCTATACCAGACCATGTTCAGCTGATTTTTGCAACCCTATACTAGACTAGACACTGAAAATCCCTACCCTATCCCAGACTTGCAATTTTTTAGAACTGTATCATTATCAGTGTTTTAATGGAAAACCATCTGTGAACAACGATGCCGCGATGATTATATTTACGTTTAGGAAAGCCTCTTTCTCTTCCGAGTTTCTGGACTATATTCGTCATACCGTCGATCGGTTTCCCGGCAAATGCTACCCTTTTCTAGACCAAAACTCTCTGATTTCTATACCCTATCCCAGACTAAACTGCTTGAAAACCATACCCTTCACAGCGGCACATACCTATATAGCTCATGTATGGGAGTGCCCCCCCCCCCGGGGTTTATACTGCCTCAAATAACATAAGTTAATCTGTAACACTGCCAAAAATCGAATTGGCAGGAAATACAAGCTAATGCGCGTAATGTTTAAAACATGGTCGGTATTAACAAGAAAGCGGTGCCGGGCTCTGATAGTCATTGCCTTTTTCTTTTTAATTCTTGAGAAGCAAGTAGAAGCGTTTCGATTACGGCAACTGCTAATACTACAACACCTCAAGAAAGTGAGGCGAAAACGGACGATTTTACTGCAACTTATGCACCGAAATAGCAGGCGAGCGAGACGTGCTTGGTCCTGGCCGAGGAATATTGTTGCTGTGGATCTTACCTGGAAAAAAACGGAAAGCAAATAAATAATCTGTTTTATCCGGATAAAAAAAAGTGTGAGTGGAATGAAGGGGATACGTAATACATAGCTTACCTTTCAGTTTGACTGCCGTAATAATTCAAAGATGTGTCCTTATTTTGTTCCATTTTGCTAGAGCACGAAACGTGGAGCAAAGAAAGCCTGAACTCCGCGAATAAAACATGAAACGTGTCAAGGAAACTTGAACTCGCGATAAATCAAAAAAACTTGATGTATCTGTCAATCTGACCTCGGTTACCGAGCTAAACCAAGCCAAATCACTGCATCATTATCGCTTTTACCGTGGTTAAATTTCCTTCGTCTTTTGCCGCATTTACTGAGGTATAATTGATGTTTACATTGACCAAAAATTTACCTAGGTAAGTAAACTCTCTTACCGCGGTAAAAATCCCAAGTGTAAACACGGCATTAGTGACTAAAAAGGGCTCATTTGAAGCCGGTGCTCAAGAACAGCCATATTTAAACTCGTTAACCAGATGATAGGTTAAGGGCGAGATGCATTTTTAAGCGACTGTTACGTCGCAAAATGTTATAATCGCCGCAAAATGTAATACTAACGCAAAATGTTATAACAATCGCCGCAAAATGTAATATATACTGACGCAAAATGTAATAAAATTAACGCAAAATGTAATAAAGTTGTTCACGCAAAATGTAATACCTGTTAATGCAAAATGTTATACATTTTCTAGCGCATAATGTAATAAAGCAAAATGTAATAACCCTTAAATAACATGTTGTTTCATGAATTAAACGAATTGCACTTAATAATTTACCTCGTGTAAGTTAACAAGTACCAAACAGGAACTGCCCCCTCTCCCCCTCCAAGACCTATTTCTTTTTGGCAGGCACTTTTTGGAGTTAAGAGTTTTTTACCTCCTCCAACCACGCTGTCCTTTAAGGTCGGATTGGGGAGGGGAGCTTTAAATCTTATCTATAAATAGGTTGGATATGTTATGTACATTAAATAGTGTTGAACCAAACGTGTTTCATAAGAACAGGAATATTGGTCTCTTAGCCGAGACAAGTGAAAACAAAAACGGGCGGATTTAGAAATCCGCCCCACCCCCCCCCCCTTCAATCCGCCACAAAAGCAAAACAGCTACAAGCAAATAGTCCTCGTTTTCAACCATACGCCATTTTTTTCCACCACTGGCACTTTAAGGCGTGCCAATGTTTAATTAAATATAATATATAGATTTAGGCAAGCCTAAAAGCGGAGCTCCCCATTTATTTAATTTTCACTGGAGCTTACAATGTTTTTATTCTAGTGAATAAGCGGCCAAAGTACTAATGTTTATGGCGGTTTATAGGTTCAAGACAAATTTAAATAGCTCACGGTTAAACAACTGAATGTCAGCAGTACGACAAAAATAATAATCTTAAAGCGGTGCAAAATCATTACTCATGGCACGAAAAATTACTTTAGAGTACAGTAAATTATCTGCTTTCTAGCAATAGAAAATAGTTTCGCGATCCTGTTATAGTTTCGCAGCAGTTTAGTAGACTCCACAATATCTGTTACATTGATATAGGATATATTCAACGAGTAACGCAGAGTCTGTTGGATTAGCTCAATCGGTAAGGTGCCAGTCTGCGGATCGGAAGGTCGTGAGTTCAAGTCCCAGAGGGTCGAGTTTTTTTTTCTTTTTTTTTTTTACCCCGTAGCAATAAAATGGTTTGTTTATTATATCAACCCGATTTAGCTTTCGAATGCTCCTTCATGTACGATGCTGGCTTTACAGATAGACACGAAAGTCATCGATCGATTATGGCTCTCAATGTCCACTTTTTTGGCGGTCGATTACTCAGTCTACACGTAATTTTCAGCCACATATTGTTTCATTGCTTCTTGTTTTTCTTTTCAAACCTCTTTAATTTTCACTGGAGCTTACAATGTTTTCATTCTAGTGAATAAGCGGCCAAAGTACTAATGTTTATGGCGGTTTATAGGTTCAAGACAAATTTAAATAGCTCACGGTTAAACCGAATGTCAGCAGTACGACAGAAATAATAATCTTAAAGCGGGGCAAAATCATTACTCATGGCACGAAAAATTACTTTAGAGTACAGTAAATTATCTGCTTTCTAGCAATAGAAAATAGTTTCGCGATCCTGTTATAGTTTCGCAGCAGTTTAGTAGACTCCACAATATCTATTACATTGATATAGGATATATTCAACGTACATTTCAGAGTCTGTCGGATTAGCTCAATCGGTAAGGTGCCAGTCTGCGGATCCGGAGGTCGTGAGTTCAAATCCCAGAGGTCAAGTTTTTTTTTTCTTTTTTCCTTTTTTTTTGTTTTGTTTTTTTTTTTTACCCCGTAGCAATAAAATGGTTTGTTTATTCTATCAACCAGATTTAGCTTTCGAATGCTCCTTCATGTACGATGCTGGCTTTAAAGATAGACACGAAAGTCATCGATCGATTATGGCTCTCAATGTCCACTTTTTTGGCGGTCGATTACTTTCTACACGTAATTTTCAGCCACATTTTGTTTCATTGCTTCTTGTTTTTCTTTTCAAACCTCTTTAAATTTTAAAGGCCGCCTTTATACGGCCGCCTTTATACGGCCTTCTTGCTTCACTATTTCTACCATCAAACTATGGCGGCCATCTTGCGCAACTCCGTACGTACGACGTACGCGCCCGCGAACCATGCCGCTATCCATGTTGACCATGAAAACTCATTTCGATAGTGTTCCTTCTTTCATACCATTTGCCTGCCTATGGGGCTCCGCACAAGGCGCCTTCGGCGCCTTGGGAGCTCCGCTATGATCGCATTGAATAATTGTTCGCAGTTCTTAGTCTTCTTGCACACCTAACCTATTCAATAAATATTTACTCTTTGAAGAAGGTCAACAAGAACATGAAAGGGAATGGAAAATAGGATCACTGATAAAAGGAACCCTGTTGTGATGTAACTGGACAGTTTTGCAATGCTATGACCTCTGCCTTTTCGAGTAAATTTGGGCAATATAAAACACCAACTGATTTCACAATATTATCAACTTTGTATTTAAGTGGCCAAAATATATGTTTCATTTCAAACCAGAAATACTCGTCTTTTTTCGTCAGTTTTGTCGAGGAATATCCTGTTGATTACTTCGAAGGCGGAGAATAAGTAGGTGAAAGATAAACTCAAACAAACGATCTAGTAAATAGCAGTCGTCATTTTACATCGAGCACATGTCAGGACTTACGACCACAGTACAAAGTTTCAGGGTTAAAATCAGAAGCATATGCAATGCAAGCGTAGTCGTAGCCTGCTAGCATATCAACATATCCCTCACCGAGTTTGCAGGTTGTGTTAAACCGGGGCTTTTGTCAAAGCAAAGAAGCGATACGTCTATAATGCTGAACTCGCGTCAAAACACTCCGTTCTTCATGATCACTTAATTGGAAAACTACGAATTTATTTCTATCAAAAAAGCGGTTTTTTTTTTCAAAAATGGTTTTGGAAGTTGAGTAAAATTTGGCCAAAAACGCTACGATGTGCCCAGGATTGATGATAATTATCACAAAGTGTCCTTATTGATAAACGTTTACCAAAAAAACTTTATTCTGTCAGATATGAAGTAATGTGAAAATAGGAAATAGCCAATTCGAACATGCAATACTTACTGAACAATACTTGCGTTCAAACAGAAATCGTTCAGTGGTAATTAAAAATGGAGTATCGTACTACACTACTGCAACAATATGTAAATAAATTTTTAAAAATGTAAACAGCTAGCATTTGAAAATAATGAATGATCGACCAACAACACAGCTGCTTTTTTAAGTAAATAGGAGTTAAATGGGACGGTCGCGTGTCGCTCAGGCAAGTAATGACAGTCAAGGGTCCAGTTTCCTTCAAAATAAAGGTATATAGGTACGTGAATTGCGCTTCAAGCCCAATGTGTTGGTTGATTTACTACTTTTTTTTCTTTATCTGACTAGTTCTCTTTTTACTTTTGTGCTTATGACCCAGTGTTTTGGTTGATGCAGTGTTTTTTTTTTTAAAAATAGCCAACCAAATTTACATTTTGACACCTTTAATGGCTATCAATGAAACTGGTGTATATATAATAAGACTGAAGGCAATTGTGGCAATATAAAAAAATAGGATACGAAATGGCACAGCCTTAATAAAAAATGAAAGTTCAACTCTTTGACACTTATATGTCATATGCAGTGTACTATTTTCAAAGTAAATTACCCGCATGTATGCGTTTTTGTGTGTGATATTTTTAAATATTATGTTTATGTAATCTGCATGGAATACTTTTTATATTCACATCTGCTAATTAATAATGAGAAAGGTTTATTTTTTTCAATTATACGCTATCTACACGGTACGATCGAACATTAAATAACATTGTTCCATTTATCCAAAAAAAAGATCTTCAATGATCCGTTCAAGGTTGTTCACAGTGGCTCTAGGGTCGGTTTGCGTTAATGTTATTTGACCCAGTGGGCGAGACTGATAATGAGGTCGAGAAGACCAATATAAAAAGCAGAAAAACTTATCGACCCCGTATTTACATTAGAGGAAACGGCATAAATAAATTGAGTCTTCTGCCCAAAATGTAGAATCATAGAACGTAATATCCTTCTCTGAAGCAAAAAACCCTCGTTAAATTGTGTTCTTGTTTAAGATAGAATAATACCAATACTCATCTTACTTTTCAAATTAACTTTTTGGAATCAAGAAATTAAAATGCCGCAAGTAGTTCAGTCCACCCATTTGAATATTCTATTTAAAAAGAATTTTAAAAACTTTGTATGGAATAAAACTCTTCAACTTTACTCACCACTTCGGATTGAAAGTTGCAGCATTAATATCCTCACCACAGTGTTCATCATTACCTTAGTGTTACGCTGACGAACTAAATTGCGTTCAATTTGCGTGATGTTTTCTTATCGTGTAAAGACAACGGTGTTCCATTAGGATCTAATTTTATATGCAGCAAGCAACATTTATTGAAATATCGAAGCGGAGGTGCCATGGAGATGTCACGTCTGAGAAGACCTAAAAAGCAATATTCTTCCTGTTTACCTTAAAATTTAACGACACAAAAGCTTATATCCGAATCATAACACCGGGTCAGAATTTAAAGATTAAAAGCACCGTCAACTGCCTTATGTAGTTTTGTGCCGACACGTCTGATTTTGCTATTTAGAGTGGGAATTTTAATTTTAAGTTTCTTTTTTCCTATTTTACTTAAAAGAAATACACCATACAATAGTATGTAGCTATCATGATAGGTCAATTGAGTTGGATTAATTGGACTTCGGATTCAGAATAAGCGGGCAAGAGGCGACTTGACTGTATGTTATATTTACAGTTTCAGCAGTTTAAAGGAAATGTACTTTAATTTGTCACGTTCCCCCAAAGAAGAGCTGCCATGGCGATTGTGAAGAATTAAGGACCGCCGAACGACTGGGAGAAAATGTTTAAAACGTCTGTTTTATAGAAACCTAAAGAAGGACGAATGTAGTCTGCAGAAATGCACTTCAAGATAGAGAGAGAACAAACAGGTTCGCTTGGTTTATAGTCCAAGTTCCCCAGGGTTAACTTTTTGTTATTCAGTTATATGTCATTATTTATTGTTTTTGAGGGCGAATTAGTTTGACTTGATGCTAAATATCGTGTCGCACTAATAATTGATTTGTTTTGAAGTAAGGAGCATAATTTGTTTGCTCTTATAACCATAACAATATTAATTCAATTACGAAAGCATAATTCAACGAGGAAACAACTAGAACATAATAGCGTTATAAATGTGGTTAACGCAATGCTCAACACAAAAAGTGGCGATAAATGATATATTTCAGACTTATGCAGTAGTAAAATATTAAGCATGATATTGGTGCCACGGCATGACCCTACAGGAGATAATTCCAAAGAATCACACTTAATGACTAATAAGCAGAAATTTTCCCCGCGCAAGTGTATGACCACTTCGGAAAAGACGATAAAAGGGATACATGTAAGCGTTCCCTAGTGGGCAGGTTGAATTTATTGCATTCAGTAACCCAAAGAGCGTTAATGGCTGTTGTCGCTACATCAGAAATAAACGGCACGCATACATGCATGTACAGGCGATGACGCTATACAATGATCCTAGAAGTTAATTATTTTATTTTATTTTTTTATTCGCTTAAACTACAAAACGAACTTCCAATACAATACATACATACAGTATGATAAAATAAGTACATTTAATCATTATGAGCTTCGTCATTTAGCAACAGAAAGGCCCAGGATAATGAAGTTTGTGTGACATTTCCGTATTGAAATGTAATCAAGTCATCACCGCTTACTAGAATCACTTACATGTATCTGATTTATGCAACTTATCAAACAAAACATTTTAGATCAGCTAATTCAGCAATTGGATAGAAATTCTTTTAGTGGTTTCTGGTACAATGGTCCACAATTAGGAATACGGATACCGTTACTGTTTTGACTTGAGATAAATTAAGATAAATGTTATCAAAAGCAGAAAAAGGAAGATGACATTAAAGGAGAAGTTCACTCCAGAATGGCCATTTATTTTCTTTACACCAATAAAAAGTTTATACAAAGATATGTTATTCACCAAAATTTCAGCCTCCAACGTGCGCTATAACGCTACGAAATCTTTCCCAAAACTCGACAACTGAACGCCGCCATCTTGAAGCTGGTAATGTATGCGTGACATCAAAGAGCTCAGCCTGAAGTTTGACGGGAAAATTTTAATACTCGAAACTTCTTGTTTTTTCGTAGTGGCTTTTGTTTGTCAAAATGTCTGTTTGTGCAGCTCCATTTTGCTCGAACAGAGCTCTAAGAAATACGAAAAGAGGTGCTTCTTTTCACCGTCTTCCGATAATTAAAAGAACAATTGCTCAAAAGCGGACACAAATATTTGTGTGTTCCGAAAACTACGTGGAAGACTGCTTCAAAGTAGATCACAGATACAGTCTCCTGTGTGCAAATACCCACAAAAGAAAGAAAAAGCCAGACGCAATACTATCCACTTTTAAGAAATCTCCTTCTGTAACTCCATTCAAACGACATGCAAGCGAAAGGAGACGAAAGAATAAGGAAAGAATAGAGGTTAGTCATTTTGCTTACCGTATTATCTCAATAAAACAACCCCGGCGTTTATTTCAAACTTGGCCTGGTAAACCCGACGTTTATTTGAAGCCGGTTATTAATCGGGGTCCGGTGTTTATTAAAGAAGTGCAATTGTCCGTAATTTTTTCAGGTTGATTTATTATCAATCAGTGAAAGGTTCCGGCAATTCTACTTTTTCATAAAAATGTTAACTCTCATTGTTGAAAACAGCAGAAAAATCAAGTTTCTGAATTTAGTTCACACAGTACAAATGCGAAATTGATGTCTTTTTTGTTAATGCTAGGCGAAAAGGTTGAAAGTTGAAAACGGGTACCTTTTTTCCAAAAAAAGCTGGTATTGTTGGCTTATGATTGAAAATATTTGCACGTCAATATTGTCTGCTTTTTATGCATTTCCCACTTTCCAAAGAAAAAGCTTCAGATAGAAATGTCCATCTTTTCATTGCTAAGAAGCAATGTTATCGGTAACTACAAAAAGGTACCTTTTTTGAGGTTAGAAGCAATCTTATCAAAAGCACGAAAAAGGTACCATTTTCTCCCTTAGAAATAATCTCATCAAAAGTGCGAAAAAGGTACCTTTTTCGCTGCATTTAGAAATGACGTTTTTTCATGCTATTGGGATTGGAAAGACATTAAAAATCCTTCTGATTGACAGGTGTCAACCGTTGACGCTATTTGAGTAATTTTTGTGCTTGAATCGACTCCCACAAGTTTATTCACTAACTAGTCAAAAGACAAATATGGCGGAAAGCAACGTCGCTTTAATAAGGAATCTTATTAGAGACAATAAAACGCACAAGCAAGTCAGTGAAATTCTCAGGCAAAACTTTCCAGAAGTAAAAAGAGGCTTTTCATAAAGAAACACGACATTGTTTTGTTCTTAATATGGGATAAGACGAATGAACGAATACGAAGTGGATTCAATAGTTCAAGATTGCGTGAACGAAGTAAACTTGTTTTCTTTGTAGTTTTTGTATGTATGTTTTAAAAAACAGTTTCCCTTACGGAAATTTGTCTGACAACTTAAAATTTTAGGTAGGCCCAACTTATGGTAGTAAGTATTTTCGAACTTCTTTTCGTGCTTTTAACTTGATCGACTCAAAGGACCGAACTAAAATCTTTTACTCCTCGTCTGTTTAAATTTCTCAGCAGTACGAAAAAATAAACAAAGCCTCTGCGGAAGAGAGAGGACCGCAAAATACGCTAATATTAAATACACCATGCAATAATTATAACAATATTGAACTTCCATTTCTGTTAAATAGCAGATACGGATTTTTGTTAGGCCGTGAACAGCCCAACGCCCAGGCGTTTTCAGGGGAGTCTCGGGGCATAAGAATCCCCTAAAATCACCTCCGTACCGAGAAAGCTAGGCTCTGATGGGCTCCTAATATATTCATCAAATGGCGTCAACGGTTGACACCTGTCAATCAGAAGGATTTTTAATGTCTTTCCAATCCCAATAGCATGAAAAAACGTCATTTCTAAATGCAGCGAAAAAGGTACCTTTATCGGTAACTACAAAAAGGTACCTTTTTTGAGGTTAGAAGCAATCTTATCAAAAGCACGAAAAAGGTACCATTTTCTCCCTTAGAAATAATCTCATCAAAAGTGCGAAAAAGGTACCTTTTTCGCTGCATTTAGAAATGACGTTTTTTCATGCTATTGGGATTGGAAAGACATTAAAAATCCTTCTGATTGACAGGTGTCAACCGTTGACGCTATTTGAGTAATTTTTGTGCTTGAATCGACTCCCACAAGTTTATTCACTAACTAGTCAAAAGACAAATATGGCGGAAAGCAACGTCGCTTTAATAAGGAATCTTATTAGAGACAATAAAACGCACAAGCAAGTCAGTGAAATTCTCAGGCAAAACTTTCCAGAAGTAAAAAGAGGCTTTTCATAAAGAAACACGACATTGTTTTGTTCTTAATATGGGATAAGACGAATGAACGAATACGAAGTGGATTCAATAGTTCAAGATTGCGTGAACGAAGTAAACTTGTTTTCTTTGTAGTTTTTGTATGTATGTTTTAAAAAACAGTTTCCCTTACGGAAATTTGTCTGACAACTTAAAATTTTAGGTAGGCCCAACTTATGGTAGTAAGTATTTTCGAACTTCTTTTCGTGCTTTTAACTTGATCGACTCAAAGGACCGAACTAAAATCTTTTACTCCTCGTCTGTTTAAATTTCTCAGCAGTACGAAAAAATAAACAAAGCCTCTGCGGAAGAGAGAGGACCGCAAAATACGCTAATATTAAATACACCATGCAATAATTATAACAATATTGAACTTCCATTTCTGTTAAATAGCAGATACGGATTTTTGTTAGGCCGTGAACAGCCCAACGCCCAGGCGTTTTCAGGGGAGTCTCGGGGCATAAGAATCCCCTAAAATCACCTCCGTACCGAGAAAGCTAGGCTCTGATGGGCTCCTAATATATTCATCAAATGGCGTCAACGGTTGACACCTGTCAATCAGAAGGATTTTTAATGTCTTTCCAATCCCAATAGCATGAAAAAACGTCATTTCTAAATGCAGCGAAAAAGGTACCTTTTTCGCACTTTTGATGAGATTATTTCTAAGGGAGAAAATAGTACCTTTTTCGCGCTTTTGATAAGATTGTTTCTAACCTTAAAAGGGTACCTTTTTGTAGTTACCGATAACATTGCTTCTTAGCAATGAAAAGATGGACATTTAATCAGTGAAAGGTTTCGGCAATTCTACTTTTTTATAAAAAGGTTAATTCTCATTGTTGAAAACAGCTGAAAATCAAGTTTCTGAATTCATTTTTCACCGGACAAAATGCGAAATTGTTATCTTGTTTGATAATGCAAGTCGAAAAGGTTGAAAGTTGAAAAAAGGTACCCTTTTTTCCCACAAAATGCTGGTATTGTTAGCTTTTTATCGAAAATATTTGCACGTCAAAATTGTCCGCTTTTTATGCATTTCCCACTTTTCCAAAACAAAGCTTTAAGTAAAAATGTCCATCTTTTCATTACTAAGAAGCAATGTTATCGTAACTACAAAAAGGTATCTTTTTTGAGGTTAGAAGCAATCTTATCAAAAGCGCGAAAAAGGTACCTTTTTCTCAATTTGAAATAATGTAATCAAAAGTGCGAAAAAGGTACCTTTTTTTCGCTGCATTTAGAAATGACGTTTTTTCATGCTATTGGGATTGGAAAGACATTAAAAATCCTTCTGATTGACAGGTGTCAACCGTTGACGCCATTTGATGAATATAGCTTCCTCGGTACGGAGATGTTTCTAGGGGATTCTTATGCCTGAAACGCCTGGGTGTTGGGCTGTTCACGGTCTGAGAAGTAACAAAATCGTTATCTGCTATTTAAAAGAAATGGAAGTTCAATATTGTTATAATTATTGCATAGTGTATTTAATATTAGCGTATTTTGTCGCTACTCTCTCTTCCGCAGAGGCCTATTTTTATATTTGTTCGTACTGCCAAGAAATAAGTGACAAGGAGTAAAAGATTTTAGCTCGCTTTTTGAGTCAATCTAAAGCACGAAAAGAAGTTCGAAAATACTGACTACCACTAAGATAAAAAGACCACTTAAATCTCATAACTCGCTCTGCTCAGCCTTTTTTTTAAATCACTTCTCTGCTATTTGTGTAATTTAATTCTTTTTTTTGTTTCGCTCACGCAAAAATTAAAATTACCTTTACTTTTACCATTAACGCTGAAATTCCTAAGGTTACTATTGTTAACGGCTACTAATTTTAGCGATTTTAGCGAGTTGGGCAAAAATCGCTAAATTTAGTACTCGCAAAAATTTGCCGATAACTTTGTTCTTTCTGGCAATGCAAATGTTCGTTCAATTTCAAGTGAGCTTGTTCTTTTACTGGACATTTATTTCCATCTTAGCTATATATCCATTAAAAAACAGGTTTACACAATATCACTGACTTTTTTACTTTGGAAAATCGCTAAATTAAATAGTCGCTAAATCTTGCTATGACAAAAACGATTAAATTAGTAGCCGCTAAAAATAAAATATTCCGCCATACAGGTGTATGTCTTTTGACTTGTGGGAGTCGATTCAAGCAGAAAAATTACTCAAATGGCGCCAGCGGTTGACACCTGTCAATCAAAAGGATTTTTAATGTCTTTCCAATCCCAATAGCATGAAAAAACGTCATTTCTAAATGCAGCGAAAAAAGGTACCTTTTTCGCACTTTTGATTACATTATTTCAAAGTGAGAAAAAGGTACCTTTTTCGCGCTTTTGATAAGATTGCTTCTAACCTCAAAAAAGGTACCTTTTTGTAGTTACGATAACATTGCTTCTTAGTAATGAAAAGATGGACATTTTTACTTAAAGCTTTGTTTTGGAAAAGTGGGAAATGCATAAAAAGCGGACAATTTTGACGTGCAAATATTTTCGATAAAAAGCTAACAATACCAGCATTTTGTGGGAAAAAAGGGTACCTTTTTTCAACTTTCAACCTTTTCGACTAGCATTATCAAAAAAGATAACAATTTCGCATTTTGTCCGGTGAAAAATGAATTCAGAAACTTGATTTTCAGCTGTTTTCAACAATGAGAATTAACCTTTTTACAAAAAAGTAGAATTGCCGGAACTTTTCACTGATTACATTTCTATCTGAAGTTTTTCTTTGGAAAGTGGGAAATGCATAAAAGGCGGACAATGTTGACGTGCAAATATTTTCAATCAAAAGCTAACAATACCAGCATTTTTTTTGAAAAAAGGTACCCTTTTTCAACTTTCAACGTTTTCGACTAGCATTAACAAAAAAGACAACAATTTTGCATTTGTACTGTGTGAACTGTGCATTTGTATTTGTACTGTGTGATACCAACGTAAAGTCAGTCCTCCTTTACGGCTCTGAAACGTGGAGAGTAACAAAAGCGAACTCCACCAAACTGCAGACCTTTATCAACAAATGCCTGAGATCCATCATGGGCATCCACTGGCCAGAGGTCATAACAAATGAAGAGCTTTGGACAACAACTGAGCAGGAAAGGATCAAAATCCAGATAAGAAGGCGAAAGTGGGGTTGGATTGGGCACACCCTCAGGAAAACAAACTGCAATGTCACCAAGCAGGCACTGAGATGGAACCCACAGGGGAAGAGGAGCCGAGGCCGTCCCAGAAACAGCTGGAGGAGGACGGTAGATGACGAGGCGAGCAAAGCAGGCTACACCTGGACGCAGATTGAAAGGATAGCCCAAAACAGAACACGATGGCGAGCAGTGGTTTCCGTGGACCTATGCTCCATGGGGAGCGAAAGGGTTTAAGTCAAAGTCAAGTCTGTGTGAACTAAATTCATAAACTTGATTTTTCTGCTGTTTTCAATAATGAGAGTTAACCTTTTTATGAAAAAGTAGATTGCCGGAACCTTTCACTGATTATTATCATCTATCCTTCGAGAACCACGATTTTTCTCGTCGTCCCGCCCGAAAAACTGTTCCTGGGTCTCTGAGGATGATTATTACCAAAGTAACAGTATTGCATACGGAACGTGCAAGTTGCAATCAAGATTTGTTATAAACAGAACATACTGAACCAATAAGTCCATAAACAGCAATGTCGCCAACTTCCTCCGCGGCTATAAACGTCCTCCTCCACTGTTCTAAAAAACAGTGCGTCAGTCATGACAATACGAACGCGAACATTGCTGTTTCATTTTGTTTACAGCATCCATCCTAGTTATTTTGCGCCGGATGTTTCTTTGAACATTTTAAAAATTTACGAGAGCAGCAAACCGTACCAGTTTGTCGTAGCAGTGCTATTTTAGAGAATATATTTACTTGTTTGCTCGATCACAAATAAACCGGGCGCTGGGACCTCGATCAAACGCCCCCGGTGTTTATTTAAAAGTTAGCAGTTTTGACCCGGCGTTTATACGAAGCCGGCGTTTAATCGGGGACCCGCGTTTAATCGAGAAAATACGACGACGACAACAACAACAAAAACAACCATTTTTATTTGCCAGAAAAAAAAAATATAAAGAATCACAGCATGAACAAAAAATTGGCTTAAATTGGCAAAAAAAACTTCTCAGAATAGAAATAACAAAACGGACTAAGTTGTTAAAATTTTCTGACTGGGTTGTTCATTTAAATAAATATAGACATGATAGAAGGAAAAAGACGGAGAAAAAGATACAAACAAGTAATAACTAAAGTTAAAATTTTGCTTGGTCTGAAATGGAATTATTCAAACATTTCTAGCTCAGTCAGTCAACTACATAAAATTACACAAAGCTCACTTTGGTATAGTTGCGATCTTATATTTGATCAAGAAGAGTTTCTCTGGTTGATTAAAAATCCTTCCTTAAATTAAGTAAAAAGTGAAATAACGTCGACGTATCATTGGTTAGTATTGCGTCTGGCTCTTTTTTTGTGTGGGTATTTTCACGTAGGAGACGTGATCTTCTTCGAAGCAGTCTTCCGTATAGTTTTCGCAACACAAATATTTGTGTTCGCTTTGGCAGAAATTTTTCGTCCCTGCCCATTCTTATAAGCCATTCTTGAGCAATTTTCTCTTAGATATTAAAGGATATTAAAAGATTGTTGTATCTCCGATCTTGGAGCTTTGTTTGAGCAATATGGAGCTGCACAAATAAAAGCCACTACAAAGAAACAAGGAGTTTCGACTATTGAAATTTTCCCGCCAAACTTCAGGCTGAGCTCTTTGACGTCACGCATACATTACCAGCTCCAAGATGGCGGCGTTCAGTTGTCGAGTTTTGGGAAAGATTTCGTAGGGTTATAGCGAACATTGGAGGCTGAAACTTTGGTGAATAGCATATCTTTTTATAAACTTTTTATTGGCGTAACCCATGAACACTGCTTGGGTATAACCATAGTTAGTCTGTTTTGGTTTGGATCAGCGAGGCGTAAATTTTCTAACTATAGTTAGGGTGGACAAAGAAGCGGTCACATTACCGAAATAGCTAACTATAGTTAACGCCGTCGTAACTATAGTTAGTAGTCTAGATGTGACTGCAGCCAATATCTAGCAGTTTGTGCGTAATAGTCAAAACTAAACAAAAGAAAACAATGGAAGTAGTGTCTAATATTATCTAAAAGTGTAAGTTTTTTTATGGGCCTAGTAAAATCACTCTTTCCATTAACACTATTTATAGTCACAAGGAAAACTTAATCAAGTGTTACATACCGTGCCAAATTTGCATAGCGAGTCGATGGCTTCAAAAATCAACAGATTAAACTGTTGAAATTAAATAATAACGTTTTAAAACGAATGAGCTCTATTTTAAAAAAATACAAAAATTCAAGCAGTACAGTATTTATTAAGAGTGGCAAAAAAAGGTTTTATTATTTTAGTTCATAGTCTAAGCGGGATTAAACTGGGTGTAACCGATAGTAACTTGTTTATTTGCAGTAGATGTAAACCAAGTTTGGAAGATGTATAATTCTTAAAAACTGAAGAAGAATGGCGAGCACAAAAAGGTCCACATCACAAAAACAGGAAGTAATTGCCATTGAAAACTGACGAACATGTTGATGAAAACACGAGTAAATTCCTAAAAATGCCCCGGGTATCAAAGCTGTCACTGACCAATGCCAGGATTACTTGAAAATGTGATGTGAAGAAACTACAAAACTCATGTGATTCTTTCATTTTAAACCATCAGAAGAAAGGATCACTTCCTTTGTGAAGTGCAGTGTTATGTGCCTTTAACTGCTTAGAGCGCGTCAAAAAAAAGTCAGTTGCTTATTCAAAAAACTTTAACTTATTGAGACATTACAAATGATACTGAACTTACCTGAAATCAAGGAAAGCAGTAAAGCGAGGAAAGCCACCCGAAAATACAGCTTGCATTTAAACTCCGACATGTTGGCCGTTTCTGTCTGTTTCATCTGACCACTGAACACAATTTCCGTTGTGACTTGACGTTTTCCTGAGCAATGCCTTTGACAGCATGAAATTAAACTAATTCTTTTCTTTTGATGATATTTGCCCTAGTACCACCCATTGACACAATGTAGGTTTTTTTGGATATCAAATTATTTTAGGCGGAAAAATAGGAGTATAAATTGCCGGCAGCTTACAAGAGGCATATATCATTTTGTTAAAGGAATCGCTAACAAGGCGTGCTCGTTTACGAGAGGAGGGCACAGACTTGGACTGTGGAGCATTCATTGACAGATTTTTATAAATACCGTTATTATTATTATCATTATTATTATTATTATTATTATTATTATTATTTATAATATAGATAGGAGTCTACGCGCGCTCTGATTGGCTAAAAACCTATGTTTTATCAGAGTATAAAACATAGAAAAATCATGTTATATTGTTTTTCGTCAGCTTTCCTCGAGTGCTTCGCGCGTCGTTGACTGTTCGTTGGCTAACCACTATCCAACAAGGGCGATTTATCAAATTCGTTTAAAGTATAAATCCACTGGACATTTCGTTTTGATGTAAACGAAGTGAAATTAGGAGGCGGGAAAATTTGTGGCGCAGTGTTCACTTCTTGAGTTGAATGAAACTCGCAAGGAAAGCGAGCGGGAGAGTTTTCTTTCGAAGTTTTTTTTCGACAATCTCCTTTTAAATCGTCTATTCATGCTGGAAAATTATGACAAGGTTTACGGGAAGATCCGAAGCAATAGCTTTTCTGGAAATTATACGCCTTGTGCAAGTTGAACGAAGCAAGGGACGGCTGTCATCGAGACTACTATATTATGCTGAGACGAAATTGCACTCAGAGTCGGTGAAGTTTATTGAAGTTCGAAAAGAAAAGATCAAGATTGAAAGGTAACAAACTTACCTGAAATGCTTAGCCTTATTTTACGTCGAACACTGAATGAAATTGTGTCAGTTTTCTGGTTTTCCGGTAAACTAATTGCTGATTTTCATCCTTGTTCGGTCGCTCTCGTTGTACATTTACAAGACCTTATTTTTAATTAAACTTTTTACTCGCGGTTTCTAAAATCTATATCATAAAGCAAAGAAAGAAGCCTAAGCCATGTTTTATTCTGTCTTTAAACACTCCGGGCATTTGAGAACACTCGAGAAATGTAGAAAACATTCGCCTGCGGCTCATGTTTTCTACATTTCCCTCGTGTTCTCAAAAGTCCGTCGTGTTTTATGACAATATAAAACATGGCTTAGACTTCTTTGTTTGTTAATTATTATTATTATTATTATTATTATTATTATTATTATTATTTTCTCGTATTGCACAGTAAAGGACAGAGGTCGAGAATAGACACGAGCCTTGCGAAGAACGTTTGACTACCGTTGTAATTGTCAAAATACTCTCCGAAAATGTATCCTTGGAAATCAGGGGGGGGGGGGGGGGGGAAGGAAAGTCGGCATTTTTCTTTTAAGACATAGCAGTGCCTGGAAACGGTGCGAGTCTATGTCAATCAAACCGTTGCTTAGAAAGACGTCACCCAAAGTTTTGTTTCCTCAGAAAGATTTAAGAGCCCGTCTATCTTAAAAACACCCACTCAAATTCGCGTCAAAAAGTAATTTTGCCTGAAACTCTGGCAACTGAAAGACTTTACCGAGGCTAAAACTTAAACAAATGTGTTTGACTCAAAATTATTTTCTGGCCGCATTAGGAGCCATTAAATATTTTGCCCTTTCGGGCCCGCCGCAACGTCTGAAAAATTAGAAAAAAGGCATTTTTCGAGCCGCTGTCAAATATCTCATTCGCATCGAACACCGACAATTTTTATATCAATTCGCTTATAAACATATTTAGTTTTCTTACAAAGTAGCAACTTTTCCCTCGATCTACCTGGAAATGCGAAATCAAGAATATAATGACCACTACTGATTGGCATCGAACGAAGGTTGAAAAATGGCCTTGATTTAGAAGCAAATATTTCTATTTCGGGACCTGCAAAGTCAAATGTACGTTTTCAGTATTTCAAAAGTTATGACCATTTGGATCAGCCTGATATCAGAATATAATAAATAATAATAATAATAATAATAATAATAATAATAATAATAATAATAATAATAAATAATATTTTAAGAGGAGGCCTGCAATCACCTAGGGGTTGGTTTTCAGGAGGGTCCTCTGAGAAAATAAATGTTAAACATTAAAATACATTAAAATCTAAAATACAATAAAAAGACAAAATCTATGTTGTATGCTAACTAAGATTACAAACTAGGACAATAATTAAAATACTACCAACTAAGGTTAAAAATGGGAAATAAAAAAGTATTAAAATCTAAAAGGAAGTACAAATGTCACAGATCAAAAATATAAAATAACTACCTTTGTCCTAAAAAACAACTAATTTCAAATAGTTATATATTAACATTATATAACATTGTGCAACTAAAAATATTTGTTCATCGTCTAAAAATGTTTATCCAGTAAGAACCTTGTAAGGTTTTTCTTAAAAATCGCGCATGGCATTGGCTTTCTTAAAAATACTGGAAGAGACATCCAGTCATTTGTAAAGCGGAAGTAGGATACTCTCTTTCCGCTTTCCGTTTTAGGTTTAGGCAGTCTAGGTAGGTATCCATGTCTAGTGTTGAAGCCATGTAAACTTCTTAATGTCGATTTAAAACTTTCAAAATGTTGCGGAATGTCTCCTTTGATTGCATGTTGTACGGCTGTGCATCGGTGAGAAAGACGTCTTCCAGCCAGAGGGAGCCAATTCAGTGACTTCAGAGCTTCTGAAGAAGACATTTTGCCTAATTTAATTTTTTTCGCAAATTTGTTCTGAAAACTTTGCAATTTTTCCATTTCTGATTTTAGACCGGGTTGATCTCCCCATACTGTGTCGGCATAGTCTAGGTGTGGCAGCACTAGCTCATTGTAGAAGGCTATGCGAGTTCTATTGTCTAACATATAAAATATGCGATTAAACAGAGAAAGTCGATGACCTAGTTTCTTTAGCAAATTGCTGATATGTGGCTTCCAGCTCCATTTTGCATCCATTGTTACTCCCAGATATTTGAATGACTGCACGCGATCGATTTGTGTACCATTTGATTGAAACTCAAAGTCTTCAAATAAGGACAATATCCTTTTACTGCCTGCCAGCATAAGTTTGGTCTTCTTGACATTTATAGTCAACCTGTTATCGGTGTACCAATTACTTATTTTAGTGAATTCACGTTCCAGAGCAATTTGAAGTTCTTGACGTGTTGATGCGTCGCAAAAGAGAACAGCATCATCTGCATACAAAATCATCCGGGTCTTTTTAACTTTTTTAACATGTACGAGTAATAACAACATTTCCGCTTATATTGTCATTACTCGCACATGCGCTGATACAAACGGTCATAACTTTTGAAATACTGAAAACGTACATGTGATTTTATATATTCTTTTGCAGATAAAGACTACACTTTTCGGCTGTGTAGAGTAGAGTTATCAGCTAGGTCCCGAAATTGAAATATTCGCTTCTAAATCCAGGCCATTTTTCAACCTTAGTTCTATGCTAATCAGTAGTGGTCACTATATCCTTGGTTACGCATTTCCAGATAAATCGAGTGAAACGTTGCTACTTTTTAAAAATAAACGACATGCAATGCATGCTAAGGCGATGACGTTTCAGTATAGCAAGTCAGTATGTTTGAAGCCCAGACAGACTGAGAATAGACATTTTGGCCTTAGTTTGTTGTCCCATTTCATACTATGTGATGTTATCCTAAGGCTTGAGAATTACTTCTTTCAAATTTAAACAAATTCGCTATATTCAGATAGATAAATGGACATTTTCTAAGCAGCATCTTGTAATTTGCAATGGGCAATTTACATACAAAGCTAAAAAGGTCATTGTTGTGAGTGAAAATGTGAGCCCAAAAGATATCCTTGTTAACACTGAAATTGATATCGTTGATTAAAGTTGATAGTTTAGAGACTGACTCATTTGCTATAAAAGGGGAAAAGGGGTTTGTCAAGTAAATAAAATTTTGCAATAAGTTGCTTTCGGGTGGTGTTCTTTAGTAATTTGCACATTCCAAGGCAAGAAGGTTAGTTTCTAACCAATGTTAATAAATAAAAGGCAAATATTGAGCTGCTTCAATCACAAAATTGACATTTAAACTTGTACGACCCTTTTTATTGTGACTTTATACAGTGGAATGCAACATAGTATGCAACTGTACTAGAAAGCCAGGAAGCTGCCACAACTTTGGCAGAAAAATACTGTCTTAAAATAATGTATCTTGATTAACTCATGTTGAAATGCAGCTGATTGTTGTTTTCTCTGACTGTACAATCTGTGATGCAGGATAAGACTAGTACGTCCAAAATATTGTTATTAAATTTTAGAGTTACATACACACACTACAAGTGAGGTCCAGGAAGTATGGTTGATACAATATCTTCAGGGGCGGATACAGGGGGGGGGGGTGGATAGGGTGGATATCCACCCCCCATTTTTCAGTAAAAAAAAATCGAAAGGTCACTTTATTCGAAATAGAAAATAAAGAAAGAAAGAAAAATTAGCTCTCGCTCATGTCTGGTTGTTGTAACGCCACGTTTCGCCGTCTGCCGCCACTTAGGGTTAGGGTTAGGGTTAGGCCCTAATGGTCTGCCATGCACCCCCCTTTTGAAATCCTGGATCCGCCCCTGATCTTGATTTACTACCTGATTTACTCTTGTTTAAATGCGGCTAATAGTTGTCTACACTGACTGTACAATCCGTGATGCAAGATATGTCCAATAACTTCAAAATATTGTTATCATTTGGAGCGTATACACACATACAGTACAAGTGGAGTACAGGAAGTAAAGTTGATATAATGGTGAGCCAGTGAACACCTCCGTTTGAAGGGTCTTTTCATTGCTGAAGCAATTCAGGATATAACACGGTTTCTTTTTAACTCGGATATTACTGCTACATGGTTTTTACTGTGTGTTGCTGAATATAGCAGTCACTCATAGTGAGGATTGGGCCTTTTATTATTGTATAGAGACCAATAAGTTCAAGCCAGTTCCAATGTAATGGGCACCATCACACATACATAGTGTCTCTTGACAAAATGTAGATTGAAAACGTTGAAGTAATCAGCACATAACACGGCAGTCAGTGGATTCTCTGCCCCAGCGCCCTGGTTATAAAAAAAAAAAAAAAATAAGAGAGCGAGGGAGCTTTAGGCGCGAACCCGGGGCCCCAAAAAAAAAAGAAGAAGGAATTTAATGAAAATCTATGGATTCTCTGAAGACTGTATCTTGTGCATTTTCTTGTTGTTTTACATCTGTATCTTCTGTAAACATAATAAAAGAAAAAGACAATAGTTAAAAAATATTAACAACATTTTTTTAACAATAACTAATACACATGCCCATGTAAATATTATGAGGTAATATATTTTTATACTGGTATATTACGATTACATGTACATATAGATGCAGGGGTGTTGCTATAGGCCGGTTTCCGGCTAATTTAACTAGTTGATAGAGGACTTACAATAACATCCAGTTGAAATTTCACATGAAAACCAAGACTTAAATACACTTTCAGAGCTACCAAGGCCATAAAAGCCAGCTGAGCTTGTTGATGAGCCGGCTTAGTGTTTTCTTAGCAACATCCCTGATTAGATGTCAAATCAATCATTATCAACATACATGTGTAATTACATGGACCACAACAAGAAATAACTACCTTGTGTACTGTTTGTATACTTACCTACTCTATGTTCAATTGCAATATGGTTGGTTTGTGACTCAAAATGTCACAAGGGAGGGTTTGTACCCAAAGGGTCCCATGGGACTCAAAGGAGCCCTAAGACATATCTGTTTAGATGCCAAGACTGATTAACAACAACACCCTTTAAAATGTAACACAAGTAGACGCTGAATTTATTTAAGTTTCTTTCTTTCTGAAACACATACTTTACATTTAAATTATGCTTCTTTAACCTTTTGAAACCGAGAAGTGACCATTACAAATTTCTCCTCACAATGTCAATACTAAATCAAGAAAGAGGGTAGAAAAATATTAAAAAAATACAAAAAAAAATTTTTTAATTAAAAAAAAATCGCGAAAAAAAAAAAAAATATAGAAAAAAAGAAATTTTTTGGAGGTGGGGGGTTTAAAGGTATTAATTATTAAATAATATATAATATAAAAAAATATATATATATATTTTTTTTTTGGTTGCTGTCCACACAGCTTTATGGTCACTAAAGAAATCTCGAGAAACCAGTTTGGACTCTTGATTAATTCAGATTTGGCAGATATATCGCTTCCAGCAAAACATGAACAACGGCATAGACCAGAATTTCCCTCTCATACGATCGAGTATTCTTTGGCCTTCAGTGAACGTTATGTAACCCCACTGCCGCTCTATATTGCATTAAAGACACCATAATCTACGATATTTAATACACGTTCAAGCAAAAAAAACTTAGGTAGCTCACCTTTCTATCTTTTGCAATCTCAGCAGTTTTGACAGTAAACTCTTCTGCACTTCTCGTAAGCTTAAATCACAATGTCGCCAGTAGTTCAGATGTCAAACATTTCAATTCTGACAGTGTTATATTGTTTTCAATGCTTATATTCAGTTCAACTTCAGTTATGACAGGAGAGAGCTCGATGCGAAAACCACAATTGTAATATAGACCCTCAACGTCTATCTCCTGTGCGAGTATGTCGATTTAGTATGCGTGCACTTAGAGTTCTTGATGTGTCTGTAGGTGTGCGCAAAAATAACAGATACAAATCCTCAAGTCAAGGCTTCTCGCAACACGAAAATCCTCACAAGTTCACAATTGCACGACCAAGACGGCTGGCGGCAGATAAATACTCAAACAAATACCTTACGTGACCTGTCGCATGTGCTTAGTTACCAATCCTCAACCTCGAAAACTCGTCGCCGAGACGATCCTGGAGACGAGGGTAATTCTCACACGAAAACTAGGGCCACAACATAGGGCGATTTGTCATCGCCCAAAAATATACGGTGCAGCTCCGCCTGGAGTCAACATCAGAAATCACCAAGGGATGTATACCTGCGCGTATTATTTCTAATAAAAGAAAGCCCCTGCGACCATAACAGCTTTCGAAGACCTATACCACAAAACGGCAGTAAGCAAGGAAAAGCACGCTTTTAAGAAAACACGAGCAAGGGAACTAGTTAATAGTGAGTCATTTAGGCGCAAGTGTGTTTGAAATAGCGAGTCCTGTTTCTGTAGCTACAACAAATCTACTACGTACTGTATTTGGGCTACACACACGTAAAACGTCATCACAGACTATTCTGCACCATGCGACGCATAAGGCCTCACGTAAAACTTGGACAGTCAAAGAACTCCCTATCCTTCCCACATGTGTTTAATATGTTATATATGTGTTTTTATCTAATGGTTGTCGCGAGTGGAAGGTATCATGAGAGCAATTAATATGATAAATGTTCCATTAGTTATGGCACAACGAGTTGGCGTTTATCAAAAAAGAGGACAATACCCATGCCAAGACGGCAGTGAGAAATGAAAAGTGCGCTTTTAAAAGAAAACTATTTGGTCTGGTAAAAATTGAGTCACTTGGCTTTACTGTGTTTGGAATAGGATGTTAAATTTATGTAGGTACATAAAATACATTAGTACCATATTTGGGCTGCATGTACGTAACATGTGCGCGGTCAAAATATTGCTTACTATTCCCAATTATGTTAAATTTATGTCTTATCACAGTCGTGAGTGGAAGGGAGAATTAAACCTGCAACAATTCTAATGATCAAAAGATGCCTTACCGGTGCTAGCGCTTTTTTCAGGTTTCTATAGCGTAAAGCAATCAGGTGTACAGTCGAAAGGGATAGGAAAGAGTGTCCGTAAAATGAAGGTGTCCAAGGCATATAACAAAGGTGGTTTATATGAATTTCCGTCACTTCCGGACCAAGTGATATCTCCTTAAAGGACCCTAGTCAGCCTCCGCCATTTTCAATGGCATCGAACTTGTGAAAAGTGTATGATGAAGCGAAATCGTATTGCATTGCTGTAAGTTGTGTTATTGAAAGTCTGTTTAATTACCTTTAGCAGTGTCACAGTGAGCTCTTTCGTTTAAACACGCTCTAGGAAAAATACAATACAGAAATTCTCGCATGTAAACAAAAACAAAGGTGTGGCTGACTAGGACCTTTAATAGGAAGGTGTCTGTACTTTAAAGGTGTCTGTAAGGAGAGCTTCGACTCAATTGTTGTTCCTTCGTTGTGGTATGTTGGTCCATTATCGATTATTATTTCTCCGAGTGACGAATACTGGACGCGCGACTTCAAGGTTGGTATAAACAGAACAGTATGTTGCAGGTAAGATAAAACATCTGAGTTTAACTGTGATAAGCTAATGGCTGGATTCGTTTCTCGGTTGTCCCGAGTTCAAATCCTCGGTCACGCTTTGTATAAAATCAACTGGTCTGCCTCCTACCAGTTGGGATTTTTAACCTTGTTATGTTCATTTAAAAATTTGTTTCCTCTGTTTCAGTGGCATGCCTGTAAACCAGCTATCTCGAAGCTAAGTGCATGACCACTATAAACAACATTTACATTTACATTTTACATTTTACAACATCATTCGGAACTACCCAGTACGTGTTTGTGGTTATGGAGAGACACTGAAGACTATAATGTTCCACTAGGGAAGGAACACATGGCCAAGACCGGGCTCCTTAGGCTCACTAGTCATCCCGCCTCTTAAAGCCAATTTACACGAGCGGTTTTTTGTGAACATTTGTATTTGCTAACTTAGACGATGAAAATAGGCCAATTTTTATGCAACATGTATTTGCTGAGAAGCTGGCGTGTTTGCTTTTATGTGACAAGTAAAAGTTGTCACGTACGGAAAATTGCTCGTTTAGACTCATCGCATATAGTGTGGTAAATATTGCAAATACTGCGAAGGCATATGTCGTCCCCAATCTTCCAAACTCCAATTTGGCAAGTCCGCGCGTATCTCTGTGCGCTTCTTTGCTTTCCAAGGTCATTACTGGCTCACCTAGCTTTGAACTGTTGACAAATAATTGTCACATCTACATGATCAAATATTTGTCACATAAAAATTGCCCCTGCAAACTCGGTTTTACCCATTTGAAGCGGATGCCTTCAAGAACAGGCATATATAAACACTTTAACTAGATGACCTGCCTGTTACTTTAAATTTAACACTGCAACTTCGCATTTCGATTCTGGGCTGACACTTCGGCAAATCTCGTTATCGGGCAACTCTTTTTGTATTATCTCGTTGAAACAAAGTCCAGAATAAAACTTGTTAAGCCAAAATACATGTAATTATGTATAAACAAAAACAAAAGCTTTGGTTTGTTTAATGGTAGCCCCCCTTTCTCTTATAAAAATCGCAGGTAAAAATTGGCTTAAGGCGCCTTAAAATTCTCGCCTTTAAGTAATATGAGGTCTAAAACAACTACAAAAACTCGTTTACGATCTCAATGCTATATTTATTGCTATTTATAGTATACCTGAACCAGTAAAAAGTCGAGTATACCAAATATGAACTTCTCCTAGACTGTTCGTCGAGAGTATAAGCACACTTAACGGTCGCCATCTTGTCTCAAAGTACCGAGTGCAACCTGGGAAAGTGCCAAATCTACCGCCTGTGAAACCCACCCCTCACCCCGACACATTTGGTACTCTCCAGCCTGCGCTTACCATACGAAACCAAGATGATGGACGTTTGTAGCGTGCGTACAATATCGACAAAAGGGGTAAGACGTTCATTCTAAGGTAAAGCACGAGACATTGTAAAGCACCTTCATTCATCTTTTTTTTCAAGCGACTTCTCAATACGTTGAGCCAAAAATTGGGGCCAAGCATAATGAAACAGTTGGTGAATTTTTTTGTAAAGCCAAAAATCTGGACCGTTCAGGACACAAATCAATCTTTACTTTCCATCAATGAGCAGTTTGCCATGATAATAAAATAAGAACTTTTTCCCCAGAATCAGAAATTTATACTACCGTAATGATTCGATTTAGCGCCCGGGCGCTTTTCTTTTTCACCTTGGGGCGCTTTCGCGGGCGCTTATTTTTCTTTGCGCACCAATGTTCCTTTTTATTTTATCCATCACGTCAGTATTTGGTTCAGTCACTTACATTTATTTACGTATATCAGTCGGTCGGTGATGTTCTGAGTCTTCGTGCGCTTCCTGCCGTCCTGGAGCGCCTTAAGAATAGGGGCCGTATAAGAATGGGGGTGCTAATGAATGGGGCGCTTATTGGAATAGGGGTGCTTATTAACAAAAACACATTCGAATGGGGGCGCTTATTGGAAGGAGGGCGCTTAATCGAATCATTACCGTGTACCTTGCTTACTGTCACTTGCAGCAAAAATGCGACATCAGTTTAAAGCGCTGTTTCTCGTTCCATTACGTGCATCTCTACGGCATCATTCTGAGAGGTATGTTGTATGTTACCCCCATTTCTTGAAGTATTTCCATTACATATTACGGAAATATTATTACTGTCGGTATTATTGCAATCTGTTTGCTCTTCGGTCGTGCCTTGGTTTCTAGAGTCATCTTGAACATCGAGAAACCTCAACAGTTTGCTTTCCCATAGAGGCCTTTCTAGTGAGTTAGAATAATCGATAAAGTTTCTTTTTCTAAGCTCTCGAGGAAGCTTTCGGCAATCTTCCTTGTCGATCCTTATAATAATCAGACTGTCGTCTCGTTTGTTTAGAAGTCGATATTTAGCGATGTTGAGCTCGTAGCTACAGTAATTACTCTTCAAAAAGTTGCCTGATAACACTGCTATGATTTTGTGGCTGTTGTAGACGCTTTCTGCCATGCATTCCTGGAATGGCTTTCCAGGTGTAAAGTCTCTGTAGTGAATGCAGCATTTTAAATGATTCTTCTCTTCAAGAAAAGGAAGGAGCTTTCCGGTTACCCAATGGGAATCCTCTTGGCTGTATATTATAAAAGCGTGGTATTTGAATTCTACATGAAAATTAAAAGAGAAGAAAAACATTATAAAGGATTACCTCCTCTCCAGTTTCACTGATAGGTCCCCAATGTTTCTACTGGTTAGATACATAAACACACGAAACTGCCTATTGTATTTTTTCAGGTTTGGTGCAGGTTCAACTCCCAAAATAGCTTACAAAAACATACAACAAAGAACCTTGCTCGGGCTTCCTAACAATTGCCCGATATTAACTATGGTTTGGTAAGGAAGCTAGCGGTTTATTCCAGTAGTTTCATACTTAGGATCATTCAACCAAGCGGTTTTCAATGGAAATAGCTAGGAGCAGTCAGCAAATTTATAATACGTTAAACTGAAAATTTGTTAGGGACACAGGGTCTAGTTAGCGAACAAAAGTTCAAGAAGATCTTAATTTTAAGCTTTTACCAACCTGGAAGTGAAGAAGAGCGTTTCCTCCAAAACAGGATGTACTTGAGTATACCAATTAAAAGAACTATTGTTACTAAGATTCCAACTGATATGGACACATAAGTGATGGTGTGGTTAGAGCCTGGAAGAATATAAATAATTTTAAACATAAGCTCAGCTTTCATATATAATTCCAAAACTCACTAATTATTCCTATCATCTATAATACCATCTATCTCACACCATAGCTCTGTTAAAACAAGGGAAATCAGAACTATGACAGTGGTTTGAAAATCTGATCATAAGTTGCATCGAGTTTTATCGATTTTCTTTCTCCGTTATATGGATAACCAGAAACCCATAAGGGTTGAAACGTGTAACTCCCTATGATTCGCATGGTACAAAGCGTTTGAACATTCGTTTCCATTAAGTTCCATATTTGGAAAATCAGGCGAAAAAATTAACCAATCAAAATTGCAACATTTGGATTAAATTCAGCGCGCGCTAGCTCGCGCTCAATGGCGTATGAACAAGCTTGGTTAAATAAAATTAAATTTGGTCAAATTCTCCTGTTTTATCGTCTGTAGAACTTCAGTTGGATACACTTAACGAATTTCTTTAGTTCCTGTAAAGAAAAATGTACGGCATTTAGGTCGGAATTTAAGAAAGTCACTGAAAAACCGAAAATGCTGTTGCGTGTCTCATTACGTGTGTAAAGCACTCGCGTACAAACTCTTCGTGTTTCCAAATATGGTACTTGCCCCCCCCCCGCAAAACTGAATACTCAAACGCTGTGAACGCGCGTCACACGTTTCAACTCTTATGGGTTTCTGATATAACTTGAACTATAACGCCCCCCCCCCCGCGTTATTTTTACGTCCAGACTGCTTTCATTTCGAGGTACACCGTACTGAAACTTGCACATGCCATAGGAAGCCTAAATGTGAAAAAGTATATTTAGGACGTCAGTCGACCATTATCTTTTAATATACCTTTCTTTGTCTTCTTTGGCTGTCTTGTTCAGAAGCTGTATACTAATAATTAATGGTGTAGGCATATACCAAATTTACTCATTTGTGAAATGTTTCTTCTCTATTAACTTCTCACAAGAGCAGTTCCCGTTCTCAAAAATTCAAATTTCTCTTTTTGACTGTTTAACTTATCATTTTACTCACCTGAATTTGTTTCTGTTGGCTGAAAGGATCCTAAAGAGGAAATAAATGTAATGAATTTCTGCTAAAAAATGCATGCTGCCTTACGTATCTTCGATGAATCTGATAATGAATGCATCAAGCACTGTCTGATGATCTCCAAAGAATCGGGGAAAGGATCTTGGATCAAACCTCCCCAATCCAATTTTTTTTACAGACGTTAACTTACAAACCAACAATCCCAGAATCATACAGTTGTTGAGAAAAATGTAATTCCCGATCTTTTTACAAAAAAAAACAGGAGAGAGGAGAATTAGAACATATTGGGGTATTTGCATACCTTTACAATCTGTGCTGTTGCATCTTTCCGTCTGGTTGTTATTTCCCAGGTCGTCATTGCAGTCCTTGCCACTTTCGCAATCTGCTGTTTTGTTGTTGTTTTCTGCCTGGGGACACTCGACACCACTGTTGCATTCTGCTGTTTGGTTTTCACTTCCCAGGTCAGAGCAGTCGTTACCATAAGGTCCCGGGGGAGGATTTGTGCATGAACGACCCCTTGAGCGACGTCCAACCCCACAGGTTACAGAACATAGGGTCCAAGCACTCCACTGAGAGTAGCCACCATTCTCGGCTAGAACTGAAAAAAAAGAACGTCAACAAAACTAGTCATTTATTTACTCAAGTAGATCAAAATCAACAAGTTTTTTTATCAATACGCTAAAATGTTTGTATTTCATCAGTTATCGAAACTCGAGCGACTTAACGTTCCGCTGGACTTGTTCCAGCTGGGACTTAAGAGGAATACATGGGTATTTTAGATTGCTTTCCAAATGCACGTTCAAGTTAAGACGTGCGCTATTAAGTACAAATTAATCTTTTTGTTTGATATATCTTGAAAGCAAGATGGTTCAGTGATTATGTTTATTTTATTGTCGTGTTTTGTGTACCGAATATTTTAAATATTTAACAAAAGTCCGATCTTCCAAACTAACCACAACATTTTATCTATTATATTTCACCATAGTGATTTTTACCAAAGCTGTTTGATAAATTTGTAAAATTTGGATCGAAAGGAGAAAAAGAAGTGGCTCAATGATGGGGGAAACGCATCTGTCGCCTATACGTTGGAAAATAGACCTTTTGCAGCCTATTTGTTAATCTTTTGTGTACACCCCCCCCAATAATTCTTTTTTGTCTTTTTTTGCACATGTTTACGAGCCTTTGGCAAATTGCATGAACACAAAGAATAACAAATTAGGCTGAAAAAGGTCTATTCCGTTCTGCTCTTTAAGTTATATAAGACTAAATAGTCCATTTAGAGAATGAAGTTTATTTTAACGGAACAATTCTTACTTGCTAGGCATCCGTAAAACTCTAATCTCAAAGCTATTAACCCGTTCCAAGTCACAGGAATAATTCTTATGTACTGTGCTTGTATTGGCGGGATCAGCTCATGACTAACAAGATTGTTTCGATCGGTGTTTCCTAAAAATATCTGAAACAAAGCAATAGTCGGATTTTAAATCAGGTGAAAACAATACCTGAATAAATCATCAGTGAGATCAAAACGACATCCCTTTTATTTCTACATTAGGAGCTTGTAAATTAGTTCAAATATTTACCTTGGTAGAAAGTTCTGGCTGGTATTGTTCGAAATTTGAACCATTGTTACGGTATCTCAGTGAGTAACTCTTGACCCAGGCATTTGCGTAGTAATGGCCCTGTGTGGAAATGCCCGTTACCCGTGTCTCAGCACCAAAGTCGACTTGAAGCCATTGGTTGTGGTCATGTACTTGTGGCATCCATGCACCGATACCCGGTGCCCCTTTAAAGTGAAGTCTAGCATTATTAGGTCCAGCAATCGAGTCAATTAAGCCACCTTGGGCAGAAGAGGCTGTTATGGATTCATTTGATATTTGGCCACTTTCCATGCCCAACGGTGCTCTACAACCGGGTACCTTGGGAATTGGAAATCCTGTGAAGAGTTAATGAAATAATGTTGAAGTTCGGCTATTGTAAGAAACAAAGAATGAATTAATAAAATTTAGAGTGCAATTTTAAGGACGTTGCCTTCTAAATACAAAGATCTTTTCTGCGGTTCATGCCTTGTAGTAAATGTACACCATAGTAAGGGCTATTGCAATCCAAAAAGGAAATTGGGGGTTACCACGCATTTTTCAGAGATAATTGAGCATTAATCTGGAAAAAAATGCTGTCTCGGCATTTTTTTCTGAAAAACGAAAAACATGTGTTTCTTCACCGATTTCGTTAGAATTTGCCTTTTTATACATAGTGCAGTGATATTCCGCACCATTTAATTTTGCAGGATATAATTGCTAAGGGTCATGCAGTAAAAATAACCTTTTTTCGAATCAGTCAATCAATGACGTACCAGATCTACAACCATAGAACTCAGCTCTCAAGGAAATCAAACCATTAAAGCTTATAGGGTTGATTCGGATGAAGCGAGCAATGATAGGATTCTTCAATTTGTGGCTCACAACTGTGTTCTGATCTGTGTTTCCATTAAATATCTGGAAAAGAGAATATAGCGACGTTTATATTTTATATATGTCTGAATTTATCAAAACCGGGTCAAAAAAAGTGACGTCAGTATTCTTGAACAAGTACGTTACTGCGCGAATTGGCTTAGAACGCCTCAAGAAAGGGAAAAAAAAAAAGAAATGCAGCGCTGAAAAGTAGAGAAGAGAGAGGAGAAGGGAAAAAAGAGACAATTATTTTTATGGGTTTGGAGATAGTTTCTGGCGAGAAAAACGCGTTTGCAGCGATTTGCGCTTAAAACGGTGACCCTGGTTTTGTTTCGAATTGTTCATAGTTGACCGGAGGCCATTGGCTTCTCGAGTTAAATAATCATTTTCTATGCATCTGGTCCAGGCTTTCCCTGCTCATACTATTGTCATGTCTATCCGGGTCAGTGACGTCCTGGTACTGCGCGTTGGCTAAGCCAAAGAAAGGGAAAAAAAAAAAAAGAATGAGCGCTGAAGGTGAGAAGGGGGAGAAGAGAAAAAAGATGACATTCATTTTTTTATATCTGGAGTTTGGGTTTCTGGCGAGAAAAAACGCGTTTGCAGCGATTTGCGCTAAAACGGTGAATCCTGACCTGGTTTTGATAATTAGACATTGATTCGTGCGGGGCCAAGATTGGCTTCTCGAGTATATCATTTTATCTGGGTCCGGCTTTCCCTGCTCATACTATTGTCATTGTCTGTTTTCCGGGTCAGAAAAGTGACGTCAGTATTCTTGACGTCGACTGCGCGAATTGGCTTGAACGCCACAAAAGGGAAAAAAAAAAAAGAAATGCAGCGCTGAAAGGTAGAGAGGGGGAGAGAGAAAAAGATGACATTACTTTAGTTTTTATATCATGGAGTTTGGAGTTTCTGGCGAGAAAAAACGCGTTTGCAGCGATTTGCGCTTAAAACGGTGAAAATTTCCTTGCCTGGTTTGATAAATTCAGACATATATATATTATTATCTTTATAATAACGTTACGTTTATCGAGGCTTGCTTTCGTCTGTCTGTACCGGGTACAAGCCATACTGTTAAGTAAAAAGCTAACCAATGTTGTTGTAGGGTAGACTTTGCTACACTAATGACAAATCTCTTAAGGTAATTATATAATCGTCCATCTATTTTCACTTTCAGATCAGATTAGACTTTCTCGCCATCTCCCCTCTCGCTGACAAACAGGTTTTATACTGTTTCTTTACTTCCTATTATCTAGAAGTCGCGATTTGTGGCATTTTTGTGGCCCTACTCCGGTTTCTCGCAAGACGTTAATCTCTTTAGAACTATTAATGTTTTGTTTTGGTTTCAGTTAAGATTCAAACGAGATTTATCCAACACAGTTGTCGGTGACAATGACCGTATGGACGTTATTAATTAGCCTAATTAATGTAGATGTACAAGAGAAGCAAAGCCCTTGCTAGAGTAGGCCTCGGACATGCCTTAATATAAAGTATGTTTGGCCGAAGGAATCCTGAAAGGAAAAAAAAACGTGCAAATAACACTGATAAGACATGTACATGTAATGGTCTTCAATGCTTAAATTTTTTGTATAGGGAAAAATACCTTTGTGGCCTCTTCGTTTTCTCGATAATCCTTGAAGAATATTCCGTCGTAACTATACGACACGCGGTATTTTGTTACCCACTGAGGAGCATCTTGCCTTCCCTGCGTCGATATTCTCATAATCTTAGACCAACGTCCAAAATCCACCTGAAACCAGCTGCGATATCTGTTTCTCGGGTTGGCTACCCATCCGCCATTTTGTCCATTGGAGACTAAATGAAGCCTTCCTTTACCTGCATTAGCAAACGCCCAAAATATGCTGGAAGCCGTCACTGCTGAGTCGGGTATGGCATAATCTTCCATTCCTAAGGGACCTTCACAATATGGAGCTTGAGTTGTCGGGTTTGAAAAATCTTAACAAAAAGGCATCATTGGCATCATTAAAAAAGTAAAATTACTTGATTACTTGGAATTAAAAAGAAAGATATTGAGAGCATTGCTTTTCATTTATGCGCATCCTTGCTGGCATCTAGCGCGCACATTGAGGCAAATTTCTATGTATATAGAAGCTGATGGCCGTTGATTGAGTTAACTGTGCTTCGGTTCAGTCACTTAAATGGTCGGTGAACCTTACTTTTTAAGATAGACAATTCTTGAAAGATTGTAAAATAATGATCACAAATTTAATGTGGGAAGTGTCCGAGTTATCGGGATCGATTGAATATTCAATTTGCCATGTTATTAATTGATAGTTTACTGATTTTTCATCACTTTAGTATACAGTACTTACCTTAAGGTTACTATTTTTAGCGGCTACTAACTTTTAGCGTTTTTTTTTCAGAGAAAGACTTAGCGACTATTTAATTTAGGGGGTCCCCACCGGTTCCCCCGATTTTCCGAAAAATTTAAAAAGTTAGTGATATTGTGTGGGGGCGCACAGCTGAAACCAGTTTTTTCATGAACATATGGCTAAGATGGTAATAGCTCACTTGAAATTAAACGAACATTTGCATTGCCAGAAAGAACAAAGTTATCGGCATCTATTTCTAAAAATTTTCAAGTCGACTATGTCTAGTTTTGTTTCCCTTTCGGGTGGCAGTAGGGGAACTTAAATGTAGCGAATATAAAATTTGACCGAGACAAATTTTAGCGAACACTAAATTTAGCGATTTTTGTCCAACTCGCCAAAATCGCTAAAATTAGTAGCCGCTAACAATACAGTAGTAACCTTAAGGTAAGCTGTTTTACAATAATTTATTGTAAACGAAAAAAATTCCTGAATCGATCTCACATTTGGTAACGAGGAGACAAAGACCCTACAACCTAAGAGGAAATTTTTTTTTAAAACGATCCGGCGGTTGCCCCACGATTCTCAACGTAAATGGGACAATTTTAAAAGAAAAAAATTTAGACGACTTAGCAGGGGAATTCGAGTTGTCGAGATCGAGTTAACCGACTGAGTAAATTTGACTGAAAAGTGGCATGGGTTCAAATCCAAGGGAAATGGAATTTAGTTCGAGTTATAGGGGGTGTTCGACTTATTCCAGTTCGAGTTAGCGGGGTCTACTGTACATGGTCTTTTGGGCCTTTAACAGTCACTGTCACAAGCTAGACAAAGACTTGTTTCCGATTAACTAGTACTTGTCATTGACGTGACTGATTGATGTGTTTCTCACAGATCATATTGTTTGGAGAATTAACTGATTGGAATGTAGTAAAAGTAGTATATCTGTCCTTATTATTCAACAGATGCGCGCGCTGCCCATATATGGTCAAATGTTAAGGATATCTGTCATCCGTACATAACAGATATCCTGCGGTATTCGTGGTTGCGTTCGTCCGAATCTTGTGCGCTGCATATTACAGTTTTTCTTGTCCAAAATGTGTTTCGTTGACATTTGTTGAACAATAAAACAATTTCCTGCTCTCTTGCGGTTCTCTGATTCCCTCGGCCTATGGCCTCGTCGGCTAAGTATTGGCGATTTCCGCGTCGCGGATAATTGTTAAATATTTTAATATAGCCGTTTCTCGCCTTTTTACTCAAATTTTGAGACCAAATACTCACTTCCATACAGATTAACTAACAAAATAACATTATTTACCAGATACAGTTGTGTCATTTGAAAAGGTTCGCTTATTTAGCACAGCTTCGAGCACGTACGGTTTACAAAGAAATATATCAAAAACTTTTTACTTACCTGATTTACTTTTTGTAGGTAGAGAGGAACCTAAAGTGGCAATAAAAAGATCACACCACGTGGAAAAAAATATATATCGAGTCATATAACACATAATACAATGTTATGTTTAATTATTTTCAAATAATTCAATTAAAATGGAATTTTTAACTTTCCAATCCTTAAACGTAGGTCGATCGACCAACCGAGAATATCTTCTAAATAAAGATTATGTTGTGTGTTTTTTTCTAATAAAATAACTGTTACTCTTTGAGCATGCATTGGATATGACATGATAAGTATTCAACAATAACTGATTATAATCACCTCTGATCTATCAAAGGGCGAATGTCATAATTGCTTTATTAAATACTTTGCAAACTTTATTCAGTGTAACATCGTTGAGTGATTGAAACTACAAATCAAATACTGGATACTATGGATGGATACTCTGTTGACAAAGCCAAAAAAATCTACCTTGGGTTCGGGTCTTTCATGAGTTTTTGTGAAAAAGCAGCTAAGCAAAGGGGCGCGGTGTTCACTGCATGTGTTGGTTGAGTAAAACACGTGTTAAGCAAGTGAGATATTCAGGCGCAAGCTTTGGCTCTAAAGAACAACATTTATTAACGATCTCTTTAGCTTTGAACTTTTCACAATTGAGCTCTGGTCTTCCTAGTTAGTTAACTATAAAAATTGGTCCCAAAATGTGTATCATAATTATACAAAAGGCCCGTTTAAAGATTTTTGTGAATTTTCTCTAAAACAAGAAGACTGCCAAAGTACGTAATTCTAAAACAAGGTACTCAGGTACTCATAAGATTAAAAAAAAAACATAAGATACATTTATCATGGAGAATGTACGTAAAAAAGTTGAAAAATTCTTACTTGCTAGGCATCCGTAGAACTCTAACCGCAAAGCTATAATAAAGTTCCAAGACTCGGGAATAACTCTAATATACTGTGCTCGTATTGGTGGGACCAGCTCATGAGTGACAATATTGTTTTTACCCGTGTTTCCTGAAAAAGTCTGTATAAAGTAACAAGTTGGTCAAACAATTGAAATTGTCAGGAAAAGTTATGGGGCGCTTTCCATTTACAAAAAAATCCGTAATTCTGCTGGGCATTTCCGTTTGGAAAGGATGTACACCATTTTTGAAAAATGAAACTTGAAGAACCCGAAATTTAGGTAAAGGCGCGACATTTGGCATCGTCGTGAATGCCCTAAGACCTGGAACTGTTGAAAAATTCGAATTTCCATTCGAAATGTTTCAAACAGTAAATAGCGACTTACTTTTTAGGGTTTCTTATTTCCGGTAATTTTTCGGTGGGATGAGCCGAAGAAGTACTTACCATTTACATCCAAACCGATTATTTTTTGAATTTTTGACTACATGGAAAGAGTCCATGAATTCTTTTCAACATGTAAATTTGTCTTGATTATTTACCTTGGTGTATAATTCTGGCTGGTAGTGTTGGAAGTTTGAACCATCGTCACTGTATCTCAGCGTGTAACTCTTAACCCAGATGTTTCCAAAGGGATCACCCTGTGTGGAAATGCCCGTAACTCTTGTCTCAGCCCCAAAGTTGACCTGCAACCACTGGTGGTGGTCAAATTTTTGTGGGCTCCATGCCCGGTTAAAGTTCAGTCTGGCGTTTTCAGGTCCAGCAATTGGATTTAGTTGGGAAGATGCTGTTAGGTATTCATTTGATATTTGGCCGTTTTCCATCCCTAACGGTGTTCTACAGACTGGTATCTGAGGAATTGGAAATCCTGTGTAAAGTAAGTAAATGACCAGAAAAAAATAAACATGCTCTAGAGGGGGAAATTGACTATTTAAACCTATATCTTTCTGACTAATGTAAATACTGGCTGGTGAATGTGCGCCATGCAGGGTGTGGGTAATACATTGAAGTGATCTGCAAGTCGTTAGTTTTTACAAGAGAAAATGTTGCGCGCAACATCTGGAACCCGGGAAAATGTGATAAAGAACACTGCGTTATATATTAAGGTAATAAAATCAGCAACACACCACTTCAAATTTGTAGAAAACAGGAGATTTACAGTTTAATACAGCTATAATTTCTTGGTCAGAAGTTGTGTTTGATCATTTTCCTACACGAACACCCTAGTAAATTTCACAAGACTCTTTGAAATGCAATGAAACTTGCTTTAATAAATACTCTAAAGGGGCCGATTACATTGCAAATTCCAGCCCAGTTTTACGGGCTGAGATTTTAGCTCGGATTCCAGAAGAAAACTTCTTGAAAAGACGTTTGCAATTACATGAAGAACGTTTTATCCCGGGCTGAAATTTCCAGCCCGGTTTTTGAAGCCGGGCTGGAAATGCCAACCCGGGCAAACGGGCTGAAAAACCTCATGTAATCGGGTGCGCACTGATGGTTTTCAACGACAGAAAATGGCGGCCACGATAACTTTTCTGTTTTGTTTCAACAGACCGCGACAAGTCCCTTCTAAAAATGGAGTTTTATTAACGTCAATGACAACCTACCAGATTTACAGCCATAGAAGTCAGCCCTCAGGGAAATCCAACGACCATCGCCATTGCCCATTGGGTTGATTCGGATGTAACGGGTTATGATAGGCTTCTTCAGTTTATGACTCACAACTGTGTATCGATCTGTGTTTCCATCAAAAATCTTGGTAAAGAAAGTATAGACTTAGTTAATAGTTTCATGAAAATATAGCCTGTTTTGTCAAAGGATGAAAGTAGAAAAGAAAACAAAGCATCTAATGGGGCCAACGTGATGACTTCAATGCTTTAAAACTATTTGAATTGTTTTTATAAATCACCTGATGGGCAACCAAAAGCATTTTTATAGTTTTTCGCAATCCGGTCAATTCAAGGAAATATACAATATTTTTTTAACTGTATACAAGAAAGTTAATACTAAAAACATGCCACTGACCAACAAGGACTTCTTAACTGGCAAAGTACAGCTGTTGTAATTAAATGTGGTATCAAACCACAACAATAGGGCACGCCACTCGACACAGCTTTTGACCACCCTAACTATAATTATTCATCTTCGCACACTTTCTCAAATCACGGCCGATGACCACATTCTTAATAATTGGAAGGAGAGAAGCCACGAGCCAAGCGGCCCACACTGCCGGAGCTTATCCCGGTTTACGTAGCATTAAGCGGCTAGGAATGTTTCTACTCCCCCCTAAATGGGATGCTAGTCTATTGCAGGGTCCCCCCCCCCCCCCAGCATTATGTCGCCGGTACCCATTTATACACCTGGGTGGAGAGAGGCACTATGAGAGTTAAGTGTCTTGCCCAAGAACACAACACAAGTTTGAAGCTTAGTAGTTTATCTTTTAAGGACAATGTCAATTTCTTAAAATAGATACCTTTACATCTCCACTGTTCTCTTTATAATACTTGAAGAATACTCCATCGTAGCTATATGAGACACGGTATTTTGTTACCCACTGATCAACATCTTGTCTTCCCTGAGTCGAGATTCTCGTCACTTTAGTCCAACTTCCAAAATCCACCTGAAACCAGGTGCGTTCTATGATATTCTCTGCTACCCATCCGCCTTTTTGTCCAACTTTGGGGAAAAAATGAAGCCTTCCATTGATTGCATTGCCAGTGGAGGCCTTTACTGACGAGTCGGGAATTTTATAACTTTCCAATCCTAAGCCTGCTTCACAAACTAGGGGCTTCGGTGTAGGAAAGCCTGACAAACATACATTGCTATCACTAACAAGTGACATTTTGTAACTAGGTATTAGTTACTTGTTAAATCTAAGAAGGCAGTGAGCTCTTCTGAATTACAGTTATAGCCTTTTTCAACTTATTTAGCAGTATCATTTACGTAGTACGAGAAGTATGGCCCTCCTAATTAAAATATGCTCATCCGACACAGCCCTGCAAAATCAGATGAAGCGGAAGATACGTTGGACAAGGTGGGCCATATGTCAAAAAAATGGATACAAAAATATTTGGGAACATTTACACAGAAGGAACACACGATAAAAGATGCAATTTAATAATAAAATGACTCCTAGAACTAGCAAAATAATACTTGATTATTTTATAACCTAATTCTGTTCTCAGGTGAGAATTAAGTAGCATTTCCACTTTTATGTTGATTCCCTTCAAAATAATTAAATAAGGCCCACTTAAACACAAAACGCATTTTTCTGTATATATTTTTTAAAACTTAAGCTATTTCCAAATGAATGTAGAAAGGCTCTTTATATACAAGGCTTCATCAACACGATGCTGCTAAAACACACGACCCCCGTCTTACATCTTACCCGAATGGCAACCATAAAGCTCCATTCTCAGGGATGTCAATCTAAAAAACTTTACAGGATGAAGGCGAAGAAAGCGCGCCACAATAGGTGGATTGAACGTGTTTATAACAACACTATTGTCATCTGTGTTGCCTTGAAATACCTGAAATCCAAACAAAACCAAATATTGTATATTTGTTATTCTTACAAAATAACATTAATCTAAAAGTGTAGAAGAACTGAATCGTACTCTGGGGGTAATTGGGCGACGGTAATTACGAGCTGAAGCACCACGTAATTCCACTGCACAAAGTTATATAACATGTGAGATGAATAAGAAAATGTTGCAATCTGAAAGGTTCTAAGCATATTCATTAATTTAGGAACTAATTGCAAAATAAACAGCTCATATGTATGGTAAGAGGTCAAATTATCTAAACAAGTGAAAAAGATTATGACGTATTCGTAAAAATAATAGTCATTCCATTTTCCTTAACACTTTACCTGGTCAAAACTATTATTTAAGGCTTGCCGATAAAATTTATAATAGCCACCATCGAAGCTATAAGACACTTCGTACTCAGTCACCCACTCGAGTGCGCTTTTTCTTCCTTGAGTTGCAATCTTTGTTACCATGGTGATATTACCCAGATCCACCTGAATCCACTGCCCTAGTTCCAAAGACGAAGGTGACCACGCACCTCTCTCGCTACTCTTAGGTACGTAATGCAACCTAGCGTTGCTAGCTCCAGTAGCTGAATTGAACTGCAAGTATGAATATTGGTGGTTTTCATCAACATAAACAATGGGTTGGCTAGACAAAAAAAAAGATCTTAAAAGATCATATAAATTAGCCATTCAAGGACGCAGTGGCTGAGGTTTTCTTTATTTTGATGACGTAAAATGACTGTGCTGAAGTTAAATAAATGAGTGTAACGTTGCAACCCCCTAAGAAGGGAAGGACATTTTTTTAATCGAACGAGGTCAGTAGCTCAAGGTTTCACTGAAATTGTTCAAAAGAAAAAAGTATAGTAGTGGTTAAATTATTCTGACATCAGAAAAAAAGTACATGAACAAAAATGTCTTACAATTACTGTAGTAGCTTTGATAGCAGAGTCAGGAATATCTTTATTTTCCATTCCAAGAGGAGAGTCACAACCTAAAACAAGAGTAATAAACGCTAATAACGCTGTATGATATTTTAAAAAATGAGGTAATTTAGAAAGTATTGGATATCGTGAGATTCCAAATCATTTTATATTAACCTTTAAGATTATATAACCATTACGCTATGTTTCAAATAAAAAGATACCTAGATAATTATATTGAAGGATGAAAATACCAAAGAGTAATAATAAACCAAAGATATAAGATATAAAGAGATGGTTACAGCTGAGGAGATAAAGACAAACTTTAAAAAAATGACCATTTTTCAAGATGCACCGTTCATGACGTAGATTCTAGATTATGTCAAAAAAGGCGAAATTTGGTTTAACCAGCAGTGGTTGTCAGGGCATGTATAAAGTTGACACATCAATATTTCGCGAGGGATGAATGAAAAGCTGTTGGAAATTTGAGCATATAACAGTTAATTTAATAACCTTCTCTAAATTGTGGAAAGACCATAACTCGGGAAGGGGTGGCATCCACTCCGTCCCACTTGTACTTTCTAGAGTGAATATTATTGATAACTGCACAAGTTATACATTTTATGTGATGTTCTTAACTTTGCTTGTATTTTCTTTTAAGGTAACCAAAATGTGTTAGGGTTGAAAATTCGATTACTAAAAACCATGAAAGCAAAAAGAAACAATGAAGTGGTAGCGGAGGAAAAAGGGCAACATGCAGAGAATCAAATTAGACACTTTGATGCTCCACTGAGAAAATGACTGTAATATCATGTTATAATTAAATATTGTAGTACCTATAATGCAATATGAAAAGGCTCGTTTATCCCATCTGCATGCGCAGCAGATCGCCAGACTCGTTAATTGTCTTAAATAATCGATTCACATAATACGATTTCACGGGAAACGGTTTTTGTTTGCGGGTCTTAAGGAAGTGTTTGAGAAATAACTGATTACTTGTGAAAAATAAGCCCACACATGAAAGTACACCCACTCTAAAGGAAGACGAGAGAAGGGTGAATTTTTTGAGCCGTGAAGTTTTTCATGGTTTTTGGATTGTAAAACAAATGAGAGGGGTTTGGCTATAAAAATGGTCAAAAATTACAAATATTGTTGTCATGCAAGTTCTCCGTGCCATGTAGCGAAATATGTAGCAGCAACAACAACCTTGAAGTTGATATTTCTTATTTTCTCTCACTGTTGAACTATTGCACTTGCTTAAAAATGATCAATTAAATAAACAATTTCGGGTTAATTTTTGTTTATGCAATTACATATAATAGCATTCCCATTGCCGGAAATTTTTTGCGCACTACCTTTATATATAAATAATATAAGAGATCCCAATTTTTTTTTATTTCCAAAAAGTGGACGTGTAAACAAAATTACTATTCTTTGCAAAATATGATGCTGTCACTGCAAATTATGCATGGCGCAAGCAGAGCGGAAATTTGATAATAAAAAGGAGTCGTTATCTCACTCCTATGCACTCTTACCCAGCGCATTATTGTTTATCAGAAAATAATGAAATGTAAACTAGCGTATAATTTCCCCAAATATTAACGTAGTTGATATGTTGCGTTCATTTGGCAATTCAATTAAACGCTTGGTTCAAAATGGTTCTCGTTTATTGCGGATCTGCTGTCAATAATTCAACGTCAATGTCGAAGGTCAAATGCATTTGAGCAGGCCATCGAAGAGGAAAAGAAAAAGGTGTCAGTGCTGTGTTTATTTTAGAGTTAAATAATGTAAATACACGAAACGGTGAATATTGAAATTTAAGTGTATTTAAGAATCTATAGAGTATGTGTCTTTTTTTCTGTTTTTCACTGTGAGTTCGCTTTTAAGGAGCTGGGACAAATGCGCGTGAGTTTTGCATTACGGTTAATTTTGTTCGCTCTGCAAATTTAGTAAAAATAAACATGAAATTTATGTTTATTTTATTTAGGCTATTCCATTTCCTGCAAAAGCTAGGCTTATTATTTGTCCTTAACTATATAATTTGTTATCAAAAAAGCCCTATAAATTTATTTGCCTGAACGTATTTTAATGCTTTGCATATCGTTCAAATTCTGAACATCCGTTTCACTTCTGATTGTTCTCTTGCACAGGTCAAATAAAGAATCGAACCATTGTTTTTTGTTTTCTTTGCTTTTTGAATTTGTTTTTCACTGTAGTAATTGATAACATAATTTATACTAATAGCTGGTACTGCAAAATCTAAGAAGCGTTTAGAATTTTAGTGTCTCAGGAGTGTCGAATGGGTTTTATCGAGGGCCGTTTAAGTTTATTCCCTTTTGCGATGGTACTGACACTTGAGAATAATGATGCGAACTGTTTCAGTTTTACGCCAATTTATCCATTTCTGGATTCGTTTTGTCTTTAAGAAATGAATATTGAAATATTGGTGGTTTAAACTACTGTACTTAACTCACCACTTCCCACTGAAAGTTGCAGCAGCAATAAAATCCCCACAGTTGGGTTCATCGTACTTCAGTTTGCATGAACCTTATAGTGTTTTGTGTGCGTGATGTTGTCTTATTCAAAAAACAAAGGTGTTCCATTAAGATCTTATCATTTATTCAGAGAGGAACAATTCCTCAGGGGAGTCATGGAGATGTCACGCTCAATAACACAGGAAACAGCAATTATTCATGAATTTTTAAATAACGTTTTCTTTTCCTCTCCTAGAAAATTTGTTAACAAAGGAGAGCGAGATGATTTTAATGGTTGCAAAAATCAAAACTTAAACCGCCGTCACCTGCTCGCATTGTGCTGGTTCCTTCTAACTGGGAATTTAATTGCTGTGAAAATGGTGTGCGTTCACCGTTCCTTCATCCCGTACAATATCAACAACTGTATAAATAACACGTCATTAACATAAAAGACGAGAAAGCATTAGATTAGTTGGATAAAAAAAGACTAAAATGGTACCACGTGAACTGATCAATACAGTTTTCAATCTTGAAAGTTTAATTAGTAGTTTTAAGTAGTGATGTTACCTCTGATATCCTCTCAAAGTAGGGTTAGTCGCATAAATTATTAATGTATTTTTGGCAAGTGGGAAAAGAAATCTGTTTTATATAGGAGAAAGAGTGATCTGCACGCAAGTGCGACGCAGAAGCAGGTTGTTCTTCCAAAAATATTGAAACCAGCTAAAGGACGCGCTGCATGTTTTGATACTGAGCGTATATACAGGCCCTATATATGGCCATACATTCATTCAGGAACCGACTCTTGTTCTGAGCAGTGATCCGGGTTTTCCCATTAACATGCGTTGGCGTTGACAACTTTGTCCCTTCCTGTTTATTTCTACAGCAGAAAAAGGTTTTTCTCAGAAAACTGTTGTCCAGTAACTGAATTAATTTAAAAAAAAAACTAAAACTAAAAGTGGCAGAAAAATATTCTGCCTTGAAACAGGAATTGAACCGAATATCTTTTGACGCCTATGGAACTGCACGATGAAGTTGTGTGTGATCCGGTATAGCAGCGGAAGAACTATCCGCTGAATAACAATACGTTGCGGTGTTACCCGAGAAACCGTCAGCAGTTAGAGAAATTTCTGGCATGCTTAGTGTTTTCGTTACCAATCAGATGCGAGATAAAACCGCAAGAGAAGTTAAACTATTGGAAAAGTTGGCGTCTTTCAAAATACCCCGAAGCTGCAGGAAGCGAAATAGTGAACTCTCTAGAAAAAAAGTAAAACACGGAATATTTTAAAATAATATATTACCGGAAAAAAATTTTTTTCCCAAATCAAGAAGCCGTATTGCGAAAGCAAATCGAAAATTTATTGATAAATTACATGTAAACGCATAAGAGCGCTTTTTATTAAAGTACTACAATGTTAAAAATGTACAAAAAGCTAAACTAAAGCGGACTAAAATGTACAAACTTACGAAAAAAAAAAGCTGACTTACAGCGATGTTTAATGATAATGGAATTTCGCTTTAATATTACGATGAACTGTTTCTTGAAAACTACAGTATGAAAGTGAACTGTATCTTGTACTAGCACCGGGGAATTATTTAAGTTTTGCACAATAAGCTTACTTACTGTTTAAAAGCATCGTCGACAATCATGTCAAATCCCCTTTTCGGGATCAAATATCGTTGCAGGCCAGAGTGAATGCCTATTAGTGCTCTCTTCTTGTAGTTTTCTTCAGTTTTTCCCCTTACATTGTGATAAAAGTCGACAAGGAGTTCGTTTAGTTCTTCTTTTGAATTTTTGGCAGAATCTTGGTGTTGTCAGGATATTTAATTTCTCTCCACAGATGGCTTTTAATGTAGACAAGGTGGTTTTTGTCGTTAACTGTGTGTTTTTGGAATCTTTCTCTTCCACAAGCCCGGCAGTTTCTTGTCGGGACAAATCAGCAAAGCGTGAAGGAGTCGCTCCTGCAAGTCAGTAAATGATTTAAAAAAAACGCGCTGGCAGTCAAAAGTTATCATCACGTTACCTTCAATCACGCTCTATTCACGTGCAATGGAGGTCGTCGGTCAGCATTCGCGGGTAACAGTGCACTGTTACCTTCTGACGTCATAGATTTTGCAATGTTGCCCGCTCAGAGATTTTGACGGGGAACAGTTTCATTGTTAGATGTCATGTGACCCCCAAGTAACCAATGAGAGCGCGTGCTATTGGGGAGAAAATTCCAGTTATATAGCAAAAATGAATGTAAAGCTCTGTGTAAGAGTGCCTTGCCAATGATATAATCGCGAGACCGGGTTAAGCAAAATACTACCAGGTGTACGTACTGCATTTTATACGATTCAATTGAAATAATTATGAAACCATCTTTATTAATGAAATCGCTTTGGAATATAGACACCGCAGAATCACTTCCTCCTATAAACCTCCAGGCTATAGACCCAGCAAGCTGATAACAGCAGCTCCCTTTGGGCGATAGGCAAACCCTATTTTTTCAAAGGAAGCTTCACTTTGAGAAAAAAGTAACAATAAAATACGCCAAACGTTCTTGTTGATGATGGAGGCCTAAAGTCCATAACATGGTTAAAGAACTTACGCTTATAAAAGCGGGATTCCTCGATGCTCTAATAAACTAAACTTACTACATTTCTTACAAAAACTGTTCTTCAGCTTTAAGAAATTATTAGCAATAACATCATTTTAATAGAATTAAATTTTTATCTTATGCATTAAACTGGTTACGTTTTAGTATTTTTACTTTTTTACACCATGGTAGATAGTCAACTAGTAGCGTTGAGCCGCGTTGCCTAAAAACATCTTAAATCCAACGAGTAAAATCCAAAAATCTAAATCCAACGAGTGTTGTTTTATTAAAAACAACTTCTGTAGGTTGGCAATTTTCTATTTTATTTTGTCAAAACAAGGGGGAAAAAACGATCAAAACCGTTTTTGTTGGGCATGGTGATAAAAATGGCAGATATTCAATAGCAATTAAGCCAATCGAAACACATGAAATGCATGCATTTACTCTAAGGTAAAGTGCGAGACGCTGTTAAGCACTTTCGTGCATATTATTAATTTCAGCAACTTTTCAAGAGGTTAAACCAAAATTGTGGGCCAGACAAAATAAACAGTTGAGAGATTTTTTTGTACAAAATCGGCGAAACGTTAAAAGAAACCAATGAGTGAGTGAGTGAGAACTTTATTAAAGTGTCAAAACCTTATAGCCCGGGAATAATACACCATACTAATTAGGGGACACAACTAAAAACTAAACTAATACTAATATCAATCAATCAATCAATCAATCAATCAATCAATCAATCAATCAATCAATCAATCAATCCAATCAATCAATCAATCAATCAATCAATCTTTCTATCATGGAACAGTTTGCCATAATGATAAAATAAAAATTTCTACCTTCAGATTCAGACATTCAGACTATTTTTTTCTTATTGTCGCTTACAGCAAAAATACGTAATCGGTTTATAGCACTGTTTCTTGTTCCGTTATGTGCATCTCAACGTCATCAATCTGAGTTACACGTTGTGATATGTAACTTCCATTTCTTGAAGTATTTTCATTACATATTAAGGAAACATGATTGTCGGTATTATTGCAATCGCTTTGCACTTCGGTCGTGCCTTGGTTTTTGGAATCATCTTGAACATTGAGAAACCTAAGCAGTTTGCTTTCCCATAGAGGCCTTTCTAGTGAATTCGAATAGTCGATGAAGTTTCTTTTTCTCAGCTCCCGTGGAAGCTTGCGGCAATCTTCCTTGTCGATTCTTATAATAATCAGACTGTCATCTCGTTTGTTCAGAAGTCGATATTTCGCGATGTTTAGCTCGTAGCTACAGTAATTACTCTTCACAAAGTTGCTTGATAACACTGCTATGATTTTGTGGCTGTTGTAGACACTTTCTGCCATGCACTCCTGGAAAGGCTTTCCAGGTGTAAAGTCTCTGTAGTGAATGCAGCATTTTAAATGATGCTTCTCTTCAAGAAAAGGAAGGAGTTTTCCGGTTACCCAATTGGAATCCTCTTGGCTGTATATTATAAAAGCGTGGTATTTAAATTCTGCATGGAGATTAAAAGAGAAGAGAAAATTAAACGATAACCCGCTCTCCAATTTCATTTGATAGGTCTCCAAATAGCAACCTAAGGAACAACCTAACCACGACAACAATGACAACAACGACACACGCTTTATAACCACAAGATATATCTAACACAAGAAGTATTCAAAATAAATAAAGAAAATGCTAATCTTCATTTTTAGTGACGACTGGAACCAACCATTCAAGCCCGGCAAACATCAAAGGAGCAACAAGGTGGTCAAGATTTATGTTGGAAGGTCCACGACCCTGCACATCTTTTGTATTGCGTTCATACACTATCCATGAATTAGGTATTCGCAATGTTTCTACTAGTTAGTTACATGAACACACGTAACTGCCTATTGTATTTTTTCAGGTTTGGTGCAGGTCCAATTCCCAAAATAGCAAACAAAACATACAACAGAGAACTTTGCCGGGCCTCCGAATAATTGCCCGCTATTAACTATGGTTTGATTAGGCAGCTAGCGGTTTGTTCCAGTGGTTTCATACTGTCTTTGACTGATTCGGACGCGTTTCACTGGGAAGCGATTCATTTAGCGGGTTTCACTGGAAATAGCAAGGAGTAGTCAACAGATATAGAACATGTTAAACTGAAAATTAGTTAGGGACACAGGGTCTAGTAAGCGAACAATTCTTGGAAGATCTTAAACGTAAGCTATTACCAACCTTGATGTGAAGAAGAGCGTTTCCTTGAAAACAGAATGTACTTGAGTATACCAATTAAAAGAACTATTGTTACTAGGATTCCAACTGATATGGACACATAAGCAATGGTGTGGTTAGAACCTGGAGAATATAGAGAACTTTAATCTCAAAATCATTAATAATTAGTAATGTTAAAACAAGGGAAATCAGAGCCATGACAGTGGTTTGAAAATCTGATCTTAACTTGCATCGATTTTTTTACGGTTTTCTTTCTCCGTTTTATATAACTTGAACTATAACGCGCGCTATTTTTACGTCCAGACTGCTTTCATTTCGAGATACACCGTACTGAAACTTGCACACAGCAAGCCTTAATGTGAAAAGGATATTAGGGACGTCAGTCGACCATTATCTTATAAAATACCTTTCTCTGGTTGTCTTGTTCGGAAGCTGTGTACTCATATTGCAGACGTATACCAAATTCATTCATCTGTGAAAGATTCCTTTTCTAATAACTTTCTCAAGAGCAATTCCCGTTCTCAAAACTTTCAATTTTCTCTATTTCAACGTTTAGGTTATTTATCTTTGTTACTCACCTGACTTTGTTTTTGTAGGCCTAAAGGATTCTAAGGAGGTAATAAATGCAATCAATGTATGCTAATGTATATGCGATGAATCTGATCATGAATGCATAAAAGCGCTTTCTGTTGATCTCCAAGTAATTAGATTGGTCTTAGCTCAAATCTTCCCAATCCTTACAGGTTTTAACAGAAATTAACTTACAAACTTACAATCCCAGAGTCATAAAGGTGTTCAGAAAAAATGTTCCCGATATATGTTCCATGGCGGCTTATCCAGGAAAATATCACAGTGTAGTAAGGGAGGATTAGAAAACATTGAGTTATTTACACACCTTTACAATCTGTGCTGTTGCATCTTGCCGTCTGGTTGTTATTTCTCAGGTGATTGCAGTCCTCTCCACTTTCGCAATCTGCTGTTTTGTTGTTGTTTTCTAGCTTGAGACACTCGACACCACTGTTGCATTGTACTGTTTGGTTTTCACTTCCCAAGTCAGAGCAGTCGTTACCAAAAGGGCCCGGGGAAGGATTTGTGCAGGAACGGTAACGTGAGCGACGTCCAACCCCACAGGTTACAGAACATAGGGTCCAAGCACTCCACTGAGAGTAGCCTCCATTCTCTGCTAGAACTGAAAAAAGAAACAACACCAACAAATTTAGTCTTACCTCTGCTAAGGAAGTGAGCACTTTTTCTTCAGTTTGTTCAGATGTTGTATTAAATCAATTATCGCCAGAGACTCGAGCAGCTTTATGTTCCAGCCGTGACTTGAAAAGGAATTAGTATTAGCTTTTCAAATACATGTCCCAGTTTCAACATGTGCGTTATTTTACACAATTTCATTAAAAGTCTACTTTTATTTGATATGTAATGAAAAGCTAGATTTCGTTTATTTTATATATGGTCGTCTTTTGAATCGCTTATTTTATCCATTTAAAAGAAATATATTAAAAACTGCATTCTTACCCGATTTGGTTTTTGTAGGTAGGGAGGAACGTAAGGTGGTAAGAAAGTCTGCGCAGGGGGGCTTAAATAATTGTACGAAAAGGGAGGGAAGCTAAGGGGCACGGCGTTTATTGATAAATACGTCTTAAGCGTGAAAAATAATCTGGGCACAAACTTTCGTTATTACGCACTTAAGCTAAGTCTTCCAAGTAGCACTTTTTTAACGATATCTTTAGCTTTGAACTTTTTACAAATGGTCTTCCTTGCTACTAAACGAGTAAATCTGTCCCAAATTATCACTGATAATGATCATACAAAAGGCCCGTTTAAAGATTTGTGTTAATTTTCGCTGAAACATTTGACACATCTATTATGGAGAATGTACGTAAACACAACTCTAAGGATAATTCCTTACTTGCTAGGCATCCGTAGAACTCTAATCGCAAAGCTATGTAACCGTGCCAAGACTCAGGAATAACTCTTAAATACTGAGCTCGTATTGGTGGGATCAGCTCATGAGTGACAACGTTGTTACTATCTGAGTTCCCTGAAAAAGTCTGTATGAAGTAAAAAACAGGTTAATTATTATGGCAAGTCATCATGGGGCGCTTTTCATTTAGAAAAAAAAAAACGTAATTAATTTCCGTTTGGAATTTCCGTTCGGGAAGAAAGTGTGCTCTATTTGAAGAATCTTGAAGAACCAGCCATTTTCATCGAGGCGCAACATTTGGCATCGCCGTGAAAGCCGTAAAACCCGAAACTGTTGCAAAGATGAAGAACAGTAAATGGAACTTGATTTTTCCGTTCGGAATGTTCCAAACGAATAGGGACTGGCCTTTTAGCTATATAGAGTTTCGTTTTTTCGGGTAATTTTCCAGTGGGTAAACCGTTAATGCATTTACAATTTACACCCTAACGAAAATCTCTGGAATTTTTGACTAAATGGAAGGCGACCATGAGGTCATTTTGACATGTTGATGCAAAGAGGCAGTAATATTTGTTTTGAGTATTTACCTTGGTGTTTAATTCTGGCTGGTAGTGTCGGAAGTTTGAACCATCGTTACTGTATTTTAACGTGTAACTCTTGACCCAGACATACACAGAGGGATCACCCTGTGTGGAAATACCCGTAACTCTTGTCTCAGCCCCAAAGTTGACCTGCAACCACTGGTGATGGTCAAATTCCAGTGTGCTCCATGCTCCGTTCAAGTTCAGTCTAGCGTTTTCAGGTCCAGAGGTTGGACTTAGTTGGGAAGATGCTGTTAGGGATTCATTTGATATTTGGCCGTTTTCCATCCCTAACGGTGTTCTACAGCCTGGTATCTGGGGAATTGAAAATCCTGTGAAAAGTAAGTAAAAGATCAGAAGAAGATAAAAATGTTCTTTAGCTAAAGATAAACTATTTCAACGTACAACTTTCTGACTGATATAAATACTGTCTGCTGCGTGTGCAAGTTTTTGCAGAGGAAATGCTGCGAGCAGCATCTGGAAAGGGGGAAAAGGGGGAAAGACGACTTCACCGATAGTACTGATTTAACCTTCCCCCCCCCCCCCCCCCCCCCCCCCCCCCCCCCCCCCCCCCCCCCCCCCCCCCCGGCCCCCCCCCCCCCGAGACGAAAGAAACGATCAGATCCTGTGGTTTTCAACAGACCACGACAGGTATGTAGTAATTAACATTTAGATTACAAGAGCGAATGGTTAAGGAGACGCCCTTAAATTTGCTATATACCTTCACAGACAGTGTATAGTCCAGTAAAAATAAGCAGTAAAAAGTCAGGCAACGTGCGTGCGAAATATTGAAAGCTGAAAAACGAATAAAACCCGGATATTTGTTATATCAGACTGTGACTGTGACATTCTAAAAATGGAGGTTTATTAACATCAATGACAACCTACCAGATTTACAACCATAGAAGTCAGCCCTCAGGGAAATCCAACGACGATAGCCATCAACCATTGGGCTAATTCGTATGTAACGGGTAATGATAGGATTCTTCAGTTTGTGACTCATGACTGTGTATTGATCTATGTTTCCGTCAAAAATCTTGGTAAAGAAAGTAACGACGTATAAGTCTTTTCATGAAAATATGCCCACTTTTGTCGAAAGATAAAAAGAGCAAAGGAAACAAAGCATGTAATGGAGCCAACGTGATGGCTTATAAATCACCTTGTTGGGAAAATAGGAGCATTTATTATAGGTTTTCGCAAACCTTACAATTCAGTGAGAGCTACATTATTTTTTATTCAACTTGATACGAGAAAGTTAAGTCTTACAACATGCCACTGACCAAGTATAGCTATTATCGTTAAATGTAGCACCAATCCACAACAATGAGGTGTGCCACTCAAATCAACGTTTTGTCCACCCTGACTATATTTACTCACCTTCGCATTCCTCCTCAAATGACTGCCGACGGCTACATTCTTAACAAATAACTTTAAGGCTAAGGAAAAGTCAAGTTCTTGAAATAGTTACCTTTATATTTTCTCCGTTTTCTTTGTAATACCTAAAGAATACTCCGTCGAAGCTGTAAGACACGCGGTATTTTGTTACCCACTCATCAGCATCTTGTCTTCCCTGAGTCGAGATTCTTGTCACTTTAGTCCAACTTCCAAAATCCACCTGAAACCAGGTGCTTGCTATGATATCATCTGCTACCCATCCGCCTTTTTGTCCAAATTTGGGGAAAAAATGAAGCCTTCCATTGCTTGCATTACCACTGGAAGCCGTTATTGAGAAGTCGGGAATTTTAGAACTTTCCAATCCTAGGCCTGCTTCGCAAACTGGCGGTTTCGGTGTAGGAAAGCCTGTAAAAGATACATTGCTATCACTAACAAGTGACACATTTTGGTCACTGGGTATGGTACAAAATTTATATGAATGCCTGTTTCGTCAATCTACAAACGGCTGTGAACTCTTTTGAATGACATTCACTGGCCTTTTCAACCAATTTTCTTTACGTAGTAAACGCAAAGTATGGCCCTTAATATAAACTCGTCCAATAGAACCCTGTAAAATAGGATGAGTCGGAAGGTACATTGGCCAACGTGTGCCAAAAATGGATTAAAACATATTAAAGAACCTAAACACAGAAAGAACACCTGATTAAAGATGCAAACCAATAACTAAATGAGTCCTAGAACTAGCAAAATATAACTTAATTATGTCGTTTAATAAGTAACCTAATTGTGTTCTACAGTGGCAATTAAGTAACACTTCCACTTTCATTTTTATCCCTTTAAATAATAAAATACAGCTTTATGATGTGTTATTTACGTCGGGTTTATGTAGTAATTCTTAAATAACCTTTAAGATATTAACTAATATACTCTATAAATTCGAGGACAAAAACCAAAATCATTATATGTGCAAAAATTGTACACGGCAAATTTGGTAAGATTAATTTTTTTGAAATGTATCATTTAATATTGATTAACAAAATTTTAATTTCTTATCTAAATGACAATAGAACACTTATTGCATTTCGAAAAAACATAATATTTTATGTAAATGAACGCAGTAAAACTCGTTACAGGGCTTCATCAACACAATGCTGCTATAACACGCGACCCCCAGTCTAACAACCTACCCGAATGACAACCATACAGCTCCATTCTAAGGGATGTCAATCCATAAAAATAACCAGGGTGAAGGCGGATAAAGCGCGCCACAATAGGTGGATTAAATGTGTTTATAACAACGCTATTGTCATCTGTGTTACCTTGAAATACCTGAAATCAAAACCAAAAAAATATTGTACATTTTTACCCTCTTAAAATTACAATAATCTGTATATAATGAGCGCCTCTCATTTGTTTTTTCAATTTTGCTTTTACAAACTAGCAAAGTACTTATAAGCTATAGCTCTAGAGCGCAAAAACAAGCATGGTGAACTATCTTTTTATTTCATTTATTGGATGCATTAGTTGTAATTAACAAAATTAATGTGCAAAGTTCTAAATTATTTTGATTTCAAATGATTTTTCAATGGAATCATTTTAAATAGAATCAGCACTGCAACATAGGCAGCTCATGTTGATACATCTCTTTGTTATCGAAGAGCTGAAATAACTTCCTTACAATAGTGTACCTTACCTGATCAAAACTGTTATTTGAGGTTTGTTGATGAAATTTATAATAGCCACCATCAAGGCTATAAGACACTTTGTATTCAGTCACCCATTCGTGCGCGCCTTGTCTTCCCTGAGTTGCAATCTTTGTCACCATGGTAATATTGCCCAGATCCACCTGAATCCACTGCCCTAGTTCCAAAGATGGCGACCATGCGCCTCTTTCACCACTGTGAGCTACGTAATGAAGTCTAGCGTCGCTAGCTTGTGTACCTAAATCGGACTATAAAGATAAGATATCGATCGATGGTTTTCATCAATATAAAAATGGGTGGCTTAACAAACTCAGTGGCTCGTAAGATAGTGCAGGATACAATGGAGTCGATCAATAGAAAGTATGATGTTTTATGTTTCATGTTCATTTGCTTTATTTTACTTTCAATAAGTCATTGCAACACCACTTGTGCTTCTTCCCGGGTGTTCCATACGATTATCTTTGCAACCGTAACACGATACTTGTGTTTGTTTGTAACAAGATACTCTTGTTTTGCCTGCAAATGCTGTTACATGATTCATTTGCTCGATTTTTTTTCCTCCAAGGCGACATCAAAAAAAAAAATACAAAAAAAAAAAAAAAAAAAGACCCCAATCAAGATGGCGGTAACAAAGAAGTAATAAATAACCAAAGATATAAAGATACCGTTCGTAACGTAGATTCTAGATTGTGTCAAAAAATTCGAAATTTAGCTAAACCAGCATGTTAAAAATAAAACGTGGTTACCAGGGCATGTGAAAAGTTGACACATCAAAATTCCCGCGAGAGGTGATTGAAAAGCTGCTGAATATTTGAGCATCACAGAGTTAATAACCTTTTTCTAAATTGTTGCATCCACACCTTCCCTCTTGTACTTTATAAATTGAATATTATTGATAACTGCACAAGTTATAAAGTCTATGTAATGTGCCTACCTTTGCTTGCATTTCCTAGAAGGTAACCAAAAATGAGTTAGGGTTAAAAATTCGATTACTAAAAACCATGAAAGCAAAAAAGAAACAATGAAGTAATAGCGTATGAAAAGATAAATTTCGAACAGAGAATCCAAGTTGGACACTTTGATGCTCCACTGAGACAACGACTGTAACATCCTGTTATAGTTAAATACTGCAGTTTTTTATAACGTAATATGAAAAAGTTCGTTAATCCCATCTGCATGCGCAGTATATTGCCAGACTCGTAAATGGTCTTGAATAATCGATTCACATAATACGATTTCAGGGGAAATAGTTTTTGTTTACGTGTGCAAGTGGAAGTGTGAGAAACTGATCTTGGAAAACAAGAGAAGAAAACTGATCACATTGGAAAAACCACAAGAGACGCACTCTGAAAGGAAGCAGAGAGGGTCAGAATGAGCAGTGTGTTGCAGGCTTGTAAAACTGGCAAGAGGGGATTGGCTATAAAAATTGTCAAAAATTACAAGTGCTGTTGTCATTCGCGTTTTCCGTGCCATGTAGCGAAATATGTAGCAGCAACAACAACAACCTTTAAGTTGATTTTTCTTATTTCTCTAACTATTGGACTATCGCACATGCATTACAAGGATCAAATAAAGAAACCATTTCGGGTTAATTTTTGTTGATACAATAATATAACGAAATAGCACCATTCCCATTGCCAGATTTTTTTGCGCACTACCTAATATAAAAAAATAATAAAAGGGAGTCCATTTTTTTTACTTCCAAAAAGTGGACGTGTAAACAAAATTACCATTCTTTGACTAGGCATGATGCTGTCACTGCCAAATTATACATGGCTCGAGCACAACGGAAATTTGATATTAAAAAGGGGTCGTTATCTCACCCCTATGCACTCTTATTTGCGCGCTTTATTGTTTATCAGAAAGTAATGAAATGTAAACTGGTGTTTAATTTCCCTAAATATTAACAAAGTTGAAATGTCGCGTTCATTTGGCCCTTGAATTAAATGCTTGGTTCAAAATGGTTCTCCATTACTGTAGCTCTGCTGTCAATAATTCAACGTCAATGTTCAAGGTCAGATTTATCCTGGGTCAGCGATGCTCAGTAAATACGTTTGAGCGGGCCATAAAAGAGGAGAAGAAAAAGATGTCAATGCTGTGTTTACTTTAGAGTTTAATCATGTAAATAGACGACACTGTGAGTATTGATGAAGCCATCTTGTAAAGAGTATTTTAGATCTCATAGAGTATTTGTCTTTTCTGTCGGCCACTGTAAGTTCGAATTTTAAGGAACTGGGACATAGGCGCGTGAGTTTTGCATTACGATTCATTTTGTTCGCTCTGCATATTTAGTTTTACGTTTATTTTATTTAGGCTATTCTATTTGCTGCAAAAGCCAGGATTATTATTTGTCCTTGACTTTGTCATTTGTTATCTGAAAAGCTTTTAAATTTATTTGCCTGAACTTATTTTAATGCTTAACAAGTTGAAATTTTGTTCATCCGTTTCACTTCTGATTGTTCGCTTGCAAACGTCAAATAAAGAATCGAACCAGTTTTTTTTTTGTTTCTTTGCTTTTTGAATTTGTTTTTCACAGTAATAATTGATAACATAATTTATACTAATAGCTGGTCCTGCAAAATTTAAGAAGCGTTGAGAATTGTAGTATCTCAAAAGTGTCGAGTGGGTTTTATTGAGGGCCATTTAAGTTTATTCGTTTTTGCGATGGTACTGACACTTGAGAATAATGATGCGAACTGTTTCAGTTTTACGCCAATCTATCCATTTCTTGATTCGTCTTTTCTTTGAGAAATGAATATCGAATTTTTTTGTTGGTTTTAAATACTGTACTTTACTTACCACGGCCCACTGAGAGTTGCAGCAGCAATAAAATCCCCACAGTTGGGTTCATCGTACTTCAGTTTGCATGAACCTAATAGTGTTTAGAGTGCATGATGTTTTCTTATTTAAGAAACAAAGATGTTCCATAGACATCTTATCATTTAATCACAGAAGAGCAATTCCCAGGAGCCGTCATGGAGCTCGTCAAAACGCTCTCGTGAAATAAAAAGGTCTAAAAATTATTCATAATTTTTAAAAGACGTTTTCTTTTCCTCTCCTAGAAAAATGTGGTAACAAAGAGAGCGAGATATGTAAATGGTCGAACATAAATGTAAACCGCCGTCACCTGCTCGCATTGTGCTGGTTCCGGCTGAGTGGGAATTTAATGCTGTGAAAATGTTGTTCGGTCACCGTTCCTTCATCCCCTACAATATCAACAACTGTATCAATAACAAGTGATAAACATAAACGACGAGAAAGCATTATTTATTTTGGACTAAAACAGGCTAAGAAGGTAGCGCGTCAACTGATACAGTTTTCTGTCTTGAAAGTTTTATTAGTAGTTTCAAATAATGAGTATGTTCATTTATTTCCGATGTCCTCGCGAATTAAGGTTAAGTCGCAAAAATATACACATTTTTTGGCAAGCGTGAGTGGGACTAGAAGTCTGCTATTATATAGGAGTCCAAAGAGAAAGACGGGAGTTATCTGCTCGCAGGTGCGACGCAAAAAGCAGGTTACTCTTAAAGGAGCTACATCACGGGGATTTCACAGATTTTTGGTCTTAACTGACTGTTCTGAAATTAGTGGTAGGTACTGATCTTTAAACATCTAAAGGAAGATATAACCTTAATTTGCGGTTATAAATCAACTACGACGACAGATATCGATTTTCAAAGACGCGCGGAAACAGTTTCAGTGCTCAAATATAGCAATTTTTGATAAAAATGGACTATTATCTTTAGGTTTCCTGTGACACAGATATAAAAATTTGGCTGTTCAAAAAATTTTTAAAATCCGTGACAAAACCCTTTCAATAAAAGCTGATTGAAGCTTGGTTGATAGTCGTTGCTCGCCAGGAGGTAAAATCCTCTTATTTAGACCCCTTTTGTAAACTCGCTTTAAGGGCGTATTTGCTCCATTTCATACTTGATACGTTTGTTTGGTCATGCGTAATATTAATATTAGCTGCCAACATCGAAATCAGCGAGCACACGATACAGAGCAAAATGCGCGGGATAAAAAAAAGTAACGAATATAAAACTGTTAAAAATGATGTTTGGTATCACACTATGATCCTTCTGGAAAAAGTATAATCATAATTTCCGATCTTTCAGAAGCCGGCTCTTGTTCTAATCAATGATCGGGGGTTTCCCAATTTACATGCTCTGGCGTTGACAACTTTTTCTTCCTTTCTTGATTGACTCAGAAGCAAAGATATGATTATATTTTCGCGTAAAACTGTCGTCCAATAACTAATTAAGGGCAACGCTAAAACAAAATATTTCAGAGAAATATTATGCTTTCAAACAGGAACTGAACCGCGACTACCTATAGACGCCAAGATGAACTTGTGTGTGTTCCGGTACAGCAACGGAAGAACTATCACCTAATTTATAACACGTTACGGTGTTACCCCCAAAACCCGCCAGGAATGAAAATTAATGCATATTGCGTTGTTACCAATAATATGCCAGATAAACTCGCTAACTGGTTCATTGTTTTAAACATCTTTTATCGACTCTACCGCTACAACACTCGAGTCAACTCACAACCAGCCCGTGGCCCATAACAACCATATGGTGATGTCAACAAAGTAACTAAAGTAGTAACTAAACAATGAAAGTTCAGGAAGCGGGAAGAACATCCTCGCCCCCAGTCTCTTCCGCTTTCTTTAGTAAACAAATTTTCGTAATTGGTCACTTGTACTTCCCGTACTAAGTATCATCTAGCTCGAATCATCTAGTTGTCCAAGATAAGATACGGATAGGAATAGACAGGATTCTACACAAATGGCCATATACCTCGTGGCTAGTTCAGTTGTACTACTAACACAAAATTTTTTAGATTGATTCCTTTCTATCCGGCTAGGAAGGTACTCTTTGGTAGAACATCGCCAGAAGACGTTTACCAGCTTCTGAGACGTCCTTGTACTTATACACTGAAATGAGCAAACAAGCGTGCACTTTAACTTCGCTGCGTCTTTTCTTGGCCACCTTAGGTTCGAAAAAGTCAACTCCAGTGCCGCGAACACCATTTTTGGCGCAATTGTGCGCTCTGGTAGATTTCCTGTTCGCTGCTGTAGAGGCTTTTCTGCTCTCTGGCGATATCACTATTTCTTGTTCCGTAGCAATGTACATTATCAATTGCACTATTTCTTGTATTTATAAAACACACATGATCACTTGGTTTGTGTTGTTGTAATCGGTCTGCTTTTCGGTCGCGTGTTGGTTACTAGAATCATCTTGAACATTGAGAAACCTTAGCAGTTTGCTTTCCCATAGAGGCCTTTCGAAACAGTTTGAATAGTCGATAAAGCTTCTTTTTCGTAGCTCTCGAGGAAGCTGGCGGCACTCCGAATCTATATCAATCCTTACAATAATAAGACTGTCGTCTCGTTTGTTTAGAAGTCGATATTTAGCAATGTTTAGCTCGTAGCAGCAATAATTACTCTTCAAAAAGTTGCTTGAAAACACCGCTATGATTTTGTAGCTGTTGTAGACACTTTCTGCCATGCTTTCCGTGAAAGGTTTTCCAGGTGTAAAGTCTCTGTAGTGAATGCAACATTTTAAATAATGTCGCTCTTCCAGAAAAGGAAGGAGTTTTCCGTTCACCCAATGGGAATCCTCTTGGCTGTAAATTATGAAAGCGTGGTACTTGAATTCTGCATGAAGATTTAAAGGAGAAACGTTATAAATCATGACTCACTATCAAGTTTCATCAATGGGTGTCCAAAATAGCAACCAGAGCAACAACAACAAAACAAAGAATGATAATATCAGCAACACTGAGATTTTAATTACCATCTCTCTCTATCTCGACACGCTTTCGGTATTGCTGATCACAGCAGTATGCAGGTTGCGTGTCAAAAGAATTTTGTACCTGACTTTCCACGCCACGAGCTTGCGCAGCGGCCACTGCATCCGACCGATGTGTGAAAATATGCGGGTTAATTTTTTTTCAACAATAAGAAAAAGGTTCCGTCCTAACCTTAATGTATATTAACTTATAACTTCGATTAACTTAACTTGGTATCAGCTGGAACCTTTCAAATAAATTATGCAGCTAACCGTTCAGTCCTGTGGTCTTGGACGACATGACGGATTGAATGAAAAACGTTTTAGAAATATTGCTTTCTTGCACAGGGTCTTTATTGCAAAATAGTTGGGGACACAGGGCCTAGTTAAGGAACAATTGTTGCAAGACTTTGAAAGAAAGCATTTACCAACCTGGAGGTGGGGAAAAGCGTTTTTTCCACACGAGAAAGTGTTTAAGTAGGCCAATAAAAAGAACTAGTGCAACAAGAATTCCGACTGATATGGAAGCATAGGCAATGTTTTGGTTAGAACCTGGAAACAAAAATATGTTTTATTAAAATGTTATACTCGCTATTCTTCTGAAATTCATGATTATGCAAATTGAAGTATATACGTTAAAAAAACTGAAATGGACAGTAAAGGTTGGGACACACTAGGTGACAAGTCGCTGCAGCGTGTCGTGGGGACACGTCGCTGCAACTTATTGCCTCGTGTGACACTCTTTGTCACTGCGATCAGTTGCACGAATTTAAACCAGTTTGAAAAATGAGCGAAAGCAGCGTTGTCGCAGCGTTTGCACACTTCTGCAACAAAATATTTTTTTAACACATGAGAGAGTGTCACGTTTTTTTCAGCCATATTGAATTGAAAAACAAGTTCACATTCCCACTCTTCTAAATTCGCTGCGTGAGCACCGTACAAGCACCTTGTCGCAGCGACTTGTTTTGAAGCACTACGCACGGAGCGACTTGTCACAGAGACCTGCCGCTGCGACTTGTCGATCCTTAGTGTGTCCCGACTTTAAAAGTATAGGTCAATGTATGGAACGGTTTTGCACCTGACGTCATTACAAATGTAAAAACTGAACCAAATACACTACAGCGCGGCTATTGTAATACGTTCTTAATGTCTTAGAAATGGCAATGTTCATGGACGTTTTCATATCTCCAGACTTCTCCCACTGCGGCATAAGGCGTTCTGAGTTTCACGATGGGTAGATTGGGCGGTGTATTGGAAAAAGACCCAATTGCATTTTCACTCTATGAATCAACTTGTACACGCAGCAAGCCTCAATGTGAAATTCATTGTTTTTCAGACCTAATTTGTTTATATTAACTTGCTTGCAACACTGAAAACCACCAATATTATATATATTGCAATTTTAATAAATCTAGCCAATACGATCATAGAGCGTTATTGAAGGAACTATGTCACGACATTTTACAGCATGTAACTAATTATTCTGATTAGTTTCAATATGAAGGAAATCTTAGGATAGCAGGAAGGTTTCGACTAACGAAGATTGAGAAGGGTTGTATGGGCAACCAACTTGAAAAACTTGTCAATTTTTTCACGTTGATTTGTCCGTGACGTAGCTTCCTTTAAGCTTTGTTATACAAGGAAGTAAAACTGGAAACTCACTTGAATTGCTTTCAGTAAGTACAGAGGTATCTGTGAAAGAAATAAAGAGTTTTATATCACATTGTCAAAGAAAAATATATAATGCGTCTCCTATTAATATGACACATACGATGATCATGAATGCACCACGATATGTTCTGATTATCTCCAAATGATTGGATTGCTGTTGTCGAGTCTTGAGGCCCTGCCAGGGTAAATTCCGACAAGCGAAATGCCCCAAAAAGTAGTGACAGCACATAAAATAAAATCGCGACAAACGACATCCATTTTGAAAAAGCTAAAATTTCAACAAGGACAAGTAATTTTCCTTCAATTTTTTCTACCGACAGCGACGCGAAGTTTGATAAAACAGCAACACGGCGAATTTTAAAATTAAGACAAGCGACACGGGAACCCCTCCCTGGCAGGGCCTCATTCTTGGCTTAAACCCTTCTAATCCTAACAGTCTTTAATAGCAGGCTACATACTAATCACGAATGTTATAATAACTCGATATAGTTCTGCCCAGGCTCTAAACAGGAGGTAACTACTTAGGTAATTTCGACTCGTTATCCATTTAATCTTAAATCTCGTAAAGATTTGTTGCCGTCTCTGTAGATACATGCCTAGTTAATCTAAATTCTGACTTATTATGCTTAAAGCTATAATATATAAAAAAATAAAAGCTATAATGTACTTACAGAAGGAAGGGAGATGAATAAGGAAAGGGGCGGAACAAAAAAAGGCGTGGCCCAAAACAGTACATAAGGAAACCAAAAAAATATGAGAAATGGCCCAAAAAAGTACATAAGAAAACCAATAAAATATGATCTGGCGTTGAATGCCATCATTTGACAGGCTGCCAAACGATAGCAGTGGTGCTGTGGCTCAGGTGGAAATATGTTCTGCCACAAAATAAGAATAACAGAGAAAGCGACTGAAAAGTAGAAAATTCTTTGTTACCTTTACAACTTGTGTTCCTGCATTCATTTGCCGTCTGGTTGTTATTTCCCAAGTGAGGGCAATCGTCTCCACCGTTGCAGTTTATTGCCTTGCTGTTGTTTTCTAGTCGATGGCAGTCAAAACCACTGTTGCATTCTGCTGTTTGGTTTTCACTTCCCAGGTCAGAGCAGTCATTACCATAAGGTCCCCGGGGAGGATTTGTACACGAACGGCTTCGTGAACGACATCCAAACCCACAGGTAACAGAACATTGGGTCCAAGCACTCCACTGAGAGTAGCCACCATTTTCTGCCAGAACTGACAAAAACAGTCAAAAATGACAACGAACGAAGTATTTCCTTGTTGGAAGCAACATTTTGAAATGAGTTAAGTAGTTGAGATTAACCTCATCCAGACCGGGTGGGGGAGGGGGGCGATTGCTTGCGCTGCTTTTGAACGCATCAATTCTCTCAGGGTTTTGGAGTTTTTTTCTTGTCCTACGCTCGTGACAATAGAAAATGACGTTTTTTCAACTCCATTATTGCTCTGACACAATTTATTAAATGTATTAGCACAAATCTGATTAAAAATAGAAAATCGCTTACTTGCTGGGCATCCATACAACTCTAATCGTAAAGCTATAAGCCCGTTCCAAGACTTAGGAATAACTCGTATACACCGTGCTTGTATTGGTGGGACTAGCTCATGACCGACGAGGCCGTTTCGATTCGTGTTTCCTAAGAATATCTGAAAAAAAAAAAAAAACAAGCAACGTTTATTAACCTTAATGAATCAATAGTCAGGTTATCAGAACTCACTTTATACTATGTCGTTTGAAGAAACAAAACAAAACGAATTCCTAAATTTTATGAAAATACAAAGCGCCTATAAATTAGTTTAGGATATTTACCTTGGTACGTAGTTTTTGCTGGTATTGTGTGAAGTTTGAACCATTATTACTGTATCTTAGTGAGTAACTCTTTATCCAGAATGTGGCATCATAACGACCCTGTGTAGAAATGCCCGTAACTCGTGTCTCAGCACCAAAGTCCACCTGAAGCCATTGGTTGTGGTCATGTGTTTGTGGCATCCATGCTCCGATATGTCGGCGTGCCCCTTTAAAGTGTAGTCTGGCATTTTCAGGGCCACCTAATAACCCACTCGAGGAGGCTGTTATGGATTCTTTTGATATTTGGCCGCTTTCCATCCCCAGGGGTATCCTACAGCCGGATACCTTGGGAACTGAAAATCCTGTAGAACGTTAACGAAATGTCATTAAACGATTGAACTATTTGAGTTTCAAAGGTTTTTTGGTTTTAATTTACTAAATAGTATGTTGCTTCGTGTTTGGTGTATGCAGCCGATCTGATGATTGTAAGTTTTGAAAGGTTTTGCAAGTCCCACAAAATGATCTAGAGGCAAAATGTGCAAAAGAAATAGCACTTCGTTAAATTGGTGAATTGGAATATTTGAATGCATAACCACGTTTCCGTTAGACTTTCCATTTACAAACATGAAAACCAACCAACAAACAAATCGTTACCATGGCTTGCAAATGCTTTTTCCTACTTTTTTTTGTTATGGATATACAGAGGTTAATGTATGAATCCTGTAAAAAAATAGCGTGCCATCTCCTATACTATACTGCCGTTGGTCTCATGAATAGTATGTTGCTTCGTGTCTTGTGTATGCAGCCGATCTGATGATTGTACGTTTTGAAAGGTTTTGTAAGTCCCACAAAATGATCTAGAGGCAAAATGTGCAAAAGAAATAGCACTTCGTTAAATTGGTGAATTGGAATATTTGAATGCATAACCACGTTTCCGTTAGACCTTCCATTTACAAACAGGAAAACCAACAAACAAACAAATCGTTACCATTGCTTGCAAATGCTTTTTCCTACTTTTATGTATCCTGTTCCTCCTAGATTAGATGCCATGCATATAAACAAGTATGTATGTGTTGCTTTGGCAAAGCTCTGTTTGCTGGGATAATAAAAGACAAGACTATCATTTGGCAGATTTTGGCCACGGGTGTGGCCGTTTATTTTTTATAACAAGGATAGAAAGCTTAAAATATGGAAACCTTAAAGTATTATCCCAGCAAAGGTGAGGGAGAACCCGCCACAGCCTTTTTTGTTATGGATATACACAGGTTAATGTATTAATCATGTAAAAAAAATATCGTGCCATCTCTTATACTATACTGCCGTTGGTGCTTATAATAAATGTTCACGTTAAATTACGTTTCTTATGACTTAACAAGATGTCTTTGTCCCTGAGTGTATATCTTTAAGTTCAAGACGGTGAATCTTATTGGTCATTCCACCAAAAATTCAACAGCAGCGACTACTAACCAGATTTACAGCCATAGAACTCAGCCCTCAAGGAAATACAACCATGAAAGCTTACTGGGTTGATTCGGATGTAGCGGGTAATAAAAGGATTCTTCAGTTTGTGACTCACAACTGTATACCGATTCTTGTTTCCATCAAAAATCTGGCAAAAGACAAAGCAGGCCCCCCCCCCCCCGCCCCACCCCATAAAAAAACAAGAGAACGCTTCTTCATTTCTTCGGTCTTTTTAGTTTTAACATAAACATTTTTGGGTATGTCATTTATATGGAGTAGTATTTTAAATCTAACCGGTTATGTCGAGAATAAACACATTTTTCTGTTCATTCTTCTTTGTTCATCATCGGCTCAGATTTTTCCACAAGAAAAATCTTTCCTGTTACCTCCACTCGCACTGGCTAACGGTTTATTATTGTTTATTTACTTATATGTTATTTGCGCAGTTGTAACAGTTTTGATATCCTGCATACATCCATCTATCCATCCGTCCATCCGTTCCTTCGTCCTTTCTTTCGTTTTGCCGTCCATTTTTGTTTTTCCGTCTCCCGTCTGTCTGTCCGTCCGTCCGTCTGTACGTCAGTCAGTCAGTCTGTCAGTCTATCTGTCTGTCGATCTGTCTGTTCGTCCGTCCGTCCGTCCGTCTATCTGTCTGTCTGTCTGTTTATATTTTTGTCTGTCTATCTCCATCGATTCATTTATTTTTTTAATGTTACCAATTTTAATCATGGGACCCTGGCCTCTTAAGCCCTAAACACATAGTACTTTTTTTTTAAGGAAGTAAATACCTTTGCGTCTTCTCCGTTTTCTTGATAATACCTGAAGAGTATCCCATCGTAACCATAAGACACGCGGTATTTTGTTACCCACTCAGAAGCATCTTGTCTCCCCTGAGTTGAAATTGTCGTTACCTTAGTAAAATGTCCAAAATCCACCTGAAACCAACTGCCATATCTGTCGTTCGCTTTTGCTACCCATGCGCCATTCTCTCCATCTTCAGGAAAGAAATGAAGCCTTCCTTTACCCGCATTAGCAGGCGCCCAACGTATGCTGGAAGCCGTCACTGAAGAGTCAGGGATGGCATAACTCTCCATTCCTAAGTCTTTCTCACAATGGGAAGGAGGTGTCTGGCTAGGAAAACCTAAAAAATATGTCAATTTTATTAATATTACTAATAATACGACTGGTCCTCACCAAGCGCAGCGAAGTGTATACGTTGTTTACTGTAAATGTTCGAGGAAAATCTTAAATAAAATTTATCTAACAAAACCTCGGTTGTATGCTTTCTCGATCGAACCATTCAGAAGTATACAGTTTGAATTCGGAATAACAGGCCCAATTTCAATCGGATATTCCAGGCGTATTTCGAGTCAGGCGTCAAACACCACACAACTTCACGCGACGCTCTGATTAGGTAAGTCCCCCTTTCAAAATTCGAAAAACCTCGAGTTCGGGTGGCATGCATCTACCGCCCTCCTTCCCCTTATACGTCGGAGGGTTAAGTAAGGCTTGTTGCTTCTACTTCACCAACAAAATGTGGCGAAACATCCACCACCACCCTTCTAAGCGAATAGAGGTACCCAGTAGTCTTACCTGAATGACAGCCATACAGCTCCATTCTGAGGGATGGCCATTTATGAAACTTTACAGGGTGAATGCGGATAAAGCGCGCCGCGATACGTGGATAGAGTGTGTTTATAACAACGCTATTGTCATCTTTGTTACCTTGAAATACCTGAAATCCAAACAAAAGTCGAATATTGTATATTTTACAAAATGAAAAAAATCTACAATTCTAGAAGGACAGAATCGTACTCTGCATGGGAGTGATTGGGCGAGTGCAATCATTGGGTTGAATATCTGTAAATTCTACGACACAAAGTTTACAAGAAGTAACGATAAATGTGTTGGAACCTGAAGGCTTTAGCACACTCAGCACTGCAACATAAGCAGCTCATGTGTGTTCTTTTTATGGAGGTATCCGTACTTTAATGGTAGAGATTATATGGATTATGGTTTCTCAGAGACCAAGTGAGCTGATGATATTGCAAAAATTAAAAGCTTTATTGGTCGATTTACTTTAAAGTAAATTTTATTTTACCTTACCTGCTGGTCAGAACTGATATTTGAGGCTTGCTGATAAAATTTATAATAGCCACCATCAAGGCTATAAGACAATTTGTATTCAGTCACCCACTCATGCTCGCCTTGTCTTCCTTGAGTTGCAATCTTTGTTACCATGGTAATATTACCAAGATTCACCTGAATCCACTGTCCTTGCTCCCAAGACGAAGGTGACCATGCACCTCTCTCGCCACTGTGGGCTACGTAATGCAGCCTAGCGTTGCTAGCTCCTGTAGCTGAATTGGACTACAAATATGAAATATTGTTGGTTATCATCAATATGAAAAATGGATAGGATGGCAAAAACCTATACATAACACTGCAACACCCGAAAAAAGGAAGCATTTTTTTTTAACCGAACGAGGTTTATAGACCAAGGTTGTACTGTAACTGTTGTAAGAAAAAAAATAGCACAGAGAATAGAATTTTAATCATCCAGAAATAAAAAAAGAAACGAGATAAACCAAAATGTCTTACAATTACTGTAGTGGCTTTGATAGCAGAGTCAGGAATGTCTTTATTTTCCATTCCAAGAGGGGAGTCACAACCTGAAAAAATGGGTATAAACAGTTATGACGTAGAGGAGAAGTATTATAGGTTGTACAATAGTTTTATATATTGTTTTCCAAATTTTTTACTATATAAATAAATATTTTTTTTAATATCCTGACAGTGAATATATTATACTTACGCTGTGCCACGAAATTCTTAAGTGAAAGGACAACTCCAAATAATCGTTCTTAAGGTTGAAAAATACCAAAGAATTATGACAAAAAAAAATAAGTCATAGGAAGAGTTCAGATCATGGTCATTTTTTTCAAGATGCGCCGGGGTTTTTTTTTTCATGAAAACAAAGAAGTACGTCAAAAAGCCGCAATTTCGCTAAACCAGCATGTAAAATGTGGATGCCATGGCAATGTCAAAATCATAGATACACGGTGGACACATGCAAATTTCCGTTAGGAATGAATGAACAGCTACTATGAGTCATAGTTTCCAACTATGTAAAAATATATCCCCTTTTGTAAAATTGCGGAAAATAAGCGTTTAATGGAAGGGTTGCATTCCCCCTGCCCCTTTCTTACGTTGGAAGGTAAATAACTGCACGCTTTATACATTTTATGTAATGTACCTACCTTCGGTCGCATTTCCTGGAAGATACAAAAAAAAGTGTTACAAAAGTGTTAGGATTGAAAACGAGATGAACTTAAATAATAAATGTAACATGTAATGATTGAGTACCGTAGAAAAGAAACAAATTTCAGAAAAATACCAAAAGAGAATGAAAATGAGGCACTTTTACGCTCCGCTGCGGATGTGGGGTTGTTTGCAAGAGAACACCTATATTAATACGTTATAATTAGTCCGTGGTAAAAGAGTTGTTTCCCCCAGCTGCATTCGCAGTACATCGCTCGCCAATCTCGTAAAAGGTCTTGGATAATCGATGTCTTAATTACAATACGATTTCATGGAAAATGTTGTTGCCAAAAAAGTCTGAGTAATGTACAAGGTATTATATACCTGATTGAAGAAACATTGACCCGTGAAAAGCATAGACCATGAACGATGCGATCCAAATGTTTACTAGGAAATCGGAAAAAAGTAATTCCCGTACGTTACAGACTAATCATTGTGATACGACATGTTAATCGTTCTGTTAAGTCACCAAAAGTAGCAAATACCTTGATTATCTATAAATGGAATATTACTCATACCAATGTTGTATACCCAAAATTATATTTGGTCTTACTCGTTCGATTTGGTGTATACAACTGTTTTTAAAGTAAATGGTTTGAACCCAGGAGTATCAGTAGTTCGTATAGTGTGATCGTCCGGGTGAGAGTAGTTCTGAGAAGAACTGTTGTTGGTGACTGACGTTTCGACAACTTGAGCGGAAGTCATCTTCAGAGTCAAGTGAAAAGTTGTTGTCAGTCGATGATGTTATAAGTCTGGTCCGTTGAAGCTGATTGGTCAGTTAAGCCGTGATGTTATTGGCTGTAAGACTCGTGTAAAGTTTGTCATCAGTAATTGGTCAGTTTTGATCCGTCTATTGTTAGTCTAATTAAGTCGTTAGGATGTTCCGTCTATTGTTAGTCAAATTAAGTCGTTCTGTTGGCGGTTCGTTTGTCGCTTCTGTTTACGTCGTGAATAAGTCGTTTGTAAGGTGCCGGTAGTTGTTGACATCTGTTGATAGGCGTCTGTTCTAAGTTTGTGTACCAGCTTTCCAGAGTCAGTCGTTGAAAATAGTTAGTACTGTAGGTTAAGCATTCAGCAGAGTCCGAGTCGATTTTGTGTTTAGTAAGTCGGTGGTGTTCAGAAATGTGATTGTTGACATCACCATTTCTCATCGCTCGTTTGTGTTCAGTCAGTCTCGTGGTCAAGTTTCTACCGGTCTCTCCGATGTAGGAGGCCTGGCAGTCGGAGCATTTGATCTTATAAATCGCTCCCTGTCTGTTGTTAGGTTCGTCCCTGTCTTTAACGTTGGTCAGTAAATGTCGTAACGTTGTTATAGGTTTGTGAGCTACACGGATATTGTAGGGTTGTAGGATCCGCGCAATAGTCTCAGAAGTGCCCTTGATGTAGGGTAAAGTCGCTGTAGTAACAGATGTCAGATTTCTGTCAGTTTCAGTAGTTCTGTGAGTGTTGCGTCTAATAAAGTCAGTATTGTAGTTTTTCTTGTGGAAAACGCGGTCAAGGTATTTGTTTTCGTCACATAAACTGTCTGGTGTGTCACAAACTAGTTGCGCTCGTCTCGTCAAAGTCTTGATAGTCGTAGCTTTGTGGGAAGTCGGGTTGTAGGGTGTTTTGTCTAGTAATCTGTCGGTATGCGTCGGTTTTCTGTACACTGTAGTTCGTATTTTGTTGTTGTCGCGGCTTACCAGACAGTCAAGAAAAGGAAGTTTTCCGTTTTCTTCGATCTCCCTGGTAAACTGAATGTCGGCGTCAGGTGTTTGTGAAAGTCGTCGATTTCGTCTTTGTGTACGGCGGTAAAAGTATCGTCAACGTAGCGTAACCAGAGCGGTATCGTTTGTCGACAAGTTGCAAGGACGCGTCCCTCGATGTTTTGCATCACAATTTCTGCGACAACAACGGAAACCGGCGACCCCATGGCTGTTCCGTGCAACTGCTTGTAGTGTTTTCCGTTGTACTGAAAGTAAGTCGATGTAAGGCAGAGGTTCAGTAAGTCCATAATGTCTTCAGTCGCACTGAACACGAACAAAAACTGACACGACTTCAACACAACAAAGACAAAAAGCGACACAAAACTGACGACAACTGGGTCAGGAATATTTTTTTCCCGTCCCTTAGACAAAACTGAGACGCAGGTACTCTCATACGGACTGAAAAACTCAGTGACACCTAAACGTATACCGACCGAGACTATTGTATCTAATGTTGAGGCGGTTCTGTCTCGTCAGCGAGATTTATCGGAACCAGCCAAGGATAGCATCAGAAGCAGAATTGCTTCCACGATACAGTCAGCCTCCATACCTAACAGCAACTTGACTAAAGACGAACAACAAGCACTGAAACGACTGAAAACCGACGACAACATTGTTATACTACCAGCCGACAAAGGACGCGTTACTGTTGTTATGGACAAGACTGATTACTATGACAAAATGGACGCACTTGTTAACGACAAACAAACCTACGAAGTACTTAAACGTGACCCGACGCCTGCACTACAACGTAAACTGAACAACAAACTACTTACGCTTAAAAAGACCGACGCTTTTGACAATCAACGTTACTACCGACTGCGGTGCTCAGTACCGCAACCACCGAAACTTTACGGACTACCGAAACTGCATAAGCCGGGTATACCGATGCGACCCATAGTCTCGTTCTGTGGGTCCCCTACGTACCAACTGTCTAAATACCTGACGACTATACTGCAACCTCTTACAGACGAATCCAGACGTAAACTACAATCTACTGAGAACTTTATTGACGCCATCAAGACTGTACAGATACCTGACGACTACAAACTTGTTTCTTTTGATGTGAAATCACTGTTCACCAGTATTCCACTTCAATTGGCTCTACAGTGCACCGAGACCGCTATTCAACAATCTACTGTTACATTACCGCTACCGACTGAAGACATTATGGACTTACTGAACCTCTGCCTTACATCGACTTACTTTCAGTACAACGGAAAACACTACAAGCAGTTGCACGGAACAGCCATGGGGTCGCCGGTTTCCGTTGTTGTCGCAGAAATTGTGATGCAAAACATCGAGGAACGCTCCCTTGCAACTTGCCGACAAACGATACCGCTCTGGTTACGCTACGTTGACGATACTTTTACCGCCGTACACAAAGACGAAATCGACGACTTCCACAAACACCTAAACGAACAGAACGCCGACATTCAGTTTACCAGGGAGATCGAAGAAAACGGAAAACTTCCTTTTCTTGACTGTCTGGAAAGCCGCGACAACAACAAAATACGAACTACAGTGTACAGAAAACCGACGCATACCGACAGATTACTGGACGAAACATCCTACAACCAGACTTCCCACAAAGCTACGACTATCAAGACTTTGACGAGACGAGCGCAACTAGTTTGTGACACACCAGACAGTTTATGTGACGAAAACAAATACCTTGACCGCGTTTTCCACAAGAAAAACTACAATACTGACTTTATTAGACGCAACACTCACAGAACTACTGAAACTGACAGAAATCTGACATCTGTTACTACAGCGACTTTACCCTACATCAAGGGCACTTCTGAGACTATTGCGCGGATCCTACAACCCTACAATATCCGTGTAGCTCACAAACCTATAACAACGTTACGACATTTACTGACCAACGTTAAAGACAGGGACGAACCTAACAACAGACAGGGAGCGATTTATAAGATCAAATGCTCCGACTGCCAGGCCTCCTACATCGGAGAGACCGGTAGAAACTTGACCACGAGACTGACTGAACACAAACGAGCGATGAGAAATGGTGATGTCAACAATCACATTTCTGAACACCACCGACTTACTAAACACAAAATCGACTCGGACTCTGCTGAATGCTTAACCTACAGTACTAACTATTTTCAACGACTGACTCTGGAAAGCTGGTACACAAACTTAGAACAGACGCCTATCAACAGATGTCAACAACTACCGGCACCTTACAAACGACTTATTCACGACGTAAACAGAAGCGACAAACGAACCGCCAACAGAACGACTTAATTTGACTAACAATAGACGGAACAGAACGACTTAATTAGACTAACAATAGACGGATCGAAACTGACCAATTACTGATGACAAACTTTACACGAGTCTTACAGCTAATAACATCACGGCTTAACTGACCAATCAGCTTCAACGGACCAGGCTTATAACATCATCGACTGACAACAACTTTTCACTTGACTCTGAAGATGACTTCCGCTCAGGTTGTCGAAACGTCAGTCACCAACAACAGTTCTTCTCAGAACTACTCTCACCCGGACGATCACACTATACGAACAACTGTTTTTAGTCTTAAGAAAGAAAGGCAAGCAATAATCCAAGATATTATTTCCATTTGCATTTTGGGAGAATGTTTATTTTGGGGTTGCCTGTGGAAACCTGGTAGTTGTTTTTACTCTGATCAACAAGATGAACTGGGTTAAACATTCGTACTTGCAAAAACAGCAAAATCTTAGCTCGCTTTCTTCTGAACGTTATATATATTCCAAGAAAACGACCCCTTCATAAATATAAACATTTTGGTGGGTATCGCCTAGATTAACATTTATCATGCATCTGGGAAATTAACCAGAATTCTCCTGAACAAAGTGAGGTATTGTCTGCAAATCTGCCTCTAGGCCACTTCGCTGCCTCGACGATCAAGATTTAAGCTTACCCTTTTTCCACGAATTGGAAGAAAATATGCTCTTTTAAACTGAATAAGTCGTTTTTGGAAAAGCCATGTACCAGGATGTCTTTTTAGCCTTTGAAAATAAGCTAAATTCGGGTTTTGTTAATTCTTCAGTTTTTAAAATTTCGTGACTTGTTTACTTTCTTATTAAATCGCGATCTAATTACTGCAAAACATACAAGAGAGGCATTACAAAGACGAGGCATAATTGGTTTTTCAATTATGAATCTTATATTAGAATGTGTAACATACGAGTCTCTGAATATGCCTGTCGTTTTTATCTGATTTTGGTTTTGGGCTTCGAGAGTAAAAAATCGTTTGAAAAAAACATAAATTTACCGAAAAAAGACCAAAAATTTATCAAAAGATAATCAAAATGAGGCACTTTTACGCTGCGAGAGAATATCCATATCAAAACGTTATAATTAGTTACGGTGGTTTCAATAACGCAATTTTAAAAGAGTTGTTTCCCCGAACTGCATGTGCAGTTCATCGTCAATCTCGTAAAAGGTCTTGAATAATTGAAGTCTTAGTTACAATACGATCTCATGGGAAATGTTTTGGTTTGCGGTTTTCAATAAAGTTTAAAATAAAGGCAATCTGTTTCTGCACTGAGATATCGCGCAGAAAGACGAGAGAAGGGTCACTGCGAATTTTTAATGTACTTTCATTTTCTCTGTTCATGATCAGCCAGGCTTTAAGCTCATTGAGGCATTCAAGTTTCACAGCGTCTCGCCTTTAGTTAAGTCAGGCGCAGTTCCATTAGTAAAACTTGCCTAATTTAAGGTAATCATTAAGTGCAACTTTGCAATAGGGACCGGGAGGGTTGACTATAAATACATCTTGGGAGACGGCCAAAAATGTAAAAGACTTAGTAATGTACGATGTATTATATACAACTGTTTTTAGTCTTTAGAACGAAAGGCAAAAAATAATCCAAGATATTATTCCCATTTGCATTTTGGGAGAATGTTTATTTTGGGGTTGACTGTGGAAACCTGATAGTTGTTTTTACTTTGATCAACACGATGAACAATAGGACACATTAGAAATTAAACATTCGTACTTGCAAAAACAGCAAAATCTTAACTCGCTTTCTTTTGAACGTTATATTTCAAGGAGACGACTCTCGTCTAGATTTACATTTTTCATGCAACTGTGAATTTCACGAGAGTTTTCCGGAACAAAGTGAGTTATTGTCTGAAAATGTGAGTCTAGGGCACTTTGTGGCCTCGAAGCCCACGATCTTAGTTTAACCTTTTTCCACAAATTTGAAGATGAAATTGTACTCTTTTAAACTAACTAAGTCGTTTTTGGAAAAGCCATGTTCCAGGATACCTTCCAAGCCTTTGAAAATAGCCTAAAGTTTGGTCTTTTTTCAGTCCTCAGTTTTCAACATTTCGTGAACAGTTTGCTTTCTTATCAAATCGCGCTCTAATTACCGCAAAAAAGACAGACAGTACAAAGATGAGGCATAATTGGTTTTTCAATTACGAATTTTATTTTAGAATGTACGAGCCTCTGAAATGCCTGCCGTTTTTTATGTGATTTTGGCTTTGGGCTTCGGGAGGAAAATAATCGTTTGAAAAATCATTAATTTACCGATCGGACTTAAACTTTTTTAAACTAATGTCTTTAAGGCTTTATTCTGGTCGAGTTTGAAGCATTTTTTTTTCGCTATTTCTGGGCCTAGCTGATGGTAAGGAATTGTTCTTAAGATCCTTAAACACAACTGATGTTATCTTTTTTACAAAGCTGTACGCATCCTGATGTCTAAGCGAAGTTGGCTTTAAGTAAAATTATCAAACATTGACGAACATTATAGTTATATCTTGTAATAAAGTTTAATTTCTTTTCTTATTTTTTTTCTCATTTCTTACATGCATATTATTTCATTAGCACATCTTATCGCTTGAGGCTTAACTAGCTTCATCAACCTAAGGGTTATAAAAGTTATGTTTTGTTGTGTTATGTTAATTACACGCCAAAGCCATCGTTTCTATATTTTTTCTATCCATTTTTTCGTAGGTTAACAGCTATTACTCAGAGGTTTATAATTATAAGAGACCTCCGATTTTTGTGACTAACATTTTTGCTTCCAAAATGTGGGCGCATGGACAAACTATTATTCTTTGTCAGAGCATTAATAATATATATGACGCGACTATCATATCAGGAATTGCGCTTGTTATGATGTTAAAAAAAAATAACTCGGCGTTATGTCGCTTTTGCATTTACAGAACTTAAGAAGTAGTTTATTCCACAGAACATTGTTAATTTCTTAGTAAAAAGAGGACTCGCAACTCAATGGACTTGCATAAAATTGAAATAACTCGCAACACATTCCTTAATGGCCAGTATAATCGCAGAAAGGAATATTTTAAACTTAAAAAGACCCTCGAAAAACTATCTCGACACTCTGGGTACATCATAAAACTCTAAACATGCTATTTTACTCACCATTCCAGACTGAAAGCTGATACAGCAATAAAATCCCTAAAGCCGCGTTCATCATTATCCAATTTTACATGATCCTAATAGTGATTGTGCGCGTGATGTTTTCTTATATAAAGACAAGGTTGTTCCATTAAGATCATATCATTTACGCAGTTGAGAACATTGCCACAGGGGAGTCATGGAAATGTCACCATCAAGAACACAAAAGGAGCAATTGTTTATTTATTCTTCAAATAACGTGTTTTCCTGCTCTTCTTGAAAATTTGTTAACGAAAAAAACGAAAAATTATTTAGAGAGCCTCGAAAAATACCACTAAAAAATCGTTAACTCTCGTACACAAAGTGTAAATTTTATGCAGCGAAAATGTCGATCGTTTACGTGCTCTCTCCTTCGCTCTTTTCTTAAACCACACGTGCAATATCAGTTAGAGGTAATTAACATAAACGACGTCAATAAGCGATTTGAAAAAATAAGTTTTAGTACTAAGTGCCTCGGTAAGAACCCAGTGTGGTCTTTTGGAGGACATTAACAGGTGGGATGCAGGTTGCACTTGATGAATACTGATCGAAACTTGGATGAAAATCGTTGCTTCCAGAAGGTGAAGTACTCTTAATAATTGAAGTATTCATTGAAACCCGTCTTTGAATTATTTATTTTAAACTTGATACATTTGTTTGGATATGCCTTCAATTAATATTAGGTGGTGACAGTAGAAATGTTAGCATAATTAATTCGTTTGCCTTATCAAAAGGTCTAGAGAGTAGCATGCAAGTTGTTATTTTAAGAAAAATGACAAAGTGTTTGAGTTTCAAAGACATTTTTCGTCAGATTTATGTCTAAGATGTCTTTTAAACTCAAACATTTTGTCGTCTTTCCAAAAATTGTCATGTTATTCTAAAATGGAAGAAAACAACAAGATTGGCGCAAAGTTTTATTGAGATCGGCGACCAACTTGACGCGGGGAAAAATGCGCGCGATAAAAAAAAGTCATAAATATATAACTGTTAAAATCAATGATATTTGGTATCACACCACTTCTGGACTAGTTATCATAATTGCCGACCTCCTCTGTTATTTGGCTGTCTTTTTATAACACAAAGCGTATATTACAATTATTATTATAAAAGCGTTCATTACACAATGGGCGGATTTTGACCATTTTTAAACATGTTTTGATACTGAGTGAATATATTGGCCCTCTATACGGCTTTTGTTTTAATCCGGAAACCGACTCTTGTCCTTATACTTCTGTGGCGCCATTTCTTCTAATTTGCATGCGTTGGCGTTGACAACTTTGTCCCTGCTTTGTTAAGCTTAAAAACAAAGTTATTTTTTTTCCGGAAACTATATTATTCGTCGTCCAGTACTGGATTAACTGCAGACCTGTAACCAAAAAAGGAAAACAGACTTATATTTTGCTTTCCAACAGGAATTGAAACGACCATCTTTTGAAATCTTTGGAACAACACAACAAGGACGTGTGGCATCTGGTATCTCATTGGAACAACTGGAGCTCAACTGAATAACAGCACATCTTGGTGTTACCCAAGAAACAGTCAACAGTAAGAATATTTTGTGGAATGCTTATTATGTCGTTACTGGGCATGGATGAATTTTGCTTGTAATTTTGCGATCTGTGCCTGTCGGCCATGCTTATAAGTTCGTTTCTTCTGTCCAAAATTCTGCTCGAATTCTGCTTGCTACAGCTGTCAGAAATATGGAACTTTTTAGAGCGCGGTGTGGATGCCATTTTAGATTCCGCTAAGAATACGTTCCGTCAGCGCGGTCATGAACACTTTTATAAAATACTTTACATTAGGAAATAAACAGAAATAGGAATCAAAGTTAGTTTAAAGTGGTCCCTTGAGTAGACATGTTTATGTACAGGACGTGTCAAACCTTCAGTATACAAATTTGCGTTGATATTTATTCGCCCAGTAAATTCGCAAAGGCCAGGGTTAACTGCGACGTCCAAATAAATAGTTATATCGACAGGAGGGTCATGTCATGCTACCAGGAGGGCTGTGGGTCCACGTTTGCTCAATTTAGAAACGCCCGCTATTCAAAACAGCTACCGGCCAGAGCAGTCATTTGTATTCAGAGCTACTCGGCTTTGGAGTGAACTACCTCGGACTCTAACTGATGTGAATAGTTTGACTAATTTTAAGGCTGCTAAAAAACGTCGCGCTTGGTAGAATTTTATGGATACATAGAACCCTTTCAACGTGGCCCTTTATAATATTTAGAATATTTTTTTTAACTGTACATTTTTAACATTTCATTGTAATTTGACCCTGAAAAACCATTTTTGGAGAGGCAAATAACATGTTAACTATATCTTTATTTATCTTATCAACGTATATATTTCGTGTTACTGATTTTCCCCATTTTTCCGAGGTTTGCTTTCGGTTAAATGCCCGCTGCCGAAAGTGGCAAGCCTCCTTGAAATAAGAGATGAAACTGCAAGAGTAATTTAATGATAAATGATTGATTAGAAAGGTTGGCTTCGTTTTAAACTCAACTCCTCGGTGAACTTGCAGTAAACTTTTCCCTTAAAAAAATATCCCAAGTTTTTTCAGCTCGGAAAAACTAGAAATATGAATTTTTGAAAGAGTACCTCGGCAAAAACTCAACACATTGAAGAATATCGAGATGGTTAAGTAAAATGTCCGTTCAGTTATAAATGTGTTTACTTATGTCGTCTTTGGTGTTGTGGTTGATTAGACTCTATTCTATGAAGATTTCCATAAAACTTAATTGAATTAACTGAACACCAAAATGTAGTAATTTTGAGTCCATTAATCAACGCCTATAAACTTCCAGGTTTAGTCATACCCAGTTGTAAGGGTGCACTTTACTTATGTGCGAAGTTATTGCCAATTATGTGGGTGTCCAGCCCCTTACATAGTTATCAAGTGTATGTTTATAAACTTCGCGGATTCTTCGATGCTCTATTGATACACTTATTAACTAAACGTTTACAACTTCATTATCATCATTTTAATCACTTTTTGCATTAAACGACTTTTTTAATTCTAGAATGTCATATACTACAGTTAACTTGGCTTTCACTTCGAATAATCATAAGCAATACCATAGGCCGCATATGACGAACGAACACACTCATTCGTGTTATGATGTCCTCACGTGGCATAAGTACAAGTGGAACGAGCATTTTTTTCCTTATACTTTTTTCCGGGCTAGGACAGCATAAGAATGAGTTTTGTCCTTCTTTTTGTGTGCTTATGCTTATGCGGACGTGAAACTCGTTCCATTAGAAATCTGCTAGAAATACGGCCGCTTCAAAGCTACGGAAGCTAATCTCATGGCATAAAGAGAAGACACTTTACCGTTTGGACTCAAAAGACGCCAAGGACAGTAGTTTACATTGTAATATTAATATTTGTCAACAATAGAACTGTGTACAGGCTGTACAGCTTGCTATGTCGGTGAAACATCCCGACATTTCAACACACGTGTCAGGGAACACCTAACAATGGACAGGGCATCACACATTTCTAAAAGCCTTGAGAGCTCAGAAACATGCCGCTCCGCTCACAGGCCAATTTTGACATCATCGATCAGGCCTCTTCAAAGTTTGCACGCAAGATTAACGAAGCGCTCCACATCCGTTGGGAAAAACCAACACAACGCACAAGTTCAATTTTTTCTTATTATTGTTACTGTACAAGAAAAAATACAAGTTTTTACAGACATAACGTCTACAAAATTAGTCAAAATTTACAGACTTTCTATGATATTTACAAAATGTCTGTAAGTGTGCACGTTTACAGACATTGAAATTTACAAGAAAAGTACAAAGATTTTATAAATGACATTTTTAAGTCTGTAAATGGTTCAGTTTTTCCAGTGACGTGCTAATTTTTACTATAATCATTGTAACGTTGTTTTTTTATACTTTATTGTGATATTTTTCAAATCGCACTAAGGATGGCGGATTGATCTCTGCCAAAACATGTCTGCCAAACTTAGAAGTGTCGTGTTTTGTTTAGAATTTATTTTATCGTTGCTTCTAAGACCTTTCATGACTGGTATTATATTCTCTTATATCAATCTTGTTTTAAGTGTGATTTTGGACAAGTATTGTTAAAGTAAGGAGAAATTAAATGTAAAACATTAACCTTGTCAGTCAGATTGCTTCTTCGATCCACCTTACTATTAATGTTGCTCGCAGCCAAAAGAACGCGAGTTTATAAAACTGTTTCCTGTTCCATAACAATGTCCATCACCGCGTCATCACGGCTACCAACGGGGTTTTCACAATCAGTCTGTTCTGCTTTGTCATCTTGTATCCTGGAATCATTTTGAACATTGAGAAATCTAAGGAGTCTGTTCTCCCACTGAGGCTTCTCCAGTGAATTAGAATAGTCGATAAAATTTCTTTTTCTCAGCTCCCGAGGAAGCTTGCGGCCCTCTGATTCTTTATCGATCCTTATAATAACCAGACTGTCGTCTTGCCTGTTTAGCAGTCGATACTTTGCGATGTTTAGCTCATAGATACAGTAATTACTCTTCAAAAAATTGCTTGATAACACTGCTATGATTTTGTGGCTGCTGTAGACACTTTCTGCCATGCACTCCTGGAAAGGTTTTCCAGGTGTAAAGTCTCTGTAGTGAATGCAGCACTTTAAATGATGCTTCTCTTCAAGTAAAGGAAGGAGTGTTCCGCTCACCCACTGGGAATCCTCTTGGTTGTATATTATGAATGCATGGTATTTGAATTCTGCATAAAGATAAAAAGAAAGAAACCTAAATTGAAATCATTATTAACTCTTTGTAGCGCCTTAGCTCAAATGTTGGACATATTTCATAATTTGCTGTGTATAGATGTACACCCAGGAAACCATATTCCTCAAATCGTCTTGTGGGGCGCTGGAAAATATCGAAAGCTTTGTCTATGCCTATCGTATCGACGGAGGTAGAAACTGAAAAGGCTTCTCTCGTGCTGTGAAAAAGAGCTCTAGTTGGCCAGGATAAAAGAACCACAAAAGTGTCTTAGGAAAAAATGGTCTACTCTGACGCCATTTAAAACAAGACTTCGTTGGGAGGGAATGGGGTATCGTGGGATTTACCCTCACTCTAGTAGATTAGTCAGACATGCGCGGGATTATCACGTCTTTCTTGATCTGTTGTGCTAAGAATGACGTCCACATATCAAAAATTATACTCTGTACGTTTAGATTCCACTTTCCAATACGGGAGATGTAATTTGTGGTACTTTATTGACATTTTTTAGTGTCTCAGTTCCCCTTATCGCACCGCACCATACAAAAGTTTCATCTGCCTTAAAATATCTTGGTCAGCAGTAAACCTCTACTTGCCGTAGAGTTAGTGGTAATTTGTACGTTGCCTTTTCGTAATATCTCTCCTTAAATTCATCTTCACGAACTTTTCTAGCTAGTTAACGCCCGGGGGGGGGGGGGGCACTTCCATATATGAGCTATATAGGTATGTGCCGCTGTGAAGGGTATTGTTTTCAAGCAGTTTAGTCTGGGATAGGGTATAGAAATCCGAAATGTTTGCTCTAGTAAAAGGTAGCATTTTCCGAAAAACTGATCTGTGTTATGACGAATTTAGTCCAAAATAGGAATAGAAACTCAGAAGATAAGGAGGCGCTTCTAAACGTAAATAAAATCACCGCGGCATCGTTGTTGACAGATGGTTTCCCATTAAAACACTGATAATGATACAGTTCTAAAAAATGCAAGTCTGGGATAGGGTAGGGATTTACAGTATTATTTATTCCAGTATAGGGTTGCAAAAATCAGCTAAACATGGTCTGGTATAAAGCAAGGGCTTCAAATTCCCAGCGGCACACCCCACCCAAAAATATACAGGGTGCCCCCCGGGAGTTAACGCAATTAAAATAGTTAAAGGTCTCAATCGTAAGCGAACTACTAGCCTGGAGGCGAAGAAATGCTTTTCTTGGAGAACACACAGTACTTAATCAGTAAGCCAGTAATCAGAGCTAGTGCTACCAGGATTCCAAGCGATGTGGACACATAAGTAATAGTATGGCTGGAACCTGGATGAAGAGAAATAACGTTAGAAAGAATCGACACAACGCATGGTCATTGTAAATTTTCTATACTTTTCTCTGCCACTTTCTTCACAAAATTAGATTTCGCTGACATAAAATAAAAACGTGTCATTTTATTATGAAGGAATTTCTGATATAGTTGACCTTCTTGGCCATCGTGTGAATTCTAAAACAAGTGAAATAACAAATAACAAACTGGCAAATTTAAAGCAAAGTCTACTTACTTGACTTTTTATCCGTAGTCGGCGGGACACCTATTAGTAATCGGGTAACAAAATAATAATAATAATAATAATATTTAAAACTTATATTGCGCTTTTTCTATAAAAATATTCAAAAGCGCATTACAATAATTATTATTAAACTAAATTAAAAAAAGTTACACAATAAAAATGAATTTAAAATTACAATATTTACATATTAAAATTTCCAGAGTAATAGTGGTAACAAAGAACCCTTGATGTTAGCTTAACCCCGAAATTCAGTCTCCTGTATCAAATAACACTTCTTAGGGCACATTTAACTATTTACCTCCAACGATTAATAAATAGTAAAATAATTGTAAAAATTGTCCGCTCAGTACTTAGCCTCTAAGTGCAGGTTTAGTGTATTTATCTTCTGATGCAATCATCGACATCTCAGCCCATGCTAATTTATATTTTGCTGGGAAGTCTGGTTTTCACTGGCGACGCAAGCACAAGCGCAAGGATAACAGCTCTTATTTCACCGTGAAAACGGCTTCGACTCAAGCAAAAGAACAAGCGTAGTGCATTTTGATAGTTGTGCTTGTGCTTGCCGCAAGCACAAGCACAAGGATCAAAATTTGTCCTTTTTTCGTGATTGTGCTTGTGCTTGCGCTTTTGTTTGCGTCGCTAGTGAAAACCAGGCTTTACTCTCCCCAGACCTTGTTAATCACGACAACCGTTATAAGTCCCTTTATCACATATATAGCGAGAATTTTGGGCAATAAATCTCCCAAATAGATTTCTATATTTGCTATATTTCACATGTGAGAAAAGCGATACGTCCAATCAGCTTTGCGTATAGCTTTCTTCACATGTGAAAAATATAACCAATCAGCATCTAGAGTGGAACGACCCAACCAATCAAAGCACGAGAACTCAAATGGTTTCCAACGAGGTTGAGCAAACAGCGAGCGGCAAGTTTGTTCCCTACGGCAGTTTATGCTTTGAAAATATGGCTACACGGTTTGTTCCTTTAAAAAAACTTTGTCTTTAGAGTACTTTATGGAAAGGCAAGCAAACAGGAACTCGCTAAGCAAAACCGAAAGAATACAGTAATGATATTATAACGATAAAAATCATTCTTCAAAGGCGGAGCGAAGACAAGCGAAGTGTCGACAAGTGAAAGCGAAGACAAGAATTTCTTCAAAACTTACAACACATCCGCGGACTTTCTAAGAATATTCAAGCACTAGCACCCTCGGGAACATCATGGTAAAGTAGATTGCATTTTTGAATGTGGATTTGCGTCGCAATTATTGCCTAATTAATCGACTCCTTGTGTGTAATATCGCAATTTTGTTCAAAATTCGCCTGCGTGTTTAGTTGATTCGCTTGTGGCGACGCTTCCTGGATGCGATACCAAAACTTTTGCTTTCAAAAAGTAACGCAATGTGTTTAATTAAATAAAGTTTTTGCAGAAGATTTTGTCGGCAGTAATTTTTCTTATTTGATTAAAAGTGGTTTCGCTTGAAAAGTGATGTGCATTTGCCTGCTTTGTTTTTCCTCCCGCTAGGTCAAACTGTAATATGTCAAAGGTTTATGTGAAAAATCGCGTAAACTTTACAATGCTTGAATTCTCGTTATATATATAATAAACAAATTACAGCATAGAAAGTGCTTTGTACGGATTTTTATTCACTCGTTGCAAAACTTTGGAAAACTCACTCGTTCGCTTCGCTCACTCGTTCGTTTTTCCAAAGTTTTGCAACTCGTGAATAAAAATCCGTACGTCGCACTTTCTATGAAGTAATCTATATATATTACTTTAGCAAATACGGTTGGGCAAGGCCTAGAAAACTCCCCGTTGCAAGTGACACTTTATTTGGCCTGAACAAAAAATTCTTTCATAAGACCAAGGTAGGCCATAAATTACATGAAGAGTAACAAGTGTTCGGAGAATCTTTACTTCTATAATGACCTATAATGGATATTTAACGTAGTTAAACTCAAAAGGAAACACCTTACACCTCCTGTACCTGCACAACTTGAATTGCTACATTCTGCTTTCTGAGTGTTATTTCTAAGAAGACGGCAGTTCTCTTCGCTGCTGCAATTTGCTGTCTTATTTTTATTTTCTAAATAAGGGCAGTCCTTTCCGCTGTTGCATTCTACTGTCTGGTTGTTACTTCCTAAGTGTGAGCAGTCCTTTCCATATCGACCAGGAGGCGGATTTGTACAAGAACGGTTCCGTGAACGAAGTCCAACACCACAAGATGCAGAACACTCAGTCCAGGAACTCCATTGAGAATAGCCACCATTTTCTGCCAGAACTGAAAAAAGGATATAGTTTATTGATTTTTTTTTGCTCTTTAATGTTCGAAACTGGCATTTTTTTTACTAGTTATGTACATCATTGTTCAATTTCAAGCCTTGAAGTTCTGCGAACTTAACCTTCGGACGTACAAACAAACTCATACCCCTACCATCGTGCAAGGGTGGGCGCAGCAAAGTTATTTTGCACTGAAGAGAAAGTCCGTAATTTATATTACTCTACAAGTAGTCGTAACTTTTATTAGCTGTGACGTCATTACAGCCGCCATCTTGGAGCCGTCATCTTGGATTTCACCATTTTCTTAGAAGGTCAGAAAATAACGCTTATTATGGAATGTAAATATAAACCAATTGGAAAAAATAAAAGGGGACATAGCGGTGCCGGGCAACCGAATGTGCGTAGCTATCGAAGGGTTGCTAAGGGCACAGTGAATAGCTTGACAAAGTCGCTGTCTAGTTTGCATGTCTTGGTCTTGACCGTACACAAAACACAATAGCTATTTGCATTTTGTTTGTTCTTTTGAAGTTTGCCGGACATCACAACAACAAACAGTGATAACTGTGTCCAGTCTGGCAAAAGTAGGGCTTGCGAATTATACCAATTAAAAATAACTCCAATGATTCTGAAATGATTTACCATTTTTTGGTTGTAAAATGTCAACCGTAACCAATTTTTCGCTTGGTATTCCACGCCGCCAAAACATTCTCAGTGATGAGAAACATGAGGTGAGAAATCAGTGGCGTTAAACATCAAACGCAAACACCGCCACTATTTGCATTTCACACGCATGCAGTCATTGATATTTAAATCTTTCTGAGAAAACAAAACTTTGGTTGACGTCTTTCTTAGCAACGGCTTGATTGATATACACTCGCACCGTTTCCAGGCACTGATATGTCTCCAAAGAGAAGTGCCGACTTTCTCCCCCCACCCCCCTCCCCCCCCCCCCCGATAAAAAAGACGTGTTAGAATGGAAGTACGCTTACTTGCTAGGCAGCCGTAGAATTCTAACCGCAAAGCTATGATAATGAACCAAGACTCAGGAATAACTCTTATGTACTGTGCTCGTATTGGTGGGACCAGCTCGTGAGTGACGACGTTGTTCCTGTCTGTGTTTCCTGTAAAAATCTGAATAAAAGCAAAGGTAAGTCCGAGGGGGGGGGGGGGGGGGGGGGAGGGGGTAGGCTTTTGAGACCTGCGCTGACTTTGAACGCTTATATATAACATTTTCAAGATTCAACCAAACGCTGCCAAACTTTGCGACTTTACCTAAAATTTATCTGGGAATAATTTGGTAGGATAGGTTGTTGTGTCAGGAACTTGACATCACCATGGCAATGGCATTTTGACAGGCATGTTTTACCAAATTTGTAATTTTCGTGTTTTTATTAATGAACATTAGCTTTAATGCAATAATTTTCACCTATTTATGGTTCTTAAGCAAAGTTTTATCTATTTTGAGTACTTTGCATTAATATTGGGTGGTTTTCTGGCATTTTGGAAAAAAAAAATGAAATCCAAGATGGCGGATCCAAGATGGCGGCTGTTTTGACATCATGATGTAATTGTCACGTGATGTGACGTCATCATCTCTTGTGACGTATACCAAATTATGGTCACCATGCTATGATACAACTTTTTGCAAAGGTAAGGTGGCTCTGAAACAGCTTCAGGAAACTGACTAGTTGTAACCCGCACAAGTGTTCAGTTGAATATTTTGTATGAACAGTGAGTCATTTTTTTATATTGAGTAGTTACTACTAGTTATATTACAGGGCATGTTGGAAATCTCTTTTTGCTAGTTTAAGCTATGCATCTTGTTGGAAATTGCAAAAGACTTCGCCCAGAAACTATTTGCCTTTCCAATCGTAAATATAAGACCCTGCGACAATCTCGGAAAACGCTAATCACGAAAATCTCTCCTACCGAAACAAAACTCTCGCAAAGATTTACCTTGGTATGCGATTCTGGTTGATATTGCTGAAAGGAAGAACCATCATGACTGTATTGCAGTGTGTAACTCTCGACATAATTAAGTGTATTGTAATAACCCTGTGTAGCAATACCCATAATTTCTGTCTCTTTTCCAAAATTGACCTGAAGCCACTGACTGCGATCTTGCCTTCTTGGTATCCAGCCGCCCACACGTCCAGGTTCTCCTTTAAAGTTCAGCCTGGCATTCGCAGCTGTATATGCCGGAGTAAGTTCGGAGGAAGCCGTTATGGCGGAATTTGGTATCAAGCCGCTTTCCATTCCGAGTGGATTCTTGCAACCTATGAAAAGCAATACGGCATTTGTAGATGACTAGAAACATAAATTTTAGGAAGAATGTACCGTATATTGTTGGGGGGGGGGGGGGGGGGGTGAATAGTGAAATAATAAAATATGAAATTACAATTTTTGTGTTTACGTAAGATTAAAAAAAATATTGCGAGACAATTTGTGATGGTTTTCATCAATAATACACAAAAAGTTTGCTCGAGCGAAAATAAACATCAGGAAACGCAGTCATTGCAAAAATTGTTTTGAAAAACGTACAGTATTCAGTATGCAGCAGTAATTCACTCCTTGCAGCATGCTTGTGTCCCTCTTTTGGGCGCTAATATGGTGGTCATAAAATTGTACAATGAGTAATATAGATTCTACTATCAATATAATTCGCTTTCATTTAAAATCTCCTTAGTTATCACGGCCAAATTTTTATCATGTCTTCAACTGAAAAAATGCCATAAAAAATGTCTTGTAGTAAAAGTAAAGTAAAACGTTAAAAAGTGAAGTCTCCCAATCTGGGCTGTCAAACCTAATGTACAGAGTTAATTAGATAAATACAAATATCCGATAAAATACCTTAGTAAGAAATATTGGATAAAAGCTTGAAAATGTAAATCTCTTATCTAAAGAAATGTTTAGCAAAGACATTTTTTCGAATTTTATATCCTAAACACAGCACTAAATCAATACAAAATTTTGCAAAGAATATTTGCTCTCTTTCGTTTTTACTTGTCTTTTTCCCTTTATTTCTAGAATATGTCAAAGGAGTACCTTTGTAAGATCAGCTGTTTAGATTTTGGAATTCTAATTTTTAGGAAACGGCCTTATGTGCAACTAAGGTACGGTCTATTATTTTCCTGGAGAGGGTGGGGGAGATATGAAAAGTTTTCCACTCCAAACTTTTTTTTAGTTTATGCACCTCTGCAAGCATTTTTTTCGAAATTTCCTCCTATGTTTTGTTATACATGTCGTGTTCGCAAACAATTTATTTTGTCTTTCTAGGCCCTACAAGCAATTTTTTTCATTATTTTTCATACCTCCCCTCCAAAAAATAATGGTCCGCCCCTAAAAGCACGAAGATGATCAAGTTATGCTAATGACATCGGGTGAAAACCGCCAACAAACATGGGCCCAAAAAACAGACTGAACTACAATTTTGACATATCCTTACCTGGATAACAGCCATAGAAGTCAGCCCTTAAGGAAATCCAACCATAGTAGCTTATTGGGTTGATTCGGATGTAGCGGGTGATTATGGGATTCTGCAGTTTGTTTCTGACAACTGTATCTCGATCAGTGTTACCATCAAATATCTTAAAGAAGACACAGACAAACACGACTGTTAAACCTCGATTATTTAAAGTTTTATATCACAGCTTCTAAGGCATAATTTTAAATACACCATGAAAAATGCCAAAGTAATTAATTTATTAATCAATTTAAAATTTCCTTAAAAAAATTTCTCGAATCTGATTGGCTTAGAGAAATGCAGTTTTCAGTAAATTCGATGCACAAATGAGGAAATACAGTGCACAAAAAAGAAACAAACGCGGCATATTGATTGATTAATAAACAAAGGCAGCCACAGAGGGCCAATCAAACGCTACCACGCGACGCGAATGGCGCAAAGTTTGGATCTGCTTCGAGATGCGAGTGAAAAAAATGGCTGGCGTTTTGAGAACAGTAGAGGACCAGAAGACAGCTCTAAATACCATAGCACTGAAAAGCACTGGTTTTTGGTTTTCGATTTGAAATAACTGATTTCCTTAGAAGGAAATTGCCGACGAAATCCAAGCTACAAGTCGACTATTAAAGCTTTATGCCTTAATTTGCTTGTACAAATTTATTTACGGCGGCGAATTCGCCAAATTAAAAAACAACAAACACATTGGCGAAGATTATGGACCAGATAGCCTCAAAGTTATGCTTACATCGCTTGAAAGACACTGTACTTCGAGAAGAGAACTTATAGACTTTTTATTGTACGAGACAGAGAATTGATTTATCCAAGGAAGTGTTAAAATAAAAAGCGAAACAGCTTCACTTGGCTAGCCGTCGAGTTGAAAGCGCTCAAGCAAAGCTCGACAGGTAGAAGCAGGAGAAAATCTTTGGAAGAGGTAAAACCCAGGATCTTTTATTCAGACAATTCGTTTGACTGTTTAGCCAGATTTTCCTGCTAAAAAACTTTTAACATTGAGAAACCTTTGCATTGTTTAGGCTTTGACCTTGTCTTAAATGAACGCGTGATGATATTTGCCGAGTATGAATAAATTGTTTTTGTACGAGATTTGCGCATGTTATTTTCTTGCAATTTTTTTATGAATATTATTAATAAGTAATCACATGATTTTTCTCGTGCAATTTGGGATAAATAAGCACTCGTAAATTTTCAAAGACTACAAACTTTGATAGCCTTTGAAAATTTACTCGTGCTTATTTATCCCAAATTGCATTCGAAATCATGTGATTACCTATACTAACTAATTGAAAAATTAAAAAAAAAATAAAACACCTTCCAATCGAAATACATAAATAAGTATTTTACCAGTTAATTAATCATATAAAAAAATTGAAAGATAGTAACTCCCTACCTTCCTAGTTACAAAAATGAATAAATGGAGTAATTATTTGATCAAATTAATTAATTAAGTAAATAATTAGGTAATTCCTAAATGTCTAGAGTTTGACCTACAATCTTGATCCATTAATCAACTACCTATTAATAATTAATTTATTAACATATGACTACTTACCTTACTACCGTCATTGATCAATCATCAAATGAAAGATCGTACGAAACAATGAATGAACGAAGCAAACTATAACCAACAATGCATTACATTTGAAAAGCAAAAAGTACCTTGACATGACCTCCTTCCTCATAGTCCTGGAAAAATATTCCGTCATTGCTGTATGACACACGGTACTTTGACACCCATTGATAAGCATCTTGTCTACCTTGAGTGGCAACCATAGTCACTTTAACAGAACGTCCAAAATCCACCTGAAACCAACTGTTTTCACGCAGATTGCCATTTGACCAGGCTCCATAACGTCCAGAAATACGCTTGAAATGAAGTCTTCCGTTTCCTGGCATATACCAGGTTCTACCTGTAGCCACCATACTTGAGGCCGTTATTGAGGAGTCAGGAATGGTATAGTTTTCTAACCCTAAGCTATCCTGACAAACAGCTAAAAGACAGATCAATTCAAACAATTTCATTTATTAGTACTTTGAGTAATCATAAACAGTTGAGTTTCCTGTGCTAACCCATTGTACGTATATTGGCCACTCGATTGACTGAATGACTTTTCAAATGAAGCTTTAAGATATTCGCCAATTTGTAACAATAATTCTACATTGATTTGAAAAAAGGATGACTCTGGGATCCGTTCAAGCCAGTCCAGCGCGAAACGTTAGGGGGGGGGGGGGGGGTGTTGTGCCAGGTAGCTGAGTCATAGACCTAATAGCCCTAGGATGCCACCATACTTGAGGCCGTTATTGAGGAGTCAGGAATGGTATAGTTTTCTAACCCTAAGCTATCCTGACAAACAGCTAAAAGACAGATCAATTCTAGCCTGCGAGCAGGCTCTCGTTGGGGCACGCGCGAATATACCTTGGGGCACACGCGAGTGGCGAGCGTAGCGATAAGGCGGGGAGTGGCGCCAATAAAGTGAGCCTGCTTTGATCTCTGTATATTTTTCATTTCTGTGCGTGTATTTCTAATGTTTCAGCGAAGTTCTAGTCTGTTTCTGCTAACCTAAAAAAGGAGCAGGATACGCTGTTAAAAGTTTGTTGATGAACCGAGATGTACTCGCCGTTTTGCTTGAATCGGTCTTCGCTTTCTTCGCATTCGATTTCCCTTTCCGCAGCGCTTTAGCTACAAACGAATACAGCTCGTGCATATTTCTTATTTTCCGTGCACAAGCCTGGCAAACTCTATCGGATTTATTCGCGGAGGCTGTCACTTGTAAACCAACATATTAGCACAGTTAAGCGAGGATAACACCAGCGAAAACTTTCTGCTTTTACGCTTGAAAGCTTGAAAGGAATTTTCTGTTGCGATCACACGAGCCGACTCTCCATCTTGGACTTTTAACGAACACGCACACAGTCGGCAGAAATCTCTAACCGAAGGAAGAAGAGGTTTTTTTTCAACGCTTGCTTTATTTCTTCGGTGTAGCATTCAATACCGACATTGTGGAAAGTTTGCATTGGAAATTTTCCCGATAAATCTAAAACTATCAGGCTTATTCGCTGTCAACGTTCCTGTCAAACTTCTATTCCCGTGAAACTTAATTGACTTATCAGTGTTCCTGCGGTTTCCGGGGTGGAAGTGAAAAATTAGCAGAGATCGATGCAGGCTCACTCGCGGCTGACGCCGCTCGCTGTCGCGGCTGACGCCGCTCGCTGTCGCGGCTTCGCCGCTTTTGTGTAGCTCTCGCGCGTGCCCCAAGGTGAGCCTGCTCGCAGGCTAGATCAATTCAAACAATTTCATTTATTAGTACTTTGAGTAATCATAAACAGTTGAGTTTCCTGTGCTAACCCATTGTACATATATTGGCCACCCGATTGACTGAATGACTTTTCAAATGAAGCTTTAAGATATTCGCCAATTTGTAACAATAATTCTACATTGATTTGAAAAAAGGATGACTCTGGGATCCGTTCAAGCCAGTCCAGCGCGAAACGTTAGGGGGGGGGGGGGGGGATGTTCTGCCAGGTAGCTGAGTCATAGACCTAATAGCCCTAGGATGTCTAGGGTCAGGTATTGAATGGCTGGCTTGCTAGAGGTGGTAAAAACAGAGCCCTGAGGATAGGAATATATTGTCACGAAAAATTGATTATTCTTAAGGTCAGCAAAGAAAAAAAGCCCAGAAGCCCTAGATAGATATAATAATAAACCAAATTAATTTTTAGGTCTGCGTTTTAAATATAAAGCAATTAAGTTGAAAACGAGCTGTCGGTTGTTGAACAGAAAGTAAACTTGTATCAAATGTAAGAAAATTTGTTGACAGTGGACTTCTATAATAAAAACATTGAATTTCTCGTGTGTTTGCCCTAATTACCCATGATTCCAGTCAATCACAGAGGGTGCATACCATTAAGTAGAATAGACTGTTCATAAGTTACCTATTCTACTGCATGACACCATCTGCGCCATAACCGTCAGACCAAACGACAAGGTAAAACTAGCAGGCATCATCAAGCCTGTAAACAAAAAAAACATATATTAAATCAATAGTATTGTTAGTTGAAAACAATAGAAATAAATTTAAAGCTGAACGAGAAATTGTTAGTAATTTATTGTCTTTTGCTATTGTTTTGGTAAGCTGCAAAAGAAACGCGTGCCATTGTCACGAACAGTTACTTATTTTTAGAATCAAGGCTTTATCCACGCGATAAAAAATGAACGTTTCCATCTGTAAACGCACCCGAGTTATCTCGTCCACTTAAGTACAGTCGGACGATCGTTCACGTATCGCTTGCATCCTTCCACAGTTATACGGTAAACGGTTACGTAAACGCACAAAATTCTATTGAAAGAGGATGCCAGGACAACTAACAGTGAGCATCCGTTAATTATTTCCTGTGGCGTAGACATTTACAAAAGTATATGTTTATTTCTGTCCATACGTGAAAACTTAGTTTACCAATTTATCCACTTCGAGGCAATGAATCAGAAAACAGTGATACCGTATTTATTCGATAAGCGCCCTGGGCGATTTTTAAATTTTTGCATCTTGAGAGTCGGCGCTTCTTCGAGGTGGGCGCTTGTTCGAGGCTGGGCGGTTATTAAATTTTTACCATTTTCAGTAAGTAGTAAGTTTATTTGCAACAAAACAATAAAAAATAACAAAACGTGAAGATGTACCAAAGCAAAAAGTTAACTGTTCATTGCAAGTTTCTTTCAAATACAAGAAAACTCTGTCTTTGGGGAAGTCTCTTAGTAGTACTTAGTCAATTTCACTAAGGTCAATTAGCGAACTTTCTGAGGTGGGCGCCCATTCGTGGCTGGGCGCTTATTAACTTTTCCAACCTACAGGGTGGACGCTTATTCGAGGTTGGGCGCTTAATCGAATAAATATGGCAATCAAAATCATCTTTAAACTGCTCTTGTTTTAATTCTAGTTAACTTCAAATCACGGCATTGAACAAAAACTTTTTACCTTGTTTGATCGATAGAACAGGGTAGAATTCACGGAGTGCACATTTCTGAAAATAAATCCAAATTTATGTGCGAATATCCGCCCAGCTTCCCCGCCACCACCAGAAAACAAAAGTAATAATCATATAGCAATTTAAAGCCAGTAAACAGTGCTTTTCGCGCGCTCTGATTGGCTACTCAAACTCCGGATACCATTGCTATTCCCCTCCACTTCGGTGAATAACTGTTAACATTCAAGTTTCAAAAGGCGAGTGAGATATTGCTTTTTTTTTTGTTATGAGACATTCTTTTTATAATTATTTTATAACGAAAACTAAGAGGAGTTTAATTGAAAAAAAAAAAAAAACAAACCTTTGATATGTCAACTGTTGCAGCTCGTCGGCTTAAATTTCTTTAATATCTCTTTTTTGTATACTTTTCAAGAAACTCATTGTATTGTTTTATCCCTATTCAGACAGGGCTTTGTTAGACCTTCTGGGACTGGGGTTGGGGCTTTGAAAGCCACCCTCCACCCCATTGTAACTTCCAGAATATTTACAATGAAACTTATAGGATGTAAAGTCCGAACATCTATCTTTTGGTATACGTCACGTGGGATGATTACGTCACATGACGCGCGTTGCTAGCTCCAGTAGCTGAATTGAACTGCAAGTATGAAATATTGGTGGTTTTCATCAACATAAACAATGGGTTGGCTAGACAAAAAAAAAAAAAAAAACCATCTAAAAAAAAAATTGGAATTTCTAAATATTCCTAATAGGACGCAGTGGCTGAGGTTTTCTGCATTTTGATGACGTAAAATGGCTGTGCTGAAGTTGAATAAATGAGTGTAACGTTGCAACCCCCAAAGACGGGAAGGACATTTTTTTTAAAACGAAGGAGGTCACTAGCTCAAGGCTGCACTGAAATTGCTAAAAGGAAAAAACGTATAGCAGTGGATAAATTATCCTGACATCAGAAAAAAAAGTACATGAACAAAAATGTCTTACAATTACTGTAGTAGCTTTGATAGCAGAGTCAGGAATTACTTTATTTTCCATTCCAAGAGGAGAGTTACAACCTGAAAAAGGAGTAATAAACGCTAATAACGCTGTATGATGTTGTAAAAGAAATGAAGTAATTTAGAGAGTATATTAACCTTTAAGATTATATAACCATTACGCTATGTAACGAAATTTCACTTAATATTTTTTTTCTGATGTACAAAACAACTTTCAAATAAAAAGACACCTAGATAATAATATTAAAGGATGTAAATACCAAGGAAATAATAATAAACCAAAGATATACAGAGATGGTTACGGCTTAGGAGATAAAGACAAACTTTAAAAAATGACCATTTTTCAAGATGCGCCGTCCGTGACGTAAATTCTAGATTTTATTTAAAAAATTAAAGATTGAAGCACAGCCAGGATGAGACATAATAAAAACAATAAAAAACGTCCACTGGCTAAAAATATTTAAAATAATGAGATTTCGGCTGTCGCTCTACAGCCTTCGACGGATAAAAAATTGAATACAAAATAAATAAAATATATACAAGAAAGGTGAGATAAAAAGAAAATAATAAAAAACAAAAGCGAAGTAAAATGTGCTAATTAAGAGGCCATTATGTGAAAAGAATGCAGTATTGGCTTTGAATGGGCTTTGAATTATTGTCAGCATGCTTAGTAGCAGAGATGTGCCAAGCCTCCAAAGGTTTTCTAATGCGAAAAAAGCCTTTGTCGATGACACTAGAGTTCTCAAAGTCTATGCGATGGTCGAATGACCACGCATGTTTCGCAATGTTTGAGCCATTCGCACAGGTTTTACATTCCTGATATGCTTTTTTGCGGGTCTCAAAAAAGGCGAAATTTAGTTTAACCAGCAGTGGTTGTCAGGGCATGTATAAAGTTGACACATCAATATTTTCGCGAGGGATGAATGAAAAGCTGCTGAAAACATGAGCATATCAGAGTTAATTTACAACCTTTTCTAAATTGTGGAAAGACCATAACTCGGGAAGGGGTGACATTCACTCCGTCCCACTTGTACATTCTAGATTGAATATTATTGATAACTGCACAAGTTATACATTTTATGTGATGTTCTTAACTTTGCTTGTATTTTCTTTTAAGGTAACCAAAAATGCGTTAGGGTTAAAAATTTGATTACTAAAAACCATGAAAGCAAAAAGAAACAATGAAGTAGTAGCGGAGGAAAAAGGCTAACATGCAGAGAATCAAATTAGACACTGATGCTCCACTGAGAAAATGACTGTAATAGCATGCTATAATTAAATATTGTAGTTCCTATAACGCAATATGAAAAGGTTCGTTTATCCCATCTGCATGCGCAGCAGATCGCCAGACTCGTTAACTGTCTTAAAAAATCGATTCACATAATACTATTTCACGGGAAACTGTTTTATTTTGCGGTTCTTAAGGACGTGTTTGAGAAATAACTGATTACATATGAAAAATAAGCCCACACATGAAAGTACACCCACTCTAAAGGAAGACTAGAGAAGTGTAAATTTTTTGAGCCGTGAAGTTTTTCATGGTTTTTGGATTGTAAAACAAATGAGAGGGGTTTGGCTATAAAAATGGTCAAAAATTACAAATATTGTTGTCATGCGAGTTCTCCGCGCCATTGTAGCGAAATATGTAGCAGCAACAACAACCTTGAAGTTGATATTTATTATTTTCTCTTACTATGGACTATTGCACTTGTATTACAAGGATCCATTCAATAAACAATTTCGGGTTAATTTTTGTTTTTGCAATGACATATAAAAGCATTCCCATTGCCGGAAATTTTTTGCGCACTACCTTACCGGTATATAGATAATAATATATAGATTTAGGCAAGCCTAAAAGCGGAGCTCCCCGGTTAATTGCCTTCTATACTATTTTAGACCGATTTTTTTTTATTTATGTTATTATCTTTATATATTATATGCATCATTGTTCACCATGAACAATAGCACCAAATAAGAGATCAATCTCTTTTGATCAATCAAAATAGGATTATCAGTTAGCAGTAACTTTTCTTAACCCTAGGATGTACAATTCCCAGCGTATCCGATCGAACGTTCGGTAATCTAACCCAATCGAACACCAATCGTTCGATTGGGTTCGGCAATCGAACATATTCGAACTCACAATAAAATTTAGTCAATCAAACAAAATCGAACGTTCAATTACCGAACAGTCGACTCAATTAACCGTACATAACTGAACTCCTGTTTGTTTATATTGCGGACATTTGGACGGTGCACCGTCCCCCTCATTAATCCTGCGTGATTTACTTATCAAGAGACGGATTCCAAACAAAATAGAGTCGGATTGAATTCGATTGAGTTCGATTGGTTCGAAAATGGAACTCACAGCAAAATAGATGCTCGATTTTGTTCGATAACCGAACCCAATTGAACGATTGGTGTTCGATTGGGTTCGATTGATTTTTAGTTTGATTTTGTTTGATTGGATATGCCGGGACAGTTGAATCTCGATAACTCAAACTCATAAAAACTCCAACCTCTCACTAACTCATGATCAAACCTTTTTCGAATTCCCCTTCAGGTTAATTTTTTTTAATAATTTTACCCTCGCTAACTCAAACCTCCGATATTTCGAACCATTTTTGATTTCCCTTAAAGGTTCGAGTTATTGGGATCCAACTGTACAAGAAAACTCATACCCCCACCATCGTACAAGGGGTGGGGGGCTCGGAGACCCTCCTTGGAGATTTCCTCATATTAAGGAAAAATTCAGCATTGTAGAGTACCATATTTATTTGATTAAACGCCTCCCTCGAATAAACGCTGCAGATAAGGGCACAGATGTTAATAAATGCCGCCCTCAAATACACGCTGCATCACGATGTGGTGTTTAGTAATAGTAATTGGACTGAGTGGAGTACAATTCAGGAAGTAATCGGGCGAGTAATTTCAAAATCGGCCGAGCACGCAACGCGAGGACGATTTGAAATTACGAGCACGATTACTCTCTGAATTGTATGACACGAGGTCCAATTACTAATTAATCGCATCAATAACAAAATTTGAGGTTAGAAAGCCATTGAGAATCTTTTTTAGTGTGAAAAAGTCAAAGGTAAATTCAACTGGTTGTACAAACAGTGGGAAAACAGCAAAAAAGAACCCATTTATATGCGCGTGATTGACGCGCAAATGGTGTAGGTGTCCAATTACAGGTATCCAATTTGAAGTTGTTCAAATTGGATACCTGTAATTAGACACCCACGTGATCATGCGCCATTTACGCAAAAAATAGGCACTCTCAGAACCATCAAAATCGAGAATTTTGTTAATGGATACGATTATTCCAATAATAGAGTCAAAAAGCAGATGCAGTAGTAATCAAGTCTGAACCAAGCCTCAAAGGAAACATTTTCCTTGATTAGTGCCTTTTCAGACGAGCACTAAAAACATTTTTCTGTTTTTAAAAGCCAAATGTTCAGTTACCATACTATTGTTAGCAAGAATAAAATTGAATTTGAAATAAACGCCGCCCTCATATAAGAGCCGGCCTTGCCTGCACATTTAATCGAATAAATAAAATTATGTTAAATCCTTGTTTCAAAATTTTGGAACAAAAAGTTTGGAGGGGGTGGCATCCACTCCCCCCTCCCCATGTACATCCGAGGTTTAACTCTCAAAGAGGAGATAAAACAAAGAAAGTGTTGTTCTAGTTCTGGCTGGTATGTTACAGCTGTACACATAGCATACAACTGGAAAGTTTTACATGCAGCTTCCCTCCCCCCCCCCCCAAAAAAAAAAAAAAAAATGGGCACCCTATGTTATAGAACGGTGACAATATTATAAGTATATACCACACAAGTGAATACAATGTAGTGCTTTTCGCGCACGCTGATTGGTTAACTCGGAGGTGATTAGCAAAGTACTTTTCACCTCATTGTAGCTAAAGAGAAACAAACTGCCTTCGCGCGTCGCTTTGTTTACCAAAAGTGATGTTTTAGTCCGCTAATTATTCAACTTGTGTGGTACATATTAAAACAATTATTTACCTCAGCGTTGGTGAATGTGGTGGATATTTACCTTACCGCTTCGCGGCTCAGTTAATATCCACCAATATTCATCTCCACTTCAGTGAATAATTGTTAATTATTGCCCAGTACCAAAAGTAACAGCTTTCTGCTAGCACACCAGAGTAAAAGCTAGTTGCAAGTCAAAATAGTGACATTCTGTTATTCTGACAAATACATGTAGGGTCCCCCAAAACCATAGTACCTTTTTCCCTTTATAATTATGAGTTCCTTTCTCACGTCCTTTCACTTATTTACACGTAATACAATCTGTAGCCTGTGTTCAATGTTCTATCATTTAAAGACTTAGTTTGGTTTTAGTTAAGTCAAAATTTGCATAGGAACAACAAATACTTCATCAGTTAGTTACTGTATTGCAACATACGATGTTACTGAATTTTGAGATTGATGAACTGTGTTTCTCATTTATTTAACTGTTCTTCACAGTGTGAGCACTGAGAATTACATGTAAGGATAGTTTTTGTGTTGTGCTATCAGAGATCCTTTAAGAAATATGTACATGATTGTACCACAACTGGCTTTTTTTCATTAACTTTAAAATTACACCTGTCCATATAAGTACATTAAGTATTAGTTGTTTATTATATAAACATCAGTGAAATACCAGGAAATCTTTCGCACGAAAAAATCATATCTTCACACGTGAAAATAACATGTTATTTTCACATGTGAAGATATTGATTTCGGAACATTTTCTGGCATGTTTGCCCTGTTTTAATGCTTAATGAGCCAAAGAAAATCGATATTAAGTCGAAACATCCTCGGATCTTCCTCGGCAATCTTCGGCAATCTTCGGATATCTTTCGAAATTTTCGGAAAAGTTCGGAAAATGTTCGGACGACCTTCGGACAACATTTTGAACATCTTGGGAAATCTTTGGAAAATGGTCGGAAATCTTCGGAAAATTGTCAAAAACATTGTAATTAGTAGGTTTATATAATAAACAGAATATTACATGGTTGCTTGGAGATATAAAATTTATCTTCTCGTGTTCAAATCAATATCCCACTCGTTCCCTGCGCTCACTCGTGAGATATCGATTTGAACACTCGAAGATAAATTTCATATCTCCGCGCAACCATGTAATATCCTCTATAATGTACATGCAATAAAGATATAATATAATAATGTGATTGTTCATTTATCTCTCCCTGTGCCTGCAGCTCTCTGAGGAAATCCTGGTACTTGTGTTAACCCTGAAAAAGGCAAAAAAAAAAAAAAGATAAAATTTTGTTCATTATCATTGGCATTAATATTTATAATTCCAAAGTTATTCAAATCACTGACCTACAGATAAAATATTTTTCCAATTTTTGGCTGAGCCAGGGACTGTGTTGAAGGTATATGTTCAGAACCCAAAAAAATCCTTTCACAGTGAGTATATCAGCATAACTGTTTTCAATCTACTGAAAACATTATTGATTAGTGCTATTAATAGGACCCGGCAAATGCCAGAGCTTTGGTGAGTGTTTTGGGGTGAGCCACTGGCTCAAATTCATGAGTTCCCTACAAAATGAGGTATCTTAAGACTCTTATGTTACTCTCTGACAAGTGCAGCTGCTGAAAGCAAGTGTCTGATTAACATTTCATAAAGGCTTGCATATTCTCCCCAAAACTTTTATCAGGGATGTAGCTAAAAGTCACTACGCCGGCACATCAACAAGCCCAGCTGTCTTCTCTAAAAGTTTAGAAAGTCTTTGCTTTTATGTGAAATTTCAGCTGAATTCAAGTTTTCTTTCTACATTTGCCTAATACCACAACAAGATAAACAGGTCAATTTGGACTTCTTCCACAAAATCATTACAAGTATTCTGGTAATACTTGCCAGATCTTGTTCGGTTTTTGCCCTTAAACCTCTCCCTCTGCCCCCTCTTTTCTTGAGCAATGGTAACAGTATATTTACATTTGCTTTTACATGTAAATTGTGTACTAAATTCCTTAATAGAGGCAGAATTTCAAGGAAACAATATTTTTTACCGTTAACTTATTCTTATAAAGGAAATGGAATTCTCTTCTTCTGTTCTAAGTAGCATAATGTATGTAGTTTATTTTAAGTAGCTTGTTGTCAACAAATAAAGTCATGTTTTATATCTAAAAAAGTCACAATACAATACATTACATTAATTAAAACTACAGCATGTAGCTATCATAATGGTACATCCGAGCCAATTGCCACAGGCTATTGTGCAAATTGTATGAGTGTTAAAAAAATTGCAATTAATATACTATTACGCCCCCCTTTTGCCTCCCTTTCAACTCGTATAAACATTACACCTGTTGGCTAATCGCACCAAACAAACACATATGGTGCATGTAATTTTTCTCCTGAAAACACTGCTTTTTATTGAGATAAAATAATTGAATGTAAATGCTCTCAAAATGTTTTTATAATTATTAGTGTCAGAATGTGGGAAATGCATTCGAAAAGGCCAAAATTTGAAAAATTTTCTTGGGGCAGCCACCCCCCCCCCCCCCCCCCCCCCAAAAAAAAAAAAAACAAGAAGGTAATGGCTTAGGTGTCCCAAGGATTTGTCTGGCATTATGAATATACATTGTAGCTGTGACTTATAGATCACTGACTTACAGCGAAATCCATTAAACCATGAATGCCTAAGATTATTCCTTAAATGTTTATTGTTCTACATGTATGACCAAGCAGATTCGAGACGTTACCGCAACAAACCGCTGCCAACAGTAATATAATTAGCTAAAAGGTTTATATTCTTAAATCACGAAACGACTTTTTCGTCTACGATAAATCTTCAGGTCACTGCCGATTAACAATTTAAGAATCGAAACCTTTTAGCTAATTACTGTTGCGGCTGGTTGGGGTAACATCTCGAATCTGATTGGTTGTAGAACAATAAACATTCCAGAAATAATCTTAGGCGTTCATGGTTTAACGGATTTCGCTGTAACAAGTTGGAGTTTTCTTTAATTTAACTAAGTTGACTCTTACCAGTAGTTCTTCTGCTGACATTTTGACTCCTTTCACAATTTCCAGTTGCTCTGCTAGCGCAAAAAAACATACAATTGGCCAATCCTTGATTGTCAGAAATTATAAATCCTTCGTCTAATATAAATCCTTTCCAAATCCTCTGATGCATGCAATTTTTTGGCATCAAAGGGCAGTTGCTGTACATCACCTGTAGGCAAACAAATTAATTCATCAATCAATTTCAATTATTGTTTGTTTATTCCCATGGAAACTTGACATTGTGGTCTAATGGACAGTGTAGTCTCCCCTGAACAACTACAACATGTTGCTTTTTGCAGTGTATACTGTGTGTTTGGATGTACATGTACATGTAATAACAAATTAAAATTCTAAATTTAAGACAAAATTAAAATCTCTTTGAGTCCCATGGGGTTGACTGGATTTTTCAAATACAGACACTACCGGTGTTTGTTTGTCTATGTTGTAAGTTGCGTGCATAAATAAACAGGTATATTAGAAATAAAATGAAATGCACAAGTCATTTTAGAATATGTAAGACTAAATTAAAATCTCTCAGTCCCCAAGGGGGTAAATAAAGTTTCATTTTTAAATTACAAAGGTCATGCTGTTCTTTCTTCTTGTTTTTCTCTTGGAGGAAAACAATGGCTCCAAAACAAACAGAAAACTCTACATGTTTTTACACCGAGTATGACCCGTACTTTTATTATCAAATTATCATCAAATGAATTTCAATTGTTTTGATATTGGAACATTGGGCAACTCCTGCCACTTTCAGTATTTAACCATGGAAATCTAACCCTTGACATCAGCTTGAATTGTTTCTCAAGCTTCAGTAAGCTTCAGTACAAATGCACAATTTCGCGAAAATAAGCATTGCATTTTTAACATGCGTTTTTACAATGTACATGGTTTTGTAATGTAAAGTAAATATAAACTTGTCTGTTGTGTATTATTTGCTATCCTATGTTTACATTGTAATGGCTCTTGAAAAAATGAAGACGAACGTAGTTCTCAGACAGTATAGTATCAATGAAACTGAAATAAGTGTCCAAATACACGAACTTTCGGCGACATTTCATCGAGGAAAACATTTCTTGTGCAAATTAATCTAAGTTAACTATTTACATTGTGAAACGCAAATCAATCTACCTCTTTTGTTGAAGAGCGTCGAGTATTAGCACATTCGTAAAAATGGTTTTACTTCTCCAAATATTTAGCTTGGAAGATGATTCATCATTCTCCACCGGGGCACCGGTTACCATATTTTTAATGTAACCGATCACGAGCTCTTTAAACGGACAGCATATCGACGAGTAATACTGTATTTCTACTTCCAACAAACTCTCTTGTCTGGAGTAGGTAATCTGGGCCTCTAGTAGCGCTTTCCGGAAACACCAAATTGGAGAAGAGACCTGTTTCTCGATAATTTACTCTTACCCGGGACTCTTACCAAACTACAAACTTCTCAGTTCGGTAAATTGATAGAAAGTAACCAAGCAAAATCCTCGACATTTGAGAAGCGAATGCCTACTGGTCAGTTGAAAAATGCTAGCATAGGGCGCTGATTAATCATTTACTTTGAAAATTCTAAACTCCGAAGTAAGAACCTCAAATTTTCCCATTATTTTATAACTTAACTTTTAATACTCACATTCTCCAAAACGTCGTTCGTTTTGTTTCTGAACTCTCTTTGTTTTTCTCTCTCGCGTTGCTCCTCGCCACTTCGTTGCCTCTTTTGCTCACCCGCTCTTTTTCGAGTTGCTCTTCGCGTCTTCTCTGGCGGTTTTGCCGGGCCCTCTCTCGCTGTGTTTCTCGCTGTTCTTCGCTGCTTTTCTGTCTGTTTTTACGGGCTCTTTGATTGATGCTCTTTTTGGGGCTGCTCTTGGCTACCCCTTCGCCTCGGGTTCTTTCACGCTCTCTTTTCTGTCGTAGTTCGCATAAGCCCTGTCTCCTCGAAGTAGAATTTACAACGCTCTCGTTTGTCGACATTGTCATCAAGAGCTAAGAATGAATATTTTTCCTCGCGTTTAAAACTTCCTACTATATAGCTGAGTAGAAATCGTTATAAAACTTTATTGCTAAGGCCCAGGCCTTGTTAGTAATGATTTTCCCGTCAAAAGACGCGGGTTGCCACCGGAGCCTAGCTCGTTCCCAGGCCTAATCCGTGCGTACGTACGGACGTACGCGACAACCAAAATTTCTCGGTTCGATAGGATACCATTTGCCTTGTCTGTTCCCTTGTACCCGCATGTTACCAATGGAGCTACGCTACGCGCCTTCGGCGCGTGGGAGCTCCGCTAATAACAATGATCCCATTTTTTTATTTCCAAAAAGTGGACGAGTAAACAAAATTACTATTTGCAAAATATGAACCTGTCACTGCAAATTATGTATGGCGCAAGCAGAGCAGAAATTTGATAATAAAAAGGAGTCGTTATCTCACTGCTATGCACTCTTACCCGCGCATTATTGTTCACATCAGAAGATAATGAAACGTAAACTAGCGTATAATTTCCCCAAATATTTACGTAGTTGAAATGTTGCGTTCATTTGTCAATTCAACTAAATTGGTTCAAAATGGTTCTCGTTTATTGCGGATCTGCTGTTAATAATTCAACATCAATGTCGAATCTGTCGAAGGTCAAATGCGTTTGAGCAGGCCATCGAAGAGGAAAAGAAAAAGGTGTCAATGCTGTGTTTATTTTAAACTTAAATAATGAAAATAGACGAAACGGTGACTATTGATGAAGCAGTCTTGTAAAAATGTATTTAAGAACCTATAGAGAATTTGTCTTTTCTGTTTTCTGTGAGTTCGCCTTTTAAGGAACTGGGACAAAGGCGCGTGAGTTACGGTTAATTTTGTTCGCTTGCATATTTAGTAAATAAAATAAACATGAAATTCATGTTTTTTTTTTATTTAGGCTTTTCCATTTGCTGCAAAAGCTAGGCTTTTTATTTGTCCTTTACTATATAATTTGTCATCTAAAAAGCTTATAAATTTATTGCCCGAACTGATTTTAATGCTTAACAAGTTCAAATTCTGTTCATCCGTTTCACTTCTGATTGTTCTCTTGCACAGGTCAAATCAAGAATCGAACCATTTATTTTGTTTTCGTTGCTTTTTGAATTTGTTTTTCACTGTAATCATTGATAACATAATTTATACTAATTGCTGGTCCTGCAAAATTTAAGAAGCGTTGAGAATTTTAGGGACTCAGGAGTGTCGAGTGGGTTTTATCAAAGCCGGTTAAGTTTATTCCCTTTGCGATGGTACTGACACTTGAGAATAATGATGCGAACTGTTTCAGTTTTACGCCAATCTATAAATTTCTTGATTCGTTTTTTCTTTAAGAAATGAATATCAATTTTTCGTTGGTTTAAAATACTGTACTTTACTTACCACTCCCCAATGAAAGTTGCAGCAGCAATAAAATCCTCACAGTTGGGTTCATCTTTCTTCAGTTTGCATGAACCTAATAGTGTTGTTTGCGTGATGTTTTCTTATCATTTATTCAGAGAGGAACAATTCCCTAGGGGAGTCATGGAGATGTCACCCTCCGGGAACACAGGTAGAAGCAATTATTCATGAATTTTAAAATAACTTTTTCTTTTCCTCTCCTATAAAATCTGTTAACAAAGGAGAGCGAGATGATTTTAATGGTTGCGAAAATCAAAACTTAAACCGCCGTCACCTGCTCGCATTGTGCCGGTTCCGGCTGACTGGGAGTTTAATTGCTGTGAAAATGTTGTTCGTTCGCCGTTCCTTCATCCCGTACAATATCAACAACTGTATCAATAGCAAGTAATTAACATAATCGGCGAGAAAGCATTAAATTATTTTGAATAAAACAGACTAAAGAGGTAGCACATCAACTGATATAGTTTTATGTCTTGAAAGTTTTATTACTTCAAGTTATGAGTATGTTACTTCCGATGTCCTCGCGAAGTACGGTTAAGTCACAAAAATCTACATACATCTTTTGGCAAATGGGAATACAAGTCTGCTTTTATATAAAAGTCCAACGAGAAAGACGGGAGTTATCTGCTCGCAGGTGCGACGCAATGAGGAGGCTGCTCTTAAAAAGCTACATCACGGGGATTTCACAAATTTTTTGTCTTAACTTTTCTGAAGTTAGTGGTAGGCAACTTAACCCCCTAAAAAACATTATCTTTAAACATCTAAAGGAAGATATAACCTTAATTTGTGGTTATAGATCAACTACGACGACAGATATCGATTTTCAAAGACGCGCAAAAACAGTTTCAGTGCTCAAATATAGCAATTTTTGATAAAAATGGACTATTATTTTTAGGTTTCCTGTGACACAGATATAAAATTTGGCTGTTCAAAAAGTCTGTTAAAATCCGTGACAAAGCCCCTTTGATGAAAGCTGATTGAAGCTTGGTTGATAGTCGTTGCTCTCCAGGAGGTAATATCCTCTTACTTAGACCCCTTTTGTAAACTCGCTTTAGGGACGTGTTTGCACCATTTGATACTTGATACGTTTGTTTGGTCATTTCTAAAATTAATATTAGCTGCCAACAGTAGAAGGGATAGTATAACTTTTTTGGCCCTTGTTAACGAATGTAGTGCTAAGATACAATTTAATTGGAGAAAAGGCAAAATTATTGTAAAACTTCATCGAAATCGGCGAGCACACGATTCAGAGCAAAATGCACGAGATGAAATGTTATGAGCATTTCCTGCGGAAAATGATGTTTGCTATCACACCGTGGTCCTTCTGGAAAAGTATAATCATAATTGCCGCTCTTACAGAAACCTACTCTTGTCCTGACCAGTGATTCGGTTTTTCTCAATTTAAATGCGTTGGAGTTGACAACTTTGTCAACGGCAAAATAAAAATTTTCTGCCTTCAAAGAGGAACTGAATCGACTACTTATAGACGCCACGATGAACTGGTGTGTATTCCGGTATAGCAACGGAAGAACTATCGCCCGACTAATAACACGTTTCAGTGTTATCCAAGAAACCGTCAGCACTTAGAAAAACTTCTTGAATAAAATTGCGCCGTTACCATTATATGCGAGATAAAACTGCTAGGGCTGTTAAATGGCATGTCATGGAACGAGTTTGAAACACATTGTTGTTTCTTTGTTTTAAACAGCTTTTGTCGACTTCTTCGCTACAACACTCGAGAGAACTCACAACACCCGCCCGTGGCCCATAGCAACCACGGTGATGCCACTTATCAACAGAGTAACTAGACTATTAACTAAACAATTAACGTTCAGCAAGCGGCAGAAACATCCCCGCCCCCAATCGACACACTGCAATTTAAAGTTCTAGTCTTGCGCTTCCTCTAGTAAACAAATTGTCGTAATTGGTCACTTGTACTTCCCGTGTTGAGTAAGCATTGTAACTGCTGAAGCATCCCGTCCTGTCAAAAATAAGATTCGGAGAGCAATAGATATGATTCATACACATCGTGGCTAGTTTGGTTGTGCTACTAGTACAACATTTTTGAGATTGAACTTCTTCTCTTTCCACTTCTTCCTTTCCATTCGACTTGGGAGGTACTCTTTGGTATTACGTCTCCAGAAGACGTTTCGTCTGAGGCGTCCTTGTACTCAAACCCCGGGACTCAAACAAATAAGCAACACTCTTGCACTTTAGCTTCGCTGCGTCTTTTCTCAACCAACAAAGTCTCAAATAAAGTCAACTCCAGTGTTGACTCCATTCCAGTGTTGGCTCCATTCCCGGCGTAAATCGGCACTCTGGTAGATTTCGTATGCGCTGCTGTAGAGCCTTTTACTCTCTGGCGATACCACTATTTCTTGTTCCGTAGCAATGTACATTATCAATTGCACTATTTCTGGTATTTATAAAACACACATGATCACTCGGTTGGTGTTGTTGTAATCGGTCTGCTTTTCGGTCGCGTGTTGGTTACTGGAATCATCTTGTACATTAAGAAACCTTAGCAGTTTGCTTTCCCATAGAGGCCTTTCAAAAGAATTAGAATAGTCGATAAAGTTTCTTTTTCGTAGCTCTCGAGGAAGCTTGCGGCACTCCGATTCTATATCGATCCTTACAATAATTAGACTGTCGTCTCGTTTGTTTAGAAGTCGATATTTAGCAATGTTAAGCTCGTAGCAACAGTAATTACTCTTCAAAAAGTTGCTTGATAACACTGCTATGATTTTGTAGCTGTTGTAGACACTTTCCGCCATGCTCTCCGTGAAAGGTTTTCCAGGTGTAAAGTCTCTGTAGTGAATGCAGCATTTTAAATAATGTCGCTCTTCAAGAAAAGGAAGGAGTTTTCCGTTCACCCAATGGGAATCCTCTTGGCTGTAAATTATGAAAGCGTGGTACTTGAATTCTGCATGAAGATTTAAAGGAGAAACGTTATAAATCATGACCCACTATCTAGTTTTCAATCGGTGTCCAAAATAGCAAACAGAGCAATAACAACAAAACAAAGAATGATAATATCAGCAACACTGAGATTTAAATTATTATCTCTCTCTATCTCGACATGCTATCGGTATTGCTGATCACAGCAGTATGCAGGTCGTGTGTCACATTTTGTACCTAACCTTCCACACTACGAGCTTGCTCAGCGGCCACTGCATCCGAAAGTTTGCGTGTCAATTTTTTCACAACAATAAGAAAAGGTTCCGTCCTTACCTTAATGTATATTAACTTAGCTTCGATTAACTTATCTTGGTATCAACTGGAACCTTTCAAATAAATTATGCAACTAACCGTTCAGTCCTGTAGTCTCTGAAGACATGACGGATTGAATGAAACACGTTTTAGAAATAATCTTTTCTTCTCCAGGATTATTTATTGTAAATTAGTTGGGGACACAGGGTCTAGTTAAGGAACAATTGTGGGAAGTTTTTGAAAGAAATCATGTACCAACCTGGAGGTGGAGAAAAGCGTTTTTTTTTTTCACGTGAGAAGGTATTTCAGTTCTGTATTCTTTGACGAAATGGCGGATTGAATGAAACACGTTTTAGAAAAAAACTTTTCTTCTCAAGGATTATTTATTGCAAAATAGTTGGGGACATAATTGTTGCAAGACTTTGAAAGAAAGCATTTACCAACCTGGAGGTGGAGAAAAGCGTTTTTTCCACGTGAGAAAGTGCTTCAGTAAGCCAATAAAAAGAATTAGTGCAACAAGGATTCCGACTGATATGGAAGCATAGGCAATGGCTTGGTTAGAACCTGGAATCAAAAATATATTTAAGTAAAATGTTGTACTCGCGTTTCTCTTGGAAATAATGCAAATCGGGGTCACTCTTATAGTGATGAGATGATGAATACATGAAATTAATGATTAGGAAATTGAAGTATATACGTTACAAAAACTGACATGGACAGTAACGGTCGGGACACACTAGGTGACAAGTCGCTGCAGCATGTCGCGGGGACAAGTTGCTGCAGCATGTCGCGGGGACAAGTCCCTGCGATATGTTGCCTCGTGTGACATGGTGCATTTTTGCGACAATCTTTGTCACTGCGATCAGTTGCACGAATTCAAACCAGTTTGAAAAATTGAGCGAAAGCAGTCGCAGCGTGTGCACACCTCTGCGATAAGTCGCTGCGACAAAATATAAGTTAACAAATGAGAGGGCGCCATTTTTTTTACCATATTGAATTGGAAAACTAGTTTACATTCCCACTCTTCCAAATTCGCAACTTGAGCACCGATCAAGCACCTTTCGCAGCGACTTGTTTTGAAGTACTACACACGGAGCGACTTGTCGCAGGGACCTGTCGCTCCGATTTGTCGTTTAGTGTGTCCCGACTTTAAAAGTATAGGTCTATGTATTGAACGGTTTGTGCGTATGTGAAAGATGAATCAAATACACAACAGCGCGGCTATTTTAATTTGTCCTTAATATTTTAGAAATGGCAATGTTCATGGACGTTTTCATATCTCCAGACTCCTCTCACTGCGGCATAAGGCGTTCTGAGTTTTACGATGGGTAGGTTGAACGGTATATTGGAAAAAAGACCCAATTACATTTTTCACTCTATGAATCAACTTGTATACGCAGCAAGCCTTAATGTGAAATGCAAGCTTTGTCTTAATGTTTTTCAGACCTAATTTGTTTATATTAACTTGCTTGTAACACTGAAAACCACCAATATTATATATACACAGAAGTACACCATGGAATTTTTATAAATCTAGCCAATACGACCATAAAGCGTTATTGAAGGAGCTATATCACGACATTTTAAAGCATGTAAGTAATTTTTCTGATTAGTTTCAATTTGAAGATTATCTTAGGATAGCAGGATGGTTTCGACTGAAGACGATTGAGACGGGTTGTATGAGCAACAAACTTGAAAAACTTGCCAATTTTTTTCAAGTTGAGTTGTCCGTGACGTGCCTCCTTTAAGCTTTGTTATACAAGGAAGTAAAACTGGATACTCACTTAAATTGGTTTCAGTAAGTACAAAGGTATCTGTAAAGGAAATAAAGAGTTTACATCACATTGTCAAAACAAAAATATAAAACATATCTCCTATTAATTAAAAACATACGATGATCATGAATGTACTACGATATGTTCTGATTATCTCCAAATGATTGGATTGCTGTTGTCGAGTCTTGGCTCAAACCCTCCCAATCCTAACAGCAGGTAACTAACTATAAAAACAAGAATGTTATGATAACTCGATATCGTTCTGCCCATGCTCTAAACAGGAGACAACGACTTAGGTAATTTCGACTTATTATCCATTTAATCTTAAATCTCTTAAAGATTTGTTGCCGTCTCTGTAGATACATGCCTGGTGAATCTAAATTTTGACTTTATGCTAAAAGCTATAATGTACTTACAGAAGGAAGTGAGATTTATAAGGAAAGGAACAGAACAAAGAAAAGACGTTGCCCAAAACAGTGCGTAAGGAAACCAAAAAAATCTGCAACATGGCCCAAAACAGTACATACGAAAATCAATAAAATATGATCTGGTGTTAAATGCCATCATCTGACAGGCTGTCGAACAATAGCAGTGCTGCTATGGCTCAGGTGGAAATATTTCTTACCAAAAAATACGAAAAGGATAGAAAGCGACTGAAAAGAAGAAAATTCTTTGTTACCTTTACAAATTGTATTCCTGCATTTTGCCGTCTGGTTGTTATTCCGCAAGGGAGGGCAATTGTCTCCACCACTGCATTTGTTATTTTCTAGTTGAGGGCAGTCAACACCACTGTTGCATTCTGCTGTTTGGTTTTCACTTCCTAGGTCAGGGCAGTCATTGCCATAAGGTCCCGGGGGAGGATTTGTACACAAACGGCTTCGTGAACGACGTCCAATCCCACAGGTATCAGAACATTGGGTCCAAGCACTCCACTGAGAATAGCCACCATTTTCTGCCAGAACTGATAAAAATAAAGTAAAAATGACAGCGAATGAAGTCTTTCATTGTTGGAGGCTACACTTTGAAATGAATTAAGTAATTGACATTCACACTATCCAGACCGGGAGGGGGGGGGGGGGGGGAGTGCCCGCGCTGTCTTTGAACGCGTTTATTTTTTCAAGATTCAAGCAAACGCTGCCAAACTTTGCAAGGTTATCTTATACTTTTCTGGGAATAATTTTTTAGGAAAGGTTATTGTGTCGGATTTTGGCATTTTTACAGACATGTTTCCCCAAATTGGTAATTTTTGTGGTCCTATTAATGAAAATTAAAATTAATGCAATTATTTTGACCTTTTTATGGTTTTGTTTCACAATAATTTTAATTTTGAGTACTATTTAGTAATCATGAGAGGATTTCTGACGTTTTGGAGAAAATTTTGAAATCCAAGATGGCGGCTGTTTTGACATCAATTGCCACGTGATGTGACGTCATCACCCCACGATGTGTATATCAAATAATAGTTTTTTGGGCATACAATATATCATCTAAGTTTGATTGTCATTGCTTAAACATTCTGGAAGTAACGGGGGGCTGGGTGGAATCCGGTTTCCCCCGTCTTGGTCTGAAAAGATCCAAAAAAGCCGGAGTCCGAGCCGTTTGAGGGGTATGTAGAACTTCATGGGTTTAATTCTCGTCAGGGACTCGGAGTTTCTCTCTGTCTTACGCCTGTGACAACAGAAAATGACATTTTTTTTTAAAAAAATTAACTCCATTATTGCTCTGACTCAATTTATTAGATGTATTAGCACAAATCTAATTAAAATAGAAAATCTCTTACTTGCTGGGCATCCATACAATTCCAACCGCAAAGCTATAAGCCAGTGCCAAGACTCAGGAATAACTCGTATGCACCGTGCTTGTATTGGTGGGACTAGCTCATGACCGACAAGGCCGTTTCGATTGGTGTTTCCTAAAAATGTCTGAATAAAAAACAATAGCAAAGTTTTATTTACCTTAATTAATCAATAGTCAGGACAACTAAACCAAATTTATATTATTTTGTGCCAGGAATGAAAACAAAAAGAAATTCCTAAATTTAATGTATATAGAAGGAGCCTGGGGGACGCGGTGACTTAATAGTTAGCACGCTAGACTCCGAGTCGAATGGCCCGGGCGCTGCGTTGTGTTCCTGAGCAAGACACTTTACTCTCACAATGCCTCTCTCCACCAAGGTGTATAAATGGGTACCGGCGAATTTACTGCTGTGGGGGAGGGGAACCCTGCGATGGACTAGTATCCCATCCAGGGGGAGTGGCAATACCCCTAGTGACCTAGTGCTACAGAAACTGGGATAAGCTCCGGCTGTATGGGCCACCTGCACTAGGCTCAGACACAGACTTTACCTATAAAAAGGAGCCTATTAGTGTTGGTTATTTACCTTTTTATGTAATGTTTGCTTGTATTGTGTGAAGTTTGAACCATTATTAGTGTATCTTAGTGAGTAACTTTTTATCCAGAACTTGGCATCGTAACGACCCTGTGTAGAAATGCCCGTAACTCGTGTCTCAGTACCAAAGTCGACCTGAAGCCATGGGTTGTGGTCATGTGTTTCTGGCATCCATGCTCCGATACGTCCGCGTGCCCCTTTAAAGTGTAGTCTGGCATTGTCAGGGCCACCTAATGACCCACTCGTCAATGAGGAGGAGGCTGTAATGGATTCTTTTGATATTTGGCCGCTTTCCATCCCCAGGGGTATTCTACAGCCAGATACCTTGGGAACTGGAAATCCTGCAGAAAGTAAACGAAATGTCATTAAAATATTGAACTATTTGAGTTTCAAAGGTTTTTGGTTTAAATTTACTGAATAGTATGTTGCTTCGTGTTTGGTGTATGCAGCCGATCTGATGATTGTAAGTTTTGAAAGGTTTTGCAAAGTCCCACAAAATGATCTAGAGGCAAAATGTGCAAAAGAAAGAGCACTTCGTTAAATTGGTGAATTGGAATATTTAAATGCATAACCACGTTTCCTTTAGACTTTCCATTTACAAACATAAAAAACAACCAACAAACAAATCGTTACCTTGGCTTGCAAATGCTTTTTCCTACTTTTTTTGTTATGGATATACACAGGTTAAAGTATGAATCATGTAAAAAAAAAATATCGTGCCATCTCCTATACTTTACTGCCGTTGGTCCTTACAATAAATGTTCAAGTTGAATTAAGTTTCCTATGACTAAACAAGATGTCTTTGTCTAAACTTAAAATTTGAAAGCTTTGAGTGTATATCTTTAAGTTCAAGACGGTGATTGTTATGGTCATTCCACCAAAACTTAACAGCAACGACTACTAACCAGATCTACAGCCATAGAACTCAGCCCTTAAGGAAATACAACCATGAAAGCTTACTGGGTTGATTCGGATGTAGCGGGTAATAAAAGGCTTCTTTAGTTTGTGACTCACAACTGTATGCCGATTCTTGTTTCCATCAAAAATCTGGCAAAAGACAAGGCAGGCAAGGCACTCATAAGAACCTAGTATATGACCTCGCTCACCACGAGTCTCCCATAGCTCAGTGGTTAAAGCGTCCAACCGGTATCTGGAAGGTCATGGGTTCGACTCCCGTTGGGGGTACTCGGAAAATCTTTTTTTCCGAGAATTCAAATTGAGAACGCTTCTTCATTTCTTTCGCAGTCCTTTTAGTTTTAACATAAACAATGTTGGGTATGTCATTTATATCGAGTAATATTTTAAATCTAACCGGTTATGTCGAGAATAAACACATTTTGCTGTCATTATTCTTTGTTCATCATCAGCTCAGATTTTTCCACAAGAAAAATCTTTCCTGTTACCTCCACTCGCGCTGACTAACGGTTTATTATTGTTTATTTACTTTTATGTTATTTGCACAGTTGTGATATCCATACATACATCTATCCATACGTCCGTCCGTTCCTTCGTTCCTGCTTTCGTTTTGCCGTCCATCCATTTAATCTTCCGTCTTCGGTCAGTCTGTCTGTCTGTCTGTCTGTCTGTCTGTCTGTCTGTCTGTACGTCAGTCGGTCAGTCTGTTAGTCTGTCAGTCTGTCTGTCTGTCGATCTGTCTGTTCGTCCGTCCGTCCGTCTATCTGTCTGTCTGTCTGTTTATATTTTTGTCTGTCTATCTTCGTCGATTCATTTTTTTTTTTTAATGTTAGCAATTTTAATCATGGCACCTTGGCCTCTTAAGCCCTAAAGACATAGTATTTTTTAAGGAAGTAAATACCTTTGCGTCTTCTCCGTTTTCTTGATAATACCTGAAGAGTATCCCATCGTAACCATAAGACACGCGGTATTTTGTCACCCACTCAGAAGCATCTTGTCTCCCCTGAGTTGAAATTGTCGTTACTTTAGTCAAATGTCCAAAATCCACCTGAAACCAACTGCCATATCTGTCGTTCGCTTTTGCTACCCATCCACCATTCTCTCCATCTTTAGGAAAGAAATGAAGCCTTCCTTTACCCGCATTAGCGGGCGCCCAACGTATGCTGGAAGCCGTCACTGAGGAGTCAGGGATGGCAAAACTCTCCATTCCTAAGTCTTTCTCACAATGGGAAGGAGGTGTCTGGCTAGGAAAAGCTAAAAAATGTGTCATTTCTATTAATATTACTAATAATACGACTGGTCCTCGCCAAGCGCAGGGAAGTGTATACGTTATTTACTGTAAATGTTCGAGGAAAATCTTAAATAAAATTTTTCTATCAAAACCTAAGCTCGGTTGTATGCTGTCTCGATCGAACCATTCAGAAGCATACAGTTTGAATTCGAAATAACAGGCCCGATTTCAATAGGATATTCCAGGCGTATTTCGAGTCAGGCGTCATTAAATACACCGGAGCACAACGGTTTGCACGCGACGTCTGCTGATTCAGGTAAGTCCCCCTTTCAAAATTCGAAAGACCTCGAGGTCGGGTGGCATGCATCTACCCCCCTCCTTCCCCTTATACGTCCGAGGGTTAAGTAAGGCTTGTTGCTTCTACTTCACCAACAAAATATGGCGAAACTTCCACCACCACCCTTTTACGCGAATAGAGGTACCCAGTAGTCTTACCTGAATGACAGCCATACAGCTCCATTCTGAGGGATGGCCATTTATAGAACTTTACAGGGTGAACGCGGATAAAGCGCGCCGCGATAGCTGGATTGAGTGTGTTTATAACAACGCTATTGTCATCTTTGTTACCTTGAAATACCTGAAATCCAAACAAAAGACGTCGATAATTGTATATTTAAGAAATTAACAAAAATCTGCAATTCTAGTAAGACAGAGTCGTACTTTGGGAGTGATTGGGCGAGTGCAATAACTAGATGGAATATGAATAGGTAACAATAAAAAATGTTGGAATCTGAAGACTCTTAGCATACTCAGAACTGCAACATAAGAAGCTCATGTGTGTTCGTATTATAGAGGTGTCCGTACTGTAGTGGTAGAGATTATATGGATTATGCTTTCTCAGGGACCAATTACATACATTGCAAAAATTAGTAGCTTTATTGGTCTATTTGCTTATTGAAAGAACTTTTATTTTACCCTACCTGCTGGTCTGAACTATTACTTGAGGCTTGCTGATGAAATTTAAAATAGATACCATCAAGGCTATAGGACACTTTGTATTTAGTCACCCACTCATGCGCGCGTTGTCTTCCTTGAGTTGCAATCTTTGTAACCATGGTAATATTACCAAGATCCACCTGAATCCACTGCCCTTGTTCCCAAGACGAAGGTGACCATGCACCTCTCTCGCCACTGTGAGCTACGTAATGAAGCCTAGCGTTGCTAGCTCCTGTAGCTGAGTTGGACTACAAATATTAAATATCATAGTAAATGGTTTGAACCCGGGAGTATCAGTAGGTCGTATATTGTGATCGTCCGCGGGTGAGAGTAGTTTTGAGAAGAACTGGTGTTGGTGACTAACAACAGTTCGTTCTCAGAACTTCTCTCACCCGGACGATCACACTGTACGATCTTATTTGAAGTATTGTTGATTTTTATCGATATCATGAAAATTGGATAGGATAGCAAGAAAGTAACATAAGTTCACTAAACGTTAGCTACTCTTAAAAACAAAATTATCCCGAATAAAATTCAGAAAAAATATGTGCCATTTGATGTCTCGTATTGAGAAAATGGCATGGCATATATAAAGTTATAATAGAAATAGGGAGGATTGTGTTATGACTATTCATTCTTGCTAGTTTCCGCTTTGAAATTATTGCCTCTTACTCGAATAAAAGAACGATATTATTTAACCGAACGCGGTATTTAGACTACGGTTGTACAGCCATCGATAAAAAAATGGAAAGAATAGCATACAAATCAGTGGTTAAAAGGGTAGTATCATGACAAGTTTCCTACGTTTTTGCGTAAAGTATGACAGAATGATAAGGGTGTACTAAGTGATCATGATCAACAACAACGGAATAACAAAAGAAAGCATATGTTCATTCTCCAAGGTGTAAATATACGTGATCAATTTGTTTTCTAATGATTTTCCTCCAAGTTTCACTGTCAAAACTGAAAACGTCGGCCCAATGGAGCATGTATTCATTCTCCAAGGTGTAAATAGACGTGATCAATTGGTTTTTTAATGATTTTCTTCTAAGTTACACTGTCGAACTTGAAAACGTCGGCCCAATTTTTTCAAGCTTTGGGCCATTAATGTCCCATCTTTCCACTGCCAAACCACCTTTTAACAATTTTCATGAATAGTACAGTTTTACGTTTTAAGTTCTAGCAAGGCCAGGTTACTTTTAGTGGATTTCCAATTAATACCAACACCCTCATTGCATCTTTAAGTTGCGCTTAATCACGGTGACACTGTCCCTTTAAATTGTCGAAAATGTCTTACAATTACTGTAGTAGCTTTGATAGCAGAGTCAGGAATCTCTTTATTTTCCATTCCAAGAGGAGCTTCACAACCTGAAAAAAGAGTATAAATAGTTATGACGTCGAGAAGAAATATTATAGGTTGTGCAGTATCCTTTAATATAGTTTTACAAAAAAAATTCCAGATCATCTTATTTTTACCTTTTTTTGAATACATTACACTAGCGTTGTGCCACGAAATTCTAAAGTAAAAGGACAACTCTACATAATCGTTCTTAGGGATAAAAAATAGCAAACAATAAAAAACCGCCACAAACATGAATTATGAGAAATAAGACTAAATCGCAGGCAGAGGTAAGAACGTGGTCATTTTTTCTCAAAATGTGCGCGGTTCATTTTAACTTGAAACGAAAGAATAAGTTAAAAACCGTAATTTCGCTAAAGCAGCATGTAAAATGTGGTTGTCGTGGCAATTTCAAAATCATAGATACACATTGGACACAACAAAATTCCCTTCAAGAATGAATGAACAGCCACTATACATATATACCCTTTTCAAAAATGCGGAAAAATAGCGTTAAAGGAAAGGGCTGGCATCCCCATCCCAATTCGTACTTGCAATGGTTAATAACTACAAACGTTATAAATTTTATGTAATGTACCTACCTTTGGTCGCATTTCCTGGAAGATACAGAAAAAAGTGTTACAAAAAAGTGTTAGGTTTGAAAACACGATGATTTAAAATAAAAGTGGGAAGTAATTATTGAGTAGAATAGAAAAGAAATAATTTTCAGAAAAATTGCCAAAAGAGAATCAAAATGAGGCACTTTAACGCTGCGAGAGAATATCTATATCAATACGTTAAAATTAGTTCAAGTTTCAATAACGCAATATTTTAAAAAAGTTGATTCCCCAGGTACATGCGCAGTACATCACCAATCTCGTAAAAGGTCTTGAATAATCGAGATCTTAATTACAATACGATTTCATGGAAAATATTTTGGTTCACGGTTCTCAATAAAGTTTTAAAGAAAGACCAATTTGTTTCTGCACTGAGATATCGTGAAGAAAGGTGAGAGAAGGGTCACTGCGAATTTTAGAGTACTTAAAGTTTTTTTTACAAGTTCATGATCAGCCAGGGTTTAAGCTCATTGAGGTATTCAAGTTTCACAGCGTCTCGCCTTTAGATACATCAAGCGCAGTTATTTTCAACAACTTTATCTGTAGAACCTAAAAGAGTTGCCATAGTCGCATAAATCTATCTTTGAAAGGTTCTATAAGCAAAACTTGCCTTTTATATTTACGGTAATCACTAAGCGCAACTTTGCAATAGGGACCGGGAGGGTTGAGTATTAATACTGCTTGGGAGATGGCCGACTTAGACTAAGTTATGTACATACCTCTTATTAATCGAGTTCGAGGTCCGTACTGTAAAATACGGACCGAGTTTTTTCCCGTCGATTTATGGCCCAAGCGCGAAGCGCGCGGGCCATAAATCGGCGGGGAAAAACGAGGATCCGTATTTTACAGTACGGACCGAGAAAACGAGGTTAATAAGATATTTATTATATCTCTCACTCTGGAGAAAAGAAAACATTTCAAGTCAAGCGTGCGGGAAGCGGCTTCGTTTGACTGACGTACGTCAAAGGCGAAAGGACGAGTGAATTTCATTGGCTTTCGTAAACAATTCGGCCGTTTAATAGCTCGATTGATAAGCGTATAAACATAATTTGAATCCAACCTTCACTACTTTATTTCTGCAATTAGTTTTACAGTAATTTCAGTGACAGGATGAAAACTAGATACAGTGCAAGTTTCCTTTGGAATAACTTCTAAAGTTCTTTGCTTGGCAACGAAAATGCCGCGATTGACAACATGTTTTAGCTTATCAAACTTTCGAAAACTTATGGTATTGTTTCTAGAAAATACTAAATGAGAAAACACGTATAAAGTTTGAAGGAACTACTTGAAAAAAACCTCAGATATCGCCGTCCACGTAATGTTAAGTTGTTTCTTCCCTAGAGGTGCTAGGTGCAGCTGAGTCATAAAAATGACTTGGCATGGGTTGCTCCCGGGGTTGCTGAATATTAAAAACACAATTGGAAATAGATCCAATGTTTGCCGAAGCAAAGAGCGACGGCATTCTGGCTTGAATACTGAAACTGCTTTGGCTGGCTGACATTGTAGTCTGGCTGGAATACAAAGTCGTGGAGCTTCTTCCATCCCCAGGAACAACTGGTGGAAGCGTAGCATGTTGAAGATCTTGTCGTAGGGGATCGGACATTTGCCGCTGTTGCGATAGAGAAGCTGATTTATACGCGCTCAAACTCTGCAAGTTTTTGTGGCCGCTCAGCTGCGTAACGAAGTTTTCTGGAGTACCAGCATCGAGCAGACGAGAGATGCTTGTCTTTCTGACCGAGTGATTTGCCACTTTCTTTCCACGGACTTCAAGACCAGCACTTTTAGCCGCGTCCGGTAGAAACTTTCCGATCTGGTTTTTTCCAAGCGGGCACATCTTATACCAGGTTGCATTGCCACTCCAACCTTTATGGTTTACAGCCAAAAAGAACGGACAATCTGGACTTTTGCCTTCTTTAGGACGATGGCTCTCCAATATCTTGTAGTACTTGATCGGACATCTATCTGTTCCCGTAGCAAACACCTTCGGGTTGAACTGTCGCTGGTGAGCGCCTTCCAAACCTTGACGCGTCTTGCTACCTCTTTCGGCCTTCCACACCAACATTTCTCTGCCCGTTTCTGGATCAATTTGTAATTCCAGATCGCCCCAGCAAAGCTTTCTGCTCTCGTCCCTGGCTCGAAATCCAAAATGTAGAGAAAGGAACCACCAAAGCGTACGCTGTAGTGCAACAGGATCGTGATAACCGAATTCGCCGCTTTCAAATAATTTTTCTTCCTCTTCAGTCGTTAACTCGCGACATGCATTTGGCTTATTTCCTCGTCCTTGCCTTACAAGGTTTTTTCTCTTGGCTGCCAACACTTCTCTTGATCGAGAAAACTCTTTATCTTGTAGGATGTTGAAGGGTAACTTTGGCTCTTTAAGGCGGCGTTGAATGCTTCGTTGAAAGCTTGAAATGCTGTCTGGCTCGTACTCAGCTCCATCGCGTTTGCGTACGTCTTTGAAAAACTTTCCGAGGAGCTTATCGAGGACGTCAGCAGGTACGGTGTCTACATGAAATGTTCCCTCAGTCTGCTCTTCACAATAATTTTCGAACCGTTTCCATTCACTTTTCGTCTTCTTGACCGTGTTTGCAGATTTCTCGGCACTGATGAAACTTTCAAGTTCTTGACTTGAATCCTGATCGGGTTGCTCTAAGTCCGCCACATCAGGGAAGTTTTCTCCTTCCAACATTTCAAAGAAATTGAGTTTAAAGTTCGGTAGACCTTCTTCGCTTCGCCTTTGCTCCTCGCTGTTTTCCTCTGACTGCGAACGTTGTAGGAAGTTTTGAAAATCTTCTTCGCGAGACATGTCAACTTGCAAAGGCGTACGGCATCAGGAGAACTCTCAGTCAAATTTCGCGGGCCGTACTGCAGAATACGGCCCGTAAAATTGACCAATCACAGCGTGCGTACTATCTCAGAGATATAATAAAAGGTATTATATATAACTGTTTTTTACGAAAGGCAAACAATAATCAAAAATATTATTTCAATTTGCATTTTTGAAGAATGTTTATTTTGGGGTTGCCTGTGGAAACTAGGGTAGTTGTTTTTCCTCTGATCAACAGGATGAACAATAGGACACATTAGAATTTAAACATGCGTACTTGCAAAAACAGCAAAATCTTAACTCGCTTTCTCCTGAACGTTATATTTCAAGGAGACGACTCTCATATAAATATAAACATTTAGGTGGGTATCGTCTAGATTAACATTTTTCATGCATCTGTGAATTTTACCAGAATTTTCCGGAACAAAGTGAGTTATTGTCTGAAAATGTGACTCTAGGGCACTTTGCTGCCTCGAAGCCCACGATCTTAGTTTAACCTTTTTCCACAAATTGAAGAAGAAATTGTGCTCCTTTAAACTAATTAAGTCGTTTTTGGAAAAGCCATGTTCCAGGATACCTTTCAAGCCTTTGAAAATAGTCTTTTTTCAATCCTCAGTTTTCAACATTTCGTTAACAGTTTGCTTTCTTATCAAATCGCGATCTAATTACCGCAAAACAGACAGGCAGTACAAAGATGAGACATAATTGGTTTTTCAATTACGAATCTTATTTTAGAATGTACGAGCCTCTGAAATGCCTGCCGTTTTTTTTTATGTGATTTTGGCTTTGGGCTTCGGGAGGAAAATAATCGTTTGAAAAAACATTAATTGACCGTTTGCCTTTAAGGCTTTATTCTGGTCGAGTTTGAAGCATTTTTTTCTCGCTATTTCTGAGCTTAGCTGACGATAAGGAATTGTTCTTAAGATCCTTAAACACAATGTTATCTTTTTACAAAGGTGTACGCATCCTGATGTCTAAGTAAAATTATCAAACATTGACGAACATTATAGTTATATCTTGTAATAAAGTTTAATTTCTTTTCTTATTTTTTTTTTCAATTTCTTACATGCATATTATTTCATTAGCATATCTTATCGCTTGAGGCTTAACTAGCTTTATCAACCTAAGGGTTATTAAAGCTATGTTTTGTTGTGTTATGTTAATTACACGCCAAAGCCTTCTTTTCTATATTTTTTCTATCCATTTTTTTCGTAGGTTAACAGCTATTACTCAGAGGTTTATAATTATAAGAGACCTCCGATTTTTGTGACTAACATTTTTGCTTCCAAAATGTGGGCGCATGGTCAAACTATTATTCTTTGTCAGAGCATTAATAATATATATGACGCGACTATCATATCAGGAATTGCGCTTGTTATGATGTTAAAAATAAAATAAGTCGGCGTTATGTCGCTTTTGCATTTACAGAACTTAAGAAATAGTTTATTCCACAGAACATTGTTAATTTCTTAGTAAAAAGAGGACTCGCAACTCAATGGACTTGCATAAAATTGAAATAACTCGCAACACATTTCTTAATGGCCAGTATAATCGCAGAAAGGAATATTTTAAACTTAAAAAGACCCTCGAAAAACTATCTCGACTCTCTGGGTACATCATAAAACTCTAAACACGCTATTTTACTCACCATTCCAGACTGAAAGCTAATACAGCAATAAAATCCCTAAAGCCGTGTTCATCATTATCCAATTTTACATGATCCTAATAGTGATTGTGCGTGTGATGTTTTCTTATATAAAGACAAGGTTGTTCCATTAAGATCATATCATTTACGCAGTTGAGAACATTGCCTCAGGGTAGTCATGGAAATGTCACCATCAAGAACACAAAAGGAGCAATTGTTTATTTATTCTTCAAATAACGTGTTTTCCTGCTCTTCTTGAAAATTTGTTAACGAAAAAAACGAAAAATTATTTAGAGAGCCTCGAAAAATACCACTAAAAAATCGTTTACTCTCGTACACAAAGTGTAAATTTTATGCAGCGAAAATGTCGATCGTTTACGTGCTCTCTCCTTCGCTCTTTTCTTAAACCACACGTGCAGTATCAGTTAGAGGTAATTAACATAAACGACGTCAATAAGCGATTTGAAAAAATAAGTTTTAGTACTAAGTGCCTCGGTAAGAACCCAGTGTGGTCTTTTAAAGGACATTAACAGGTGAGATGCAGGTTGCACTTGATGAATACTGATCGAAACTTGGATGAAAATCGTTGCTTCCAGAAGGTGAAGTACTCTTAATAATTGAAGTATTCATTGAAACCCGTCTTTGAATTATTTATTTTAAACTTGATACATTTGTTTGGATATGCCTTCAATTAATATTAGGTGGTGACAGTAGAAATGTTAGCATAATTAATTCGTTTGCCTTATCAAAAGGTCTAGAGAGTAGCATGCAAGTTGTAATTTTAAGAAAAATGACAAAGTGTTTGAGTTTCAAAGACATTTTTCGACAGATTTATGTCTAAGATGTCTTTTAAACTCAAACATTTTGTCGTCTTTCTAAAAATTGTCATGTTATTCTAAAATGGAAGAAAACAACAAGATCGGCGCAAAGTTTTATTGAGATCGGCGACCAACTTGACGCGGGGAAAAATGCGCGCGATAAAAAAAAGTCATAAATATATAACTGTTAAAATCAATGATATTTGGTATCACATCACTTCTGGACTAGTTATCATAATTGCCGACCTCCTCTGTTTTTTGGCTGTCTTTTTATAACACAAAGCACAATTTTATAAAAGCGTTCATTACACAATGGGCGGATTTTGACCATTTTTAAACATGTTTTGATACTGAGTGAATATATTGGCCCTCTATACGGCTTTTGTTTTAATCCGGAAACCGACTCTTGTCCTTATACTTCTGTGGCGCCATTTCTTCTAATTTGCATGCGTTGGCGTTGACAACTTTGTCCCTGCTTTGTTAAGCTTAAAAACAAAGTTATTTTTTTTCGGGAAACTATATTATTCGTCGTCCAGTACTGGATTAACAGCAGACCTGTAACCAAAAAAGGAAAACAGACTTATATTTTGCTTTCCAACAGGAATTGAAACGACCATATTTTGAAATCTTTGGAACAACACAACAAGGACGTGTGTGATCTGGTATCTCATTGGAACAACTGGAGCTCAACTGAATAACAGCACATCTTGGTGTTACCCAAGAAACAGTCAACAGTAAGAATATTTTGTGGAATGCTTATTATGTCGTTACTGGGCATGGATGAATTTTGCTTGTAATTTTGCGATCTTTGCCTGTCGGCCATGCTTATAAGTTCGTTTCTTCTGTTCAAAATTCTGCTCGAATTCTGCTTGCTACAGCTGTCAGCAATATGGAACTTTTTAGAGCGCGGTGTGGATGCTATTTTAGATTCCGCTAAGAATACGTTCCGTCAGCACGGTCATGAACGCTTTTATAAAATACTTTACATTAGGAAATAAACAGAAATAGGAATCAAAGTTAGTTTAAAGTGGTCCCTTGAGTAGACATGTTTATGTACAGTACGTGTCAAACCTTCAGTATACAAATTTGCGTTGATATTAATTCGCCCAGTAAATTCGCAAAGGCCAGGGTTAACTGCGACGTCCAAATAAATAGTTATATCGACAGGAGGGTCATGTCATGCTACCAGGAGGGCTGTGCGTCCACGTTTGCTCAATTTAGAAACGCCCGCTATTCAAAACAGCTACCGACCAGAGCAGTCATTTGTATTAAGAGCTACTCGGCTTTGGAGTGAACTACCTCGGACTCTAACTGATGTGAATAGTTTGACTAATTTTAAGGCTGCTAAAAAACGTCGCGCTTGGTAGAATTTTATGGATACATAGAACCCTTTCAACGTGGCCCTTTATAATATTTAGAATATTTTTTTTAACTGTACATTTTTAACATTTCATTGTAATTTGACCCTGAAAAACCATTTTTGGAGAGGCAAATAACATGTTATCTATACCTTTATTTATCTTATCAACGTATATATTTCGTGTTACTGATTTTCCCCATTTTTCCGAGGTTTGTTTTCGGTTAAATGCCCGCTGCCGAAAGTAGCAAGCCTCCTTGAAATAAGAGATGAAACCGCAAGAGTAATTTAATGATAAATGATTGATTAGAAAGGTTGGCTTCGTTTTAAACTCAACTCCTCGGTGAACTTGCAGTAAACTTTTCTCTTAAAAATATATCCCAAATTTTTTCAGCTCGGAAAAACTAGGAATATGAATTTTTGAAAGAGTACCTCGGCAAAAACTCAACACATTGAAGAATATCGAGATGGTTAAGTAAAATGTCCGTTCAGTTATAAATGTGTTTACTTATGTCGTCTTTGGTGTTGTGGTTGATTAGACTCTATTCTATGAAGATTTCCATAAAACTTAATTGAATTAACTGAACACCAAAATGTAGTAATTTTGAGTCCATTAATCAACGCCTATAAACTTCCAGGTTTAGTCATACCCAGTTGTAAGGGTGCACTTTACTTATGTGGGAAGTTATTGCCAATTATGTGGGTGTCCAGCCCCTTACATAGTTATCAAGTGTATGTTTATAAACTTCGCGGATTCTTCGATGCTCTATTGATACACTTATTAACTAAACGTTTACAACTTCATTATCATCATTTTAATCACTTTTTGCATTAAATGACTTTTTTAATTCTAGAATGTCATATACTACAGTTAACTTGAATTGGCTTTCACTTCGAATAAGCATAAGCAATACCATAGGCCGCATATGAAGAACGAACACACTCATTCGTGTTATGATGTCCTCACGTGGCATAAGCACAAGTGGAACGAGCATTTTTTTCCTTATACTTTTTTCCGGGCTAGGACAGCATAAGAATGAGTTTTGTCCTTCTTTTTGTGTGCTTATGCTTATGCGGACGTGAAACTCGTTCCATTAGAAATCTGCTAGAAATACGGCCGCTTCAAAGCTACGGAAGCTAATCTCATGGCATAAAGAGAAGACACTTTACCGTTTGGACTCAAAAGACGCCAAGGACAGTAGTTTACATTGTAATATTAATATTTGTCAACAATAGAACTGTGTACAGGCTGTACAGCTTGCTATGTCGGTGAAACATCCCGACATTTCAACACCCGTGTCAGGGAACACCTAACAATGGACAGGGCATCACACATTTCTAAAAGCCTTGAGAGCTCAGAAACATGCCGCTCCGCTCACAGGCCAATTTTGACATCATCGATCGGGCCTCTTCAAAGTTTGCACGCAAGATTAACGAAGCGCTCCACATCCGTTGGGAAAAACCAACACAACGCACAAGTTCAATTTTTTCTTATTATTGTTACTGTACAAGAAAAAATACAAGTTTTTACAGACATAACGTCTACAAAATTAGTCAAAATTTACAGACTTTCTATGATATTTACAAAATGTCTGTAAGTGTGCACGTTTACAGACATTGAAATTTACAAGAAAAGTACAATCAATCAACAATATCTCATACAATGTTTAGTGGTCATACACTTAGCTTGGTCGGCGTCCCCGGTTAGCAAAGATTTTATAAATGACATTTTTAAGTCTGTAAATGGTTCAGTTTTTCCAGTGACGTGCCAATTTCTACTATAATCATTTTAACGTTGTTTTTTTATACTTTATTGTGATATTTTTCAAATCGCACTAAGGATGGCGGATTGATCTCTGCCAAAACATGTCTGCAAAACTTAGAAGTGTCGTGTTTTGTTTAAAATTTATTTTATCGTTGCTTCTAAGACCTTTCATGACTGGTATTATATTCTCTTATATCAATCTTGTTTTAAGTGTGATTTTGGACAAGTATTGTTAAAGTAAGGAGACATTAGATGTAAAACTTTAATCTTGTCAGTCAGATTGCTTCTTCGATCCACCTTACTATTAATTAATGTTGCTCGCAGCCAAAAGAACGCGAGTTTATAACACTGTTTCCCGTTCCATAACAATGTCCATCACGGCGTCATCACGGCTACCAACGTGGTTTTCACAATCAGTCTGTTCTGCTTTGTCGTCTTGTATCCTGGAATCATTTTGAACATTGAGAAATCTAAGGAGTCTGTTTTCCCACTGAGGCCTCTCCAGTGAATTCGAATAGTCGATAAAATTTCTTTTTCTCAGCTCCCGAGGAAGCTTGCGGCCCTCTGATTCTTTATCGATCCTTATAATAACCAGACTGTCGTCTTGCCTGTTTAGAAGTCGATACTTTGCGATGTTTAGCTCATAGATACAGTAATTACTCTTCAAAAAGTTGCTTGATAACACTGCTATGATTTTGTGGCTGCTGTAGACACTTTCTGCCATGCACTCCTGGAAAGGTTTTCCAGGTGTAAAGTCTCTGTAGTGAATGCAGCATTTTAAATGATGCTTCTCTTCAAGTAAAGGAAGGAGTGTTCCGCTCACCCACTGGGAATCCTCTTGGTTGTATATTATGAATGCATGGTATTTGAATTCTGCATAAAGATAAAAAGAAAGAAATCTAAATTGAAATCGTTATTAACTCTTTTTAGCGCCTTAGCTCACATTTTGGACATATTTCATAATTTGTTGTGTATAGATGTACATCCAGGAAACCATGTTCCTCAAATCTTCTTGTAGGGCGCTGGAAAATATCGAAAGCTTTGTCTATGCCTATCGTATCGACGGAGGTAGAAACTGAAAAGGCTTCTCTCGTGCTGTGAAAAAGAACTCTACTTGGCCAGGATAAAAGAACCACAAAAGTGTCTTAGGAAAAAATGGTCTACCATGTAAATATGTGAAAAACCTCTGACGCCATTTAAAACGTTGAAACAAGACTTCGCTTGGGAGGGAATGGGGTATCGTGGGATTTGACCTCACTCTAGTAGATTAGTCAGACATGCGCGGGATTATCACGTCTTTCTTGATCTGTTGTGCTAAGAATGACGTCCACATATCAAAAATTATACTCTGCTAAAGAGCACGTTTAGATTCCACTTTCCAATACGGGAGATGTAATTTGTGGTACTTTACTGACATTTTTTAGTGTTTCAGTTCCCTTTATCGCATCGCACCATACAAAAGTTTCATCTGCCTTAAAACATCTTCGTCAGCAGTTAACCCCTAAGCAATTTGCATTGATAAAAAGGTAAATATACTTATCGTAGAGTAAGTGGTAATTTGTACGTAGCAGTATAATTTTTACCTTTTCGTAATATCGCTCCTTAAATTCATCTTCACAAACTTTTCTAGCTAAATAACGCAATTAAAATAGTTAAAGGTCTCAATCGTAAGCGCACTACCAACCTACAGGCGAAGAAATACTTTTCTTGCAGAACACACAGTACTTAATCAGTAAGCCAGTAATCAGGGCTAGTACTACCAGGATTCCAATCGATGTGGACACATAAGTAATAGTATGGTTGGAACCTGAATGAGGAGAAATAACGTTGGAAAGAATCGACACATGCAAGGTCATTGTAAATTTTCTATACTTTTCTCTGCCACTTTCTTCACAAAACTAAATTTCGCTAACATAATTATATCAAAAACGTGTCATTTTATTACGAAGGAATATCTGATATAGTTGACCTTCTTGGCTATCATGTGAATTCTAAAACAAGTGAAATAAGAAATAACAAACTGGTAAATTTAAAGCAAAGTCTACTTACTTGACTTTTTATCCGTAGTCGGAGGGACACCTATTAGTAATCGGGTAAAAAAGAACCCTTGATGTTAGCTTAACCCCGAAATTTAGCCTCCTGTATCAAATAACCATTTCTAAGGGTAAATTTCACTATTTACCTCCAACGATTAAAATAGTAAAATGATTGTAAACATTGTCCGCTCAGTACTTAGCCTCTAAGTGCAGGTTTAGTGTATTTATCTTCTGATGCATTCATCGACATCTCAGCCCATGCTAATTTATATTTTGCTGGGGAGCCTTAAGCCTGGTTTTCACAAGCGACGCAAGCACAAGCGCAAGGATAACAGCTCTTATTTCACCGTGAAAACGGCTTCGACTCAAGCAAAAGCAACAGGGTATTGCATTTTGATAGTTGTGCTTGTGCTTGCGGCAAGCAAAAGCACAAGGATAAAAATTTGTCCTTTTTGTGTGATTGTGCTTGTGCTTGCGCTTTTGTTTGCGTCGCTAGTGAAAACCAGGCTTTACTCTCCCCAGACCTTGTTAATCACGGCAACCGTTGTAGGGCCAGGCGTAGCGATTTGCTTAATTTTTGAAAGTCCCTATATATTACTTTAGCAAATACGGTTGGGCTAAGCCTAGAGAAGGCTTCGTTGCAACTGACACTTTATTTGGCCTGAACAAAAAATTCTTTCATAAGACCAAGGAAGGCCATAAATTACAGGAAGGTTAACAAGTGTCCGGCGAATCTTAACTTCTATAATGACCTATAATGGGATATTTAACGTAGTTAAACTCAAAACGAAACACCTTACAATTCCTGTACCTGCACAACTTGAACTGTTACATTCTGCTATCTGAGTGTTATTTCTAAGAAGACGGCAGTTCTCTTCGCTGCTGCAATTTGCTGTCTTATTTTTATTTTCTAAATAAGGGCAGTCCTTTCCGCTGTTGCATTCTACTGTCTGGTTGTTACTTCTTAAGTGTGAGCAGTCCTTTCCATAACGACCAGGAGGCGGATTTGTACAAGAACGGTTCCGTGAACGAAGTCCAACACCACAAGATGCAGAACACTCAGTCCAGGAACTCCATTGAGAATAGCCACCATTTTCTGCCAGAACTGAAAAAAGGATATGGTTTATTGATTTTTTTTGCTCTTTTTTGTTCGAAATTGGCATTTTTTTTACTAATTATGTACATCATTGTTCAATTTCAAGCCTTGAAGTTCGTGCGAACTTAACCCTCGGACGTACAAACAAACTCATACCCCCACCATCGTACAAGTGTGGGCGCAGCAAAGTTATTTTGCACTGAAGAGAAAGTCCGTAATTTATATTACTCTACAAGTTGACGTAACTTTAATTAGCTGTGACGTCATTAGAGCCGCCATCTTGGAGCCGTCATCTTGGATTTCACCATTTTCTTAGAAGGTCAGAAAATAACGCTTATGGAATGTAAATATAAACCAATTGGAAAAAACAAAAGGGGACATAGCGGTGCCGGGCAACCGAATGTGCGCAGTAGCTATCGAAGGGTTGCTAAGGGCACAGTGAAAAGCTTGACAAAGTCGCTGTCTAGTTCGCATGTCTTGGTCTTGACCGTGCACAAAACACAATAGCTATTTGCATTTTGTTTGTTCTTTTGAAGTTTGCCGGACATCACAACAACAAACAGTGATAACTGTGTCCAGTCTGGCAAAAGTAGGGCTTGCGAATTATACCAATTAAAAATAACTCCAATGATTCTGAAATGATTTACCATTTTTTGATCGTAAAATGTCAACCGTAACCAATTTTTCGCTTGGTATTCCACGCCGCCAAAACATTCTCAGTGATGAGAAACATGAGGTGAGAAATCAGTGGCGTTAAACATCAAACGCAAACACCGCCACTATTTGCATTTCACACGCATGCAGTCATTGATATTTAAATCTTTCTGAGAAAACAAAACTTTGGTTGACGTCTTTCTTAGCAACGGCTTGATTGATATACACTCGCACCGTTTCCAGGCACTGATATGTCTCCAAAGAGAAGTGCCGACTTTCCCCCCCCCCCCTGATAAAAAAGACGTGTTAGAATGGAAGTACGCTTACTTGCTAGGCAGCCGTAGAATTCTAACCGCAAAGCTATGTAACGGTACCAAGACTCAGGAATAACTCTTATATACTGTGCTCGTATTGGTGGGACCAGCTCGTGAGTAACGACGTTGTTCCTGTCTGTGTTTCCTGTAAAAAGCTGAATAAAAGCAATAGGTAAGTCCGAGGGGGGGGGGGGGGGGGGGCTTTTGAGACCTGCGCTGACTTTGAACGCTTATATATAACATTTTCAAGATTCAACCAAACGCTGCCAAACTTTGCGAGTTTACCTAAAATTTATCTGGGAATAATTTCGTAGGATAGGTTGTTGTGTCAGGAACTTGACATCACCATGGCAATGGCATTTTGACAGGCATGTTTTCCCAAATTTGTAATTTTCGTGTTTTTATTAATGAACATTAGCTTTAATGCAATAATTTTCACCTATTTATGGTTCTTAAGCAAAGTTTTATCTATTTTGAGTACTTTGCATTAATATTGGGTGGTTTTCTGGCATTTTGGAAAAAAATTGAAATCCAAGATGGCGGATCCAAGACGCCGGTTGTTTTGACATCATGATGTAATTGTCACGTGATGTGACGTCATCATCCCTTGTGACGTATACCAAATTATGGTCACCATGCTATGATACAACTTTTTGCAAAGGTAAGGTGGCTCTGAAACAGCTTCGGGAAACTGACTAGTTGTAACCCGCACAAGTGTTCAGTTGAATATTTTGTATGAACAGTGAGTCATTTTTTGAGTCTAATGCTTGCGTGCGCTTTGCGCATGCGCATTAGACTCTTTGTTATATGAAAAAAGCTGTTAGCAATCCCAAGGGAATGGTTCGGGATCGATAATCGTTCGCTGTAATGTAGAAAACAATGATCAGCTGCAAGAACGGACTCCGTACGGACACGCACGATTAGTTTCAATTAAAAACAGCCAATCAGCGACACGTGTTCCCACGCATAATTGAAAGTTCTTTCTCAAGTCACGATTATTCAACACTTGAACAGGACGAAATAATTTTCCAGTTAAGACATTTGTAAGCTTTTTGTGAAAATAAATCTTCGTTTTTAGTTCAGTTAAGCACAATCTGTATCACTATGCCATACGGCATTAGACTCATGTCACCCTTGGTGACCTATTTTTTATATTGAGTAGTTACTAGTTATATTACAGGGCATGTTGGAAATCTCTTTTTCCTAGTTTAAGCTATGCATCTTGTTGGAAATTGCAAAAGGCTTCGCCCAGAAACTATTTGCCTTTCAATCGTAAATATAAGACCCTGCGACAATCTCGGAAAACGCTAATCACGAAAATCTCTCCTACCGAAATAAAACTCTCGCAAAGATTTACCTTAGTATGCGATTCTGGTTGATATTGCTGAAAGGAAGAACCATCATGACTGTATTGCAGTGTGTAACTCTCGACATAATGAAGTGTATTGTAATAACCCTGTGTAGCAATACCCATAATTTCTGTCTCTTTTCCAAAATTGACCTGAAGCCACTGACTGCGATCTTGCCTTCTTGGTATCCAGCCGCCCACACGTCCAGGTTTTCCTTTAAAGTTCAGCCTGGCATTCGCAGCTGTATATGCCGGAGTAAGTTCGGAGGAAGCCGTTATGGCGGAATTTGGTATCAAGCCGCTTTCCATTCCGAGTGGATTCTTGCAACCTATGAAAAGCAATACGGCATTTGTAGATGACTAGAAACATAAATTTTAGGAAGAATGTACCCGTATATTGTTGGGGGGGGGGGGGGGGGGTGAATAGTGAAATAATGAAATTACAATTTTTGTGTTTCCGTAAGATTAAAAAAAAATAATATTGTGAGACAATTTGTAATGGTTTTCATCAATAATACACAAAAAGTTTGCTCGAGCGAAAATAAACATCAGGAAACGCAGTCATTGCAAAAATTGTTTTGAAAAACGTACAGTATTCCGTATGCAGCAGTAATTCACTCCTTTGGAGCATGTTTGTGTCCCTCTTTGGGGTGCTAATATGGCGGTCATAAAATTGTACAATGAGTAATATAGATTCTATTATCAATATAATTCGCTTTCACTTAAAATCTCCTTAGTTGTCGAGGCCAAATTTTTATCATGTCTTCAACTGAAAAAATGCCATAAAAAATGTCTTATAGTAAAAGTAAAGTAAAACGTAAAAAAGTAAAGTCTCCCAATCTGGGCTGTCAAACCTAATGTACAGAGTTAATTAGATAAATACAAATATTCGATAAAATACCTTGGTAAGAAATATTGGATAAAACCTTGAAAATGTAAATCTCTTATCTAAAGAAACGTTTAGCAAAAAAATTTTTTCGAATTTTATATCCTAAACACAGCACTAAATCAATACAAAATTTTGCAAAGAATATTTGCTTTCTTTCGTTTTTACTTGTCTTTTTCTCTTTATTTCTAGAATATGTCAAAGGAGTACCTTTGTAAGATCAGCCGTTTAGATTTTGGAATTCTTATTTTTAGGAAACGGCCTTTAGTTATGTGCAACTAAGGTACGGTCCATTATTTTCCTGGAGAGGGTGGGGGAGATATAAAAAGTTTTCGACTCCAAACTTTTTTTTAGTTTATGCACCTCTGCAAACATTTTTTTCGAAATTTCCTCCTATGTTTTGTTATACATGTCGTGTTTGCAAACAATTTATTTTGTCTTTCTAGGCCCTACAAGCAATTTTTTTCAATATTTTTCATACCCCCCCCTCCAAAAAATAATGGTCCGCCCCTAAAAGCACGAAGATGATCAAGTTATGCTAATGACATCGGGTGAAAACCGCCAACAAACATGAGCCCAAAAAACAGACTGAACTACAATTTTGACATATCCTTACCTGGATAACAGCCATAGAAGTCAGCTCTTAAGGAAATCCAACCATAGTAGCTTATTGGGTTGATTCGGATGTAGCGGGTGATTATGGGATTCTGCAGTTTGTTTCTGACAATTGTATCTCGATCAGTGTTACCATCAAATATCTTAAAGAAGACACAGACAAACACGACTGTTAAACCTCGATTATTTAAAGTTTTATATCACAGCTTCTAAGGCATTATTTTAAATACACCATGAAAAATGCCGAAGTAATTAATTTATTAATCAATTTAAAATTTCCTTAAAAAAATTTCTCGAATCTTATTGGCTTAGTGAAATGCAGTTTTTAGAAAATTCGATGCACAGATGAGGAAATACAGTGCACGAAAGAGAAACAAACGCGGCATCCTGATTGATTATTAAACAAAGGCAGCCACAGGGGGCCAATCAAACGCTACCACGCGATCTGAATGGCGCGAAGTTTGGATCTGCTTCGAGATGCGAGTAAAAAAATGGCTGGCGTTTTGAGAACAGTAGAGGACAAGAAGACAGCTCTAAATACCATAGCACTGAAAAGCACTGGTTTTGGTTCTCATTTTGAAATAACTGGTTTCCTTAGAAGGAAATTGCCGACGAAATCCAAGCTACAAGTCGACTATTAAAGCTTTATGCCTTAATTTGCTTGAACAAATTTATTTACGGCGGCGAATTCGCCAAATTAAAAAACAACAAACACATTGGCGAAGATTATGGACCAGATAGCCTCAAAGTTATGCTAACATCGCTTGAAAGACACTGTACTTCGAGAACAGAACTTATATACTTTTTATTGTACGAGACAGAGAATTGTTTCATCCAAGGAAGTGTTCAAATAAAAAGCGAAACAGCTTCACTTGGCTAGCCGTCGAGTTGAAAGCGCTCAAGTAAAGCTCGACAGGTAGAAGCAGGAGAAAATCTCTGGAAGAGGTAAAACCCATGATCTTTTATTCAGACAAGTCGTTTGACTGTTTAGCCAGATTTTCCTGCTAAAAACTTTTAACATTGAGAAACCTTTGTATTGTTTAGGCTTTGACCTTGTCTTGAATGAACGCGTGATGATATTTGCCGAGTTTGAATAAATTGTTTTTGTACGAGATTTGCGCATGTTATTTTCTTGCAATTTGTTTTTATGAATATTATTAATAAGTAATCACATGATTTTTCTCGTGCAATTTGGGATAAATAAGCACTCGTAAGTTTTCAAAGACTACAAACTTTGATAGCCTTTGAAAAATTTACTCGTGCTTATTTATCCCAAATTGCACTCGAAATCATGTCATTACCTATACTAACTAATTGAAAAATTAAAAAAAAAAATAATAAAAAACCCTACCAGTTAATTAATCATATAAAAAAATTGAAAGATAGTAACTCCCTACCTTCCTAGTTACAAAAATGAATAAATGGAGTAATTATTTGATCAAATTAATTAATTAAGTAAATAATTAGGTAATTCCTAAATGTCTAGAGTTTGACATACAATCTTGATCCATGAATCAACTACCTATTAATAATTAATTTATTAACATATGCCTACTTACCTTACTACCGTCATTGATCAATCATCAAATGAAAGATCGTACGAAACAATGAATGAACGAAGCAAACTATAACCAACAATGCATTACATTTGAAAAGCAAAAAGTACCTTGACATGACCTCCTTCCTCATAGTCCTGGAAAAAGACTCCGTCATTGCTGTATGACACACGGTACTTTGTCACCCATTGATCAACATCTTGTCTACCTTGAGTGGCAAACATAGTCACTTTAACAGAACGTCCAAAATCCACCTGAAACCAACTGTTTTCACGCAGATTGCCATTTGACCAGGCTCCATAACGTCCAGAAATACGCTTGAAATGAAGTCTTCCGTTTCCTGGCATATACCAGGTTGTACCTGTAGCCACCATACTTGAGGCCGTGATTGAAGAGTCAGGAATGGTATAGTCTTCTAACCCTAAGCTATCCTGACAAACAGCTAAAAGACAGATCAATTCAAACAATTTCATTTATTAGTACTGTAAGTAATCATAAACAGTCGAGTTTCCTGTGCTAACCCATTGTGCATATATTGGCCACCCGATTGACTGAATGACTTTTTAAATGAAGCTTTAAGATATTCGCCAATTTGTAACAATAATTCTACACTGATTTGAAAAAAGGATGACTCTGGGATCCGTTCAAGCCAGTCCAGCGCGAAAAGTTAGGGGGGGGGGGGGGGTGTTGTGCCAGGTAGCTGAGTCATAGACCTAATAGCCCTAGGATGCCTAGGGTCAGGTATTGAATGGCTGGCTTGCTAGAGGTGGTAAAAACAGAGCCCTGAGGATAGGAATATATTGTCACGAAAAATTGATTATTCTTACTGAAGGTCAGCAAAGAAAAAAAAGCCCAGAAGCCCTAGATAGATATAATAATAAACCAAATTAATTTTTAGGTCTGCGTTTTAAATATAAAGCAATTAAGTTGAAAACGAGCTGTCGGTTGTTGAACAGAAAGTAAACTTGTATCAAATGTAAGAAAATTTGTTGACAGTGGACTTCTATAATAAAAACATTGAATTTCTCGTTGTGTTTGCCCTAATTACCCATGATTCCAGTCAATCACAGAGGGTGCATACCATTAAGTAGAATAGACTGTTCATAAGTTACCTATTCTACTGCATGACACCATCTGCGCCATAACCGTCAGACCAAACAACGTAAAACTAGCAGGCATCATCAAGCTTATAAACAAAAAAAAAAACATAAATTAAATCAATAGTATTGTTAGTTGAAAACAATATAAATAAATTTAAAGCTGAACGAGAAATGGTTAGTAATTTATTGTCTTTTGCTATTGTTTTTGTTAGCTGCAAAAGAAACGCGTGCAATTTTCACGAACAATTATTTATTTTAGAATAAAGGCTTTATCCACGCGATAAAAAATGAACGTTTCCGTCTGTAAACGCACCCGAGTTATCTCGTCCCCTTAAGTACAGTCGGATCCTTCCACAGTTATACGGCAAACGGTTACGTAAACGCACCAAATTCTATTGAAAGAGGATGCCAGGACAACTAACAGTGAGTATCCGTTAATTATTTCCTGTGGCGTAGACATTTACAAAAGTATATGTTTATTTCTGTCCACACGTGAAAACTTAGTTTACCAATTTATCCACTACGAGGCAATGAATCGGAAAACAGTGATACCGTATTTATTCGATTAAGCGCCCTGGGCGCTTATTAAATTTTTGCATCTTGAGAGTCGGCGCTTATTCGTGGTGGGCGCTTGTTTGAGGCTGGGCGGTTATTAAATTTTTACCATTTTCAGTAAGTAGTAAGTTTATTTGCAACAAAACAATAAAAAATAACAAAACGTGAAGATGTACCAAAGCAGAATGTTAATGTTTGACTAAGGTCAATTAGCGAACTTTCTGAGGTGGGCGCCCATTCGTGGCTGGGCGCTTATTAACTTTTCCAACCTACAGGGTGGACGCTTATTCGAGGTTGGGCGCTTAATCGAATAAATATGGCAATCAAAATCATCTTTAAACTGCTCTTGTTTTAATTCTAGTTAACTTCAAATCACGACATTGAACACAAACGTTTTACCTTGTTTGATCGATCGAACAGGGTAGAATTCACGGAGTGCACATTTCTGAAGATAAATCCAAATTTATGTGCGAAAATCCGCCCAGGTTAAAGTACACATGCAACGCCAACGACCACCAGTAAACAAAAGTAATAATCATATAGCAATTTAAAGCCAGTAAACAGTGCTTTTCGCGCGCTCTGATTGGCTACTCAAACTCCGGATACCATTGCTATTCCCCTCCACTTCGGTGAATAACTGTTAACATTCAAGTGTCAAAAGGCGAGTGAGATATTGTTTTTTTTTGTTATGAGACATTCTTTTTATAATTATTTTATAACGAAAACTAAGAGGAGTTTAATTGAAAAAAAAATATACCTGTGATATGTCAACTGTTGCAGCTCGTCGGCTTAAATTTCTTAAATATCTCTTTTTTGTATACTTTTCAAGAAACTCATTGTATTGTTTTATCCCCATTCAGACGGGGCTTTTTTAGACCTTCTGGGACTGGGGTTGGGGCTTTGAAAGCCACCCTCCACCCCATTGTAACTTCCAGAATATTTACAATGAAACTTATAGGATGTAAAGTATGTCCGAATATCTATCTTTTGGTAAACATCACGTGGGATGATAACGTCACATGACGCGCGTTGCTAGCTCCAGTAGCTGAATTGAACTGCAAGTATGAAATATTGGTGGTTTTCATCAACATAAACAATGGGTTGGCTAGACAAAAAAGGATCTTAAAAGATCATATAAACTAGCCATTCTAGAAAAAAAATGGAATTTCTAAATATTCCTAATAGGACGCAGTGGCTGAGGTTTTCTGCATTTTGATGACGTAAAATGGCTGTGCTGAAGTTGAATAAATGAGTGTAACGTTGCAACCCCCAAAGACGGGAAGGACATTTTTTTAAAACGAACGAGGTCACTAGCTCAAGGTTGCACTGAAATTGTTAAAAGGAAAAAACGTATAGCAGTGGATAAATTATCCTGACATCAGAAAAAAATACATGAACAAAAATGTCTTACAATTACTGTAGTAGCTTTGATAGCAGAGTCAGGAATTTCTTTATTTTCCATTCCAAGAGGAGAGTCACAACCTGAAAAAGGAGTAATAAACGCTAATAACGCTGTATGATATTGTAAAAGAAATGAAGTAATTTAGAGAGTATATTAACCTTTAAGATTATATAACCATTACGCTATGTAACGAAATTTCACTTAATATTTTTTTTTCTGATGTACAAAACAACTTTCAAATAAAAAGACACCTAGATAATAATATTAAAGGATGTAAATACCAAAGAAATAATAATAAACCAAAGATATACAGAGATGGTTACGACTTAGGAGATAAAGACAAACTTTAAAAAAATGACCATTTTTCAAGATGCGCCGTCCGTGACGTAGATTTTAGATTTTATTTAAAAAATTAAAGATTGAACCACAGCCAGGATGAGACATAATAAAAACAATAAAAAACGTCCACTGGCTAAAAATATTTAAAATAATGAGATTTCGGCTGTCGCTCTACAGCCTTCGACGGATAAAAAATTGAATACAAAATGAATAAAATATATAAAAGAAAGGTGAGATAAAAAGAAAATAATAAAAAACAAAAGTGAAGTAAAATGTGCTAATTAAGAGGCTATTATGTGAAAAGAATGCAGTATTGGATTTGAATGGGCTTTGAATTATTGTAAGCATGCTTAGTAGCAGAGGTGTGCCAAGCCTCCAAAGGTTTGCTAATGCGAAAAGAGCCTTTGTCGATGACACTAGAGTTCTCAAAGTCTATGCGATGGTCGAATGACCACGCATGTTTCGCAATGTTTGAGCCATTCGCACAGGTTTTACATTCCTGATATGCTTTTAGCGGGTTTCAAAAAAGGCGAAATTTAGTTTAACCAGCAGTGGTTGTCAGGGCATGTATAAAGTTGACACATCAATATTTTCGCGAGGGATGAATGAAAAGCTGCTGGAAACATGAGCATATCAGATTTAATTTACAACCTTTTCTAAATTGTGGAAAGACCATAACTCGGGAAGGGGTGACATTCACTCCGTCCCACTTGTACTTTCTAGAGTGAATATTATTGATAACTGCACAAGTTATACATTTAATGTGATGTTCTTAACTTTGCTTGTATTTTCTTTTAAGGTAACCAAAAATGCGTTAGGGTTAAAAATTCGATTACTAAAAACCATGAAAGCAAAAAGAAACAATGAAGTAGTAGCGGAGGAAAAAGGCCAACATGCAGAGAATCAAATTAGACACTGATGCTCCACTGAGAAATGACTGTAATAGCATGCTATAACATGCTATAATTAAATATTGTAGTTCCTATAACGCAATATGAAAAGGTTCGTTTATCCCATCTGCATGCGCAGCAGATCGCCAGACTCGTTAACTGTCTTAAAAAATCGATTCACATAATACTATTTCACGGGAAACTGTTTTATTTTGCGGTTCTAAAGGACGTGTTTGAGAAATAACCGATTACATATGAAAAATAAGCCCACACATGAAAGTACACCCACTCTAAAGGAAGACGAGAGAAGTGTAAATTTTTTGAGCCGTGAAGTTTTTCATGGTTTTTGGATTGGAAAACAAATGAGAGGGGTTTGGCTATAAAAATGGTCAAAAATTACAAATATTGTTGTCATGCGAGTTCTCCGTGCCATTGTAGCGAAATATGTAGCAGCAACAACAACCTTGAAGCTGATATTTATTATTTTCTCTTACTATGGACTATTGCACTTGTATTACAAGGATCCATTCAATAAACAATTTCGGGTTAATTTTTGTTTTTGCAATGACATATAATAGCATTCCCATTGCCGGAAATTTTTTGCGCACTACCTTACCGGTATATATAGATAATAATAACAATGATCCCATTTTTTTTTTTTCCAAAAAGTGGACGAGTAAACAAAATTACTACAGTGGAACCCCGATATAACGATCTTCGATATAAGGATATTCCCGATATAACGATGAATATGTTATGTCCCGGCAATAGTAAAATGTATGGGACGGAACCCCGATATAACGATTCCTCGATATAACGATATAATTTTACTGCCCCCTTGGCATATCGTTATATCGGGGTTCCACTGTATTTGCAAAATATGAACCTGTCACTGCAAATTATGTATGGCGCAAGTAGAGCGGAAATTTGATAATAAAAAGGAGTCGTTATCTCACTGCTATGCACTCCTTACCCCCTAATATTTCCTTGCCCGCGCATTATTGTTCACATCAGAAGATAATGAAACGTAAACTAGCGTATAATTTCCCCAAATATTTACGTAGTTGAAATGTTGCGTTCATTTGTCAATTCAATTAAATTGGTTCAAAATGGTTCTCATTTATTGCGGATCTGCTGTTAATAATTCAACATCAATGTCGAATCTGTCGAAGGTCAAATGCGTTTGAGCAGGCCATCGAAGAGGAAAAGAAAAAGGTGTCAATGCTGTGTTTATTTTAAACTTAAATAATAAAAATAGACGAAACGGTGACTATTGATGAAGCAGTCTTGTAAAAATGTATTTAAGAACCTATAGAGTATTTGTCTTTTTCTGTTTTCCTGTGAGTTCGCCTTTTAAGGAACTGGGACAAAGGCGCGTGAGTTACGGTTAATTTTGTTCGCTTGCATATTTAGTAAATAAAATAAACATGAAATTCATGTTTTTTTTTTATTTAGGCTTTTCCATTTGCTGCAAAAGCTAGGCTTTTTATTTGTCCTTTACTATATAATTTGTCATCTAAAAAGCTTATAAATTTATTGCCCGAACTGATTTTAATGCTTAACAAGTTCAAATTCTGTTCATCCGTTTCACTTCTGATTGTTCTCTTGCACAGGTCAAATCGAGAATCGAACCATTTATTTTGTTTTCGTTGCTTTTTGAATTTGTTTTTCACTGTAATCATTGATAACATAATTTATACTTATAGCTGGTACTGCAAAATCTAAAAAGCGTTTAGAGATTTAATGTCTCAAGAGTGTCGAGTGGATTTTATCGAGGGCCGTTTAAGTTTATTCCTTTTTGCGATGGTACTGACACTTGAGAATAATGATGCGAACTGTTTTAGTTTTACGCGAATTGATTGATTTCTTGATTCGTTTTTTCTTTGAGAAATGAATATCGAAATTTTTTGTTGGTTTTAAATACTGTACTTAACTCACCACTTCCCACTAAAAGTTGCAGCAGCAGTAAAATCCCCATTTATAAAATCCCCTTTTATATTTTAGCATAGTGATTGTAAAGCGCTATGAAAGACTAGCTAAATAGCGCTATAGAAATGATTATTATTATAATTATTACAGTTGGGTTCATCGTACTTCAGTTTGCATGAACCTAATAGTGTTGTTTGCGTGATGTTTTCTTATTTAAAAAACAAAGGTGTTCCATTAAGATCATATCATTTATTCAGAGAGGAACAATTCCCTATGGGTGTCATGGAGATGTCAACCTCAGGAACAAAGGTAGAAGCAATTATTCTTGAATTTTAAAATAACGTTTTCTTTTCCTCTCCTTGAAAATATGTTAACAAAGAGGGCGAGATGATTTTAATAAAATCAAAACTTAACCGCCGTCACCTGCTCGCATTGTGCTGGTTCCGGCTGACTGGGAATTTAATTGCTGTGAAAATTTTGTTCTTTCACCGTTCCTTCATCCCGTCCAATATCAATAACAAGTAATCTAACATAAACGACGAGAAAGCATTAGCATGATTATTTTGAATAAAACAGACTAAGAAGGTAGCACATCAACTGATACAGTTTTCAACCTTGAAAGTTCAATTAGTAGTTTTAAGTAGTGATCTTACTTCTGATATCCTCTCAAAGTAGGGTAAGTCGCATAAAATATTCATGTATTTTTTGGCAAGTGGGAAAAGAAGTCTGTTTTTATATAGGAGCCCATAGAAAAATACGAGAGTGATCTGCACGCAGGTGCGACGCAAGAAGCAGGTTGCTCTGCCTGGGTTTTTTTTTGGTCTTATTTTTTAATGTGGTACGTACCTTGGAAAAATACCTTTAAAATTAAAGAAGATATAACTTAGTTTACGGTTAATATATCGATTTTTAAATGACGCGCGGAAACATTTTCAGTGCTTAAATACAGCAATGTTTAACAAAAATAGACCATTATTTTTAGGTTTCTTTTGTGGCACAGATAAAAATTTTGGCTGTTTAAAAATCTGGTAAATTAAGTGACAAAGCCTCTTCACTGATTGAAGTTTGGTTGATAGTCGTTTTTCCCCAGGAGGTAATGTCCTCTTTTTTAGATATCTATTAATGAAGAAAAAGGAAAAGGTAGGTTCGTCACAAAACCTTTATCTTTGCTAGTGAACATTCCTTCGTGTGAGACTCGCATAAATATCGCATGCGGAGAAACAATCATCTTTACTCTTAGAATTTTCTGCCCCGAAAGTGCGCCAAAGGTTTGCCCTGTAGGCACATTCCTTTTTCTAGCGACTATTTTGAAACCTGCTAAATGACGCCTGCATGTTTTGATACTGAGCGTATATACTTGCCCTATATATGGCCATTCATTCATCCAGGAACTGACTTTTGTCCTAGACAGTGATCCGGGTTTTCCCATTAACATGCGTTGGCGTTGACAACTTTGTCCCTTCCTGTTTATTTCTACAGCAGGAAAAGGTTTTTCTCAGAAAATTGTTGTCCAGTAACGGAATTAACGTCAAAAAAACCAAAACTAAAAGTGGCAGCAAAATATTCTGCCTTGAAACAGGAATTGAAGCGACTATCTTCTGACGCCTATGGAACTGCACGATAAAGTTGTGTGAGATCTGGTATAGCAGCGGAATAACTATCGGCTGAATAACAATACGTTACGGTGTTACCCAAGAAACCGTCAGCAGTGAGAGTAATTTCTGGCATGCTTAGTGTTTTCGTTACCAATCAGATGCGAGATAAAATCCCAATGCAAGAGAAGTTAAATGATAAATATTCTATTGGAAAGGTTGGCGTCTTTCAAAATACCCCGAAGCTGCAGGAAGCGAAATAGGGAACTCTCTAGAAAAAAAGTTAAGCACGGAATATTGTAAAATAATATACACTTAATGACTGGTCCCGTGGGAAACAGTTAATTTTGTTTCCCGAAAGTCTCAATGAAGCCATAATGTGAAAACAAATCGAAAATTTATTGATAAATCACATGTAAGCGCATCAGAGCGCAAAGTACTACAATGTTAAAAATGTTCAAAAAGCTAAACTAAAGCGGACTAAAATGTACAAACTTACGAAAAAAAAAATGACTTGCAGCGATGTTTAATGATAATGGAATTTCACTTTAATATTACGATGAAAAAAATTCAGTATGGAAGTGAACTGTATCTTGACTACGGTGAAATATGTAAGTTTTGCACATTAAGCTTACTTACTGTTTAAAAGCATCGTCGACAGTGATGTTTAATCCCCTTTTCGGGATCAAATATCGTTGCAGGCCAGAGTGAATGCCTATTAGTGCTCTCTTCTTGTAGTTTTCTTCAGCTTTTTCCATTACATTGGGATAAAAGTCGACAAGGAGTTCGTTTAGTTCTTTTAACGTTTCGGAGAATGGTGAAGTCAGGATATTTAATTTCTCTCCACAGATGGCTTTTAATGTAGACAAGGTGGTTTTTGTCGTTAACTGTGTGTTTTTGGAATCTTTCTCTTCCACGAGCCCGGCAGTTTCTTGTCGGGACAAATCAGCAAGTCGCTCCTGCAAGTCAGTAAATGATTTTAAAAAAACGCGCTGGAAGTCAAAAGTTATCATCACGTTACCTTCAATCACGCTCTATTCACGTGCAATGGAGGTCGTCGGTCAGCATTCGCGGGTAACAGTGCACTGTTACCTTCTGACGTCATAGATTTTGCAATGTTGCCCGCTCAGAGATTTTGACGGGGAACAGTTTCATTGTTAGATGTCATGTGACCCCCAAGTAACCAATGAGAGCGCGTACTATTGGGGAGAAAATTCCAGCTATATAGCAAAAATGAATGTAAAGCTCTGTGTAAGAGTGCCTTGCCAATGATAAAATCACGAGACCGGGTTAAGCAAAATACTACCAGGTGTACGTATTGCATTTAATACGATTCAATTGAAATAATTATGAAACCATCTTTATTAATGAAATCGCTTTGGAATATAGACACCGCAGAATCACTTCCTCCTATAAACCTCCAGGCTATAGACCCAGCAAGCTGATAACAGCAGCTCCCTTTGGGCGATAGGCAAACCCTATTTTTTCAAAGGAAGCTTCACTTTGAGAAAAAAAAAGTAACAATAAAATACGTGTTGATGATGGAGGCCTAAAGTCCATAACATGGTTAAAGAACTTACGTTTATAAAAGCGGGATTCCTCAATGCCCTAATAAACTAAACTTACTACATTTCTTACAAAAAATGGACTGTTCTTCAGCTTTAAGAAATTATTAGCAATAACATCATTTTAATAGAATTAAATTTTTATCTTATGCATTAAACTGGTTACGTTTTTTACAGCTTTCAGACGTTTTTACACCATGGTAGAAAGCCAACTAGACGCGTAGAGCCGAGTTGCCTATAATCATCTTAAATCCAACGAGTGTTGTTTTATTAAAAACAACTTCTGTAGGTTGGCAATTTTTTATTTTATTTTGTCAAAACAATGATCTCAAAACCGTTTTTGTTGGGCATGGTGATAAAAACGGCAGATATTCAATAGCAATTCAGACAATCGAAACACATGAAATGCATGCATATACTCTAAGGTAACGTGCGAGACGTTGTTAAGCACTTTCGTGCATATTAATTTCAGCAACTTTTCAAGAGGTTAAACCAAAATTGTGGGCCAGACAAAATAAAACAGTTGAGAGATTTTTTTGTACAAAATCGGCGAAACGTTAAAAGAAACCAATGAGTGAGTGAGTGAGAACTTTGTTAAAGTGTCAAAACCTTATAGCCCGGGAATAATACACCATACTACTTAGGGGACACTACTAAAAACTAAAAACTACACTAATACTATTATCAATAAATCAATCTTTCTATCATGGAACAGATTGCCATAATGATAAAATAAGGATTTCTACCTTCAGATTCAGACATTCAGACTATTTTTCTTATTGTCACTTACAGCAAAAATACGTAATCGGTTTATAGCGCTGTTTCTTGTTCCGTTATGTGCATTTCTACGTCATCAATCTGAGTTATACGTTGTGATATGTAACTTCCATTTCTTGAAGTATTTCCATTACATATTATGGAAACATGATTGTCGGTATTATTGCAATCGCTTTGCACTTCGGTCGTGCCTTGGTTTTTGGAATCATCTTGAACATTGAGAAACCTAAGCAGTTTGCTTTCCCATAGAGGCCTTTCTAGTGAATTCGAATAGTCGATGAAGTTTCTTTTTCTCAGCTCCCGTGGAAGCTTGCGGCAATCTTCCTTGTCGATTCTTATAATAATCAGACTGTCATCTCGTTTGTTCAGAAGTCGATATTTCGCGATGTTTAGCTCGTAGCTACAGTAATTACTCTTCAAAAAGTTGCTTGATAACACTGCTATGATTTTGTGGCTGTTGTAGACACTTTCTGCCATGCACTCCTGGAAAGGCTTTCCAGGTGTAAAGTCTCTGTAGTGAATGCAGCATTTTAAACGATGCTTCTCTTCAAGAAAAGGAAGGAGTTTTCCGGTTAACCAATTGGAATCCTCTTGGCTGTATATTATAAAAGCGTGGTATTTGAATTCTGCATGAAAATTAAAAGAGAAGAGAAAATTAAACGATAACCCGCTCTCCAGTTTCATTTGATAGGTATACAAATAGCAACCTAAGGAACAAACTAACCACGACAACAATGACAACAACGACACACGCTTTATAACCACAAGATATATCTAACACAGGAACTATTCAAAATAAATAAAGAAAATGCTAATCTTCATTTTTAGTGACGACTGGAACCAACCATTTAAGCCCGGCAAACATCAAAGGAGCAACAAGGTGGTCAAGATTTATGTTAGAAGGTCCACGACCCTGCACATCTTTTGTATTGCGTTCATACACTATCCATGAATTACGTATTCGCAACGTTTCTACTAGTTAGTTACATGAACACACGTAGCCGCCTATCGCATTTGTTCAGGTTTGGTGCAGGTCCAATCCCCAAAATAGCAAACGAAAACATACAAGAGAAATTTGCCGGGTTTCCGAATAATTGCCCGCTATTAACTATGGTTTGATTAGGCAGCTAGCGGTTTATTTCAGTGGTTTCATACTGTCTTTGACTGATTCGGACGCGTTTCACTGGGAAGCGATTCATTTAGCGGGTTTCACTGGAAACAGCAAGGAGTAGTCAACAGATATAGAACATGATAAACTGAAAATTAGTTAGGGACCCAGGGTCTAGTAAGCGAACAATTCTTAAAAGATCTTAAACGTAAGCTATTACCAACCTTGAGGTGAAGAAAAGCGTTTCCTCCAAAACAGAATGTACTTGAGTATACCAATTAAAAGAACTATTGTTACTAGGATTCCAACTGATATGGACACATAAGCAATGGTGTGGTTAGAACCTGGAAAATATAGATAACTTTAATCTCAAAATCATTAATAATTAGTAATGTTAAAACAAGGGAAATCATAGCAATCATCTGTGAAAGATTCCTTTTCTAATAACTTTCTCAAGAGCAATTCCCGTTATCAAAACTTTCAATTTTCTCTATTTCAACGTTTAGGTTATTTATCTTTGTTACTCACCTGACTTTGTTTCTGTAGGCTTGAAGGATTCTAAGGAGGTAATAAATGCAATCAATGTATGCTAATGTATATGCGATGAATCTGATCATGAATGCATAGAAGCGCTTTCTATTGATCTCCAAGTAATTAGATTGGTCTTAGCTCAAATCTTCCCAATCCTTACAGGTTTTAACAGAAATTAACTCACAAACTAACGATCCCAAAGTCATAAAGTTGTTCAGAAAAAATGTTCCCGATATAGCACACTCCATGACGGCTTATCCAGGAAAATATCACAGTGCAGTAAGGGAGGATTAGAAAACATTAAGTTATTTGCACACCTTTACAATCTGTGCTGTTGCATTTTGCCGTCTGGTTGTTATTTCCCAGGTGATTGCAGTCCTCTCCACTTTCGCAATCTGCTGTTTTGTTGTTGTTTTCTAGCTTGAGACACTCGACACCACTGTTGCATTGTACTGTTTGGTTTTCACTTCCCAGGTCAGTGCAGTCGTTACCAAAAGGGCCCGGGGAAGGATTTGTGCAGGAACGGTCCCGTGAGCGACGTCCAACCCCACAGGTTACAGAACATAGGGTCCAAGCACTCCACTGAGAGTAGCCTCCATTCTCTGCTAGAACTGAAAAAAGAAACAACGCTAACAAATTTAGTCTTACCTCTGCTAAGGTAGTGAGCCCTTTTTTTCAGTTTGTTCAGATGTTGTATTGGATCAATTATCGCCAGAGACTCGAGCAGTTTTATGTTCCAGCCGTGACTTGAAAAGGAATTAGTATTTAAGATAGCTTTTCAAATACATGTCCCCTTTTCAACATGTGCGTTATTTTACACAATTTCATTAAAAGTCTACTTTTATTTGATATGTCATGAAAAGCTAGATTTCGTTTATTTTATATAATTATGGTCGTCTTTTGAATCGCTTATTTTATCCATTTAAAATAAATATATTAAAAACTACATTCTTACCCGATTTCGTTTTTGAAAGCTAAGTCTTCCAAGAAACACTTTTTTTAACGATATCTTTAGCTTTGAACTTTTTACAAATGGTCTTCCTTGCTACTAAACGAGTAAATCTGTTCCGAAATATCACTGATAATGATCATACAAAAGGCCCGTTTAAAGATTTTTGTTAATTTTCGCTGAAACATTTGAAACATCTATCATGGAGAATGTACGTAAAGGGATACAACTCTAAGGATAAACACAACTCTAAGGATAATTCCTTACTTGCTAGGCATCCGTAGAACTCTAACCGCAAAGCTATGAACACGTGCCAAGACTCAGGAATAACTCTAATATACTGAGCTCGTATTGGTGGGATCAGCTCATGAGTGACAACGTTGTTATCTGAGTTCCCTGAAAAAGTCTGTATGAAGAAAAAAACAGGTTAAATTATTATGGCAAGTCATCATGGGGCGCTTTCCATTTAGAAAAAAAAAACGTAATTTCCGTTTGGAATTTCCGTTCGGGAAGGATGTGTGCTCTATTTGAAGAATCTTGAAGAACCCGCCATTTTCATCGAGGCGCAACATTTGGCATCGCCGTGAAAGCCGTAAACCCGAAACTGTTGCAAAGATGAAAAACAGTAAATGGAACTTGATTTTCCTTTCGGAATGTTCCAACCGAATAGGGACTGACCTTTTAGAGTTTCGTTTTTTCGGGTAATTTTCTTGTGGGTAAACCGTTAATGCATTTACAATTTACACCCTAACCAAAATTTCCGGAGTTTTTGACTAAATGGAAGGCGACCATGAATTCTTTTTGGCATGTTGATGCAAAGAGCCAGCAATATTTGTTTTGAGTATTTACCTTGGTGTATAATTCTGGCTGGTAGTGTTGGAAGTTTAAACCATCGTTACTGTATTTCAATGTGTAACTCTTTACCCAGACATATACAATGGGATCACCCTGAGTGGAAATGCCCGTAACTCTTGTCTCAGCCCCAAAGTTGACCTGCAACCACTGGTGGTGGTCAAATTGTTCTGGGCTCCATGCCCGGTTAAAGTTCAGTCTGGCGTTTTCAGGTCCAGAGATTGGATTAAGTTGGGAAGTTGCCGTTAGGGATTCATTTGATATTTGGCCGTTTTCCATCCCTAACGGTGTTCTACAGCCTGGTATCTGAGGAATTGGAAATCCTGTGGAAAGCAAGTAAGAGATTAGAAAAATAGTAAGATATACTATTGAAACTTATATTTTCTGACTGGCATAAATACTGGCTGGTAAATGTGCGCCACGTAGGGTGTGGGTGGTACATCTGCAAATTGTTAGTTTTTTCAAGAGGTCGTGCTGCGAGCAGCATCTGGAACGGGGGGGGGGGGGGTGAGGGGGGAGGAGGAGGAGAAAGAACACTGCGTTATAAATTATATTAAGATAATACACTTAACAACACATCACTTCTTCAAATTCGAAGGAAACAAAACATGACCGGGAGATTTACTGTTTAATAAAGCTCCGTCAAGTCTCTTGTTTAAAAGGGCTGGCATGGAAAGAGAATTTCTCGGCCAGGAGTGGTGTTTGATAATTTTCCGTCATGAAAGTTTACCGCTGTACTTTATTTATACACCCAACTAAATTCTCTTTGAAACGTAATGTAGCTTGCTAACTACTCTTAATTTATGGTGGAGACATATATGTTGTGCTTTTTTCAGTACGGCGGATCCAAAAAAGGAAGATACTTTGGGGTCGTATGCTGACAAGATAAGCATCCTATCTAGTAGAGCAGCCTCCAGGCAGCTACAAAAAAAGCAGAATGCTTACAATCTATTTTACAACAGTAAACAATGATGGGAATTCCATAACCTCTTACCAGCTGGCGTCAGCTGTGTTATTGTTGGGCTATGCGTTTGCATAAAATTTTGCGCATGCTGTCTTGTAAATACCAGGCCAAATCAAGGAGTCAAACCTTCCCAGCCTTTAATGATAATTATAAAGCATTTATATAGCGCATTTTCCAGATGTATATGTTCAATTACACTGTACACATACTGTAATTTACTACACACAATTGCTAGGCCACAACACCGGTAGCTTCGTGCCTTTTGGACAGTCTCAAAAGTTTAGAGGCAAGCTATGAAGACAATGGTGTGTCCTTGTTCCAGGCCTCTGCTGGCATAAAAGCCCTCGAACTTTTTTCTTGGGCTTATAATTATCATAAAACAAAACAATTCCGCGACAACTATCAGCTTGTAGGCCCTTGACAGCACCACTCTACCGATAGTTATTCAAGGTGGTAAATGAGCCCAGCTTTTAACTCTTGTGTAAAATGTTCAGAAATGTTTTATCTTTCTCTTATTACTGTTTGTTACGGTGTTCAGGCATCATACGCGTCATTTGAACAATAAAAATGCTAAATGAACAGCCAAAATAGACGACCGAGTGCTTGAGAGGGGACTGAACACTAGTAGTTTCAATGGCGTTTTTCTTAAACACGCAAAAAAAGAACGAGGCCAATACTCTGCCATCTTGACCGAACAAGCTTGGTCAATAAAGGATTTATTATTTGATTTTTTTTCTAGTACTGAAAAGGAAGCCAGTTGCATGCACAATCAATGGGGCACGCTAAAATCATTTCATTGGTTTAAAAGTTTAACGGGTGACTGTCAAATTCTTGAATGAATCGAGTTGAAGTAAAACGACGCGACAACAGCGAAATTCAACTCTTTTTAACCGTCAAAAGGATATTGAAATGGCTAAAATTTCGAATCAACGTTAAGTTTGAAGCCTTAAAACAAGAATGTCCATTCCATCTGGCCGCCAGCTTTTGATTATTGGACGTTTTGCAGAGTATTTGCTCGCTTCTGTGCCCTAACACGAGCTAAATATTGAAATTGTGATTGTTGAAAGCGTTTGGGAATTACCACTTCACGGGAAAAGCTTGAACTTTCCTAAATCGTTGATATAAATGTTCGACCCGACCTTATTCGACGTGAGCGTTAGAGCCTTCGGTGAAAAGATGTTTTAAAAGCTTTCGGTGCCTGGTTCGCCGTGCCGTCTGCTTTCTCCATTTTGAAGATTTTACACAAACGACTAGTTTGCCGAAGTCTTTATTCTTCAGGTATGTCACTGACATCTCTCCCTTTTCCGCCGAAAGAAACCGATAACATGTCTTCAAGTCGCTTTGCGTTTTAATTTTTACGACTGAATTTATTCAGGAGTATTGTGGGTAGCCTTGGTTGGTCGGTTTTCGGTTGGTCCATCATCTGTAAACTTCTCATTGCAACTCCGCTGACCAGCAGATATACTTGTAGAAAGAGTGTAGCAAGGCGGCCGTATAAAAGCGGCCGTATAAAGGCGGTCTTTTAAATTTAAAGGGGTTTACAAGAAAAACCAGAAGCAAAGAAACAAAATATGGCTGACAATTACGTGAAGAATTAAGTAATCGACCGCCAAAAAAGTGAACATTGAGAGCCAGTAATCTGCATTAATCGATCGATGACTTTCGTGTCTATCTTTCGAGCTAGCGTAGTACATGTAGTCGAATGTAGGAGCATTCGAAAACTAAATCGGGTTTCACATAAGCTTCATAAGCGATGGATCTATCTAGAAACCAGAGCGTTGGCTAAAATCGAGTGCGTAGCTGCCTGTTCCCAAGAAAAGGAAAAGCTTTTCAGATGAAAACAGCACAATATTACATTTGTACCTGAATCAGTCTATTATATTTTTTTTTACAGCGTTATTACTTAACAGCCTACATGTAAATTATTCTGCAATGCATACCTACGGAGCGATATAATAAACAAACCATTTTAGTGCTACGGGTTAAAAAAAGAAAAAAACTCTCTCCTCTGGGATTCGAACTCGCGACCTCTCGATCCGCAGTCAGATACCTAACCGACTGCGCTACTAATGCGCACTTGGTCACGTGAGACGAAAATATCTTATATCAATGTAATAGACCTTTTTAGCTTGATACTACATTGATCACGTGGTCTGAAATGGGTAAACAAACACGCGTTTCCCCGAAGTGAAGTATTGTGCGTGGATTTCGATGTGGAGTATTTATACTCCCGTGTGTATAACTGCTTTACTATCTCTACTAACGAAGAGATATCTTTCCATAGTTTTCCCAGCGATAAAAAACTCGTCAAGGTAAGAGAAATTTAATCGCTAAAATGCGATCCCAACTACGCTTTGCCTACAATTTACGGCAACATTATTGATGAACTTGAAACATTCATTTACTAGACTCGAGCTTGTTACATTGGTGAATATAATGCAAAGCAGTTTTTGTAATAATTTCAAATAGCAATTGTGAAAAATAGAAATTTCTCCATTTCAACTAGTTTAATGATTAACCAATTTGACGCCTACGGATACTCCAACTTGAATTTTTTTTCACATTTTTGTCATTTTCAATCACTGACAACTCATCTTCAAAGAAATAAAGCCACTGATGCACAATGATCATTTTTATTTTAATTTTTCAAAATGTCCCATTTTTGCCGGTGCTGATACCTTAATGTATGGATTTCAAGAATTAGAAGAGATCCTAAGAACGATTTCAAGGTATTAGCTTATACCAAAGTTTGTTTGGAGCATTAATTCCAACAAGAGAATTTTGTGTGCTTTGACACAAGTTCAGGAGGACTGAAACCAATTCGCTTGCCCATCAGTTTGCAGCTGAACGAAAATAGCTCCTGAGCGGTTGCTTTCAGAGAAGAAAAAACAGATAGAAGAGCTAAATGCTGTCCTTGACGTAAAGCTAACTGAAACGGCTTCAGAGGGTGAAGGCTAATTCGATCTAACTGCTTTTCGAGAGCTACTCAAGAAAATCTGCGAGCACAGATTTTCTAAAAATGTTTTCTTTGTATCGGTATTATAATATTATAACATTAGATTGCACTAAAATAAAAATCCAGTGCCCATTGACTTGTATACTTCAATCACAAAGTTACTCAAATTACAAATCCATCACTGAATACTTTGAATTAAATCTCTTGTGGGAGTTGATTTAAAGGGAGGTATTATGTTTGTTTACAGCTGAACACAGATTTACAGGGTTCATAACCTTTTTCACAAACAATTTTCTAGGACTTTTCCAGGACTCAGATTGATCTGTTCAGGACTCTAAAATTCACATTAACCTTTCACTCCCAAGATCTCAATATTATTTCTCCTTACTGTCTTCCATACATTTCTTATGATGCAAGTTCTAAGAATTCAGTTGTTACTTGAGTTTAACAGATTTTCAAAACATTCCAGGACCAGTTGTCTTCCAGGACCCGTACAAACCCTGAGTTTAAATATCTGATAAACAAATTCTCACAAGGAGTGAATTTCTTGAGGTACTTTCAGGAAATAAAGAAGTATCCAAGCTTAATGCTTGTGAGAGTATCGTGGCAGATTAAGGCTTTGATATTGAAGAAGAGTAAAGAAAGTTGAAATTCAACTGAACGTCCCTCCCTTCCCTTTATTTTTAATACCCGACTAGTACGACCAATAATTTCATTGGGTACCATCAATAAAGTCTGGACAGTTTGTTGCTTACTTTCAAACCTCATTCATCCCAATTTAACTGATGAGTGTAACAGCTGTTCAGGAACCATGTGTGTGTAACATTTCTACTTTAAGAATATTTTTACAAGTAAAAATTTGCCTCATTGTTCCGTCTTTTGAGGTACAAAACTATTGTTTGTTTGTTTGTTTGTTTGTTTGTTTTTTTTTTTTTGGGGGGGGGGGGGAATCTGCCTGACTGTCATGTACAACCTTGTAACTACTCAGCTTGATTAGTGGGTAGTTTTTTGCCTATTTTAGTTAATTTATTTTATGCTATAATTATTTCTGTTTATTTTGGCAAAATAAAATGGTTGTTATTGTTGTTGTCATGTCATGTTAATTTAGGCAGTAGGGTCCTTTCCTCAGGCATCATAAAGTTTGCAAGTGTCAGGATGTAATTTAAGTGTGTGAGCCACAGATTTCATGGCTGGCTCTGGGTTAATGCTATCCCCTCTTTGTTTATATTACTGATGCCATTCGTGAGGAACACTAGTGCAGGTTTTTATTTACTGGAATGTACTTGATCCTTAAAAAAACACCAGTGGTTCAGCAAATACAAAAGGCCCAAAACATGATTGAAGTGCCCTCCACTCCTACGACAAGAGAGTATACAAATTAAAAAAAAATTCACCACCAAATGATTGTAAAAGTTAGCAATACAGATGAATAGACCACATAACACAAACAGGTTTTTCTGTAGCCAGTTTATTGTTCCAGGCATGAAATACAAGGCAGTTAGCGCGCGTGGTTGTAAGAACTTACCCAGCTTAACAAAATTAAGAACATTTTGTTTCTGTAACAGTTCCTCTTCTCTTGTCACTTTTCAATTTAAAATTTATTGAGAGGGAATCTCGGCTTTTCTTTTGGCTCCGGAAACAGCAGACCTTTACGAAACACGATCCATGATTGTCTTCTTTCACAAAAACATTGTGTATGTAATTTTCTGTAAAGCATTTATAGCCTTTTTTCCGCAGTCTCCTTTTCTCCACAGCCTGTTAGGTTGCTTTGCAATAGTAATTGAAGATACTTTAGGGACGTTTTTTAATTATTTTGGCCAGAGCGACTCGAACACAACAACCGAATCCGCCATTTTGAATGTTTTGTTTACCCATTTCAAACCACGTGACCAGCTAGCTAAAAAGGTCTATTGACATTCCGCCGTTTATCTGTTATCATGTGCATCAAAGGAATGTTTGAATCACCTGCTGCTCATCTCGACATCACTCGCGACCTCTCGATCCGCAGTCAGATGGCTACCCGACTGCGCTACTTATGCGCACTTAGTCACGTGAGACGAAAATATCTTATATCAATGTAATTGACATTCCGCCGTTTATCTGTTATCATGTGCATCAAAGGAACGTTTGAATCACCTGCTGCTCATAAATTTTCAAGGAATGAAAACTAAACTTTTAAACTTGGCAAAAAAATTCAGTCGTGGCTCAAAGAGCTCTTTGATTGTATTAGGTGGTTGCTGTGGCAAATAAAATTCACGAACTCGTTAACATTTGTTGATTAATTTGTTTGTTCTCATTATTTCACTTCAATACCTATTTCTTTGTTATCGGACTCCATTTCACTAGAAACAGACAGAAAATACTTGTGTTGTTTCGGAAAATACTTTCATAGCTCAAATTTACGACAGAAATAAAAAGCTTTTTGAAGTAGCGACGACGGAACTGAAAAGTTTTTCGCTTGCGGGAACACAGCGGGCGACCCCGAGCGGTCAAGACGGCTCCATCTTGACCCCTCGGGTAGCCAATCAGAGCACGGGATTCGTTTCATCTTGACCGCTCACAGAGCTAGTAAAAAAATAAAATACAATAGGTGGCCGTCGAAAATCAGGCAACGCGCGTGCGAAACTAAATATTTAAAGCCAAAGAACGAATAAGATGCGAATTTTATTTTTAATAGACAGCGACAAGTCCATTCTTAAAATGGAGTTTTATTAATGTCAATGACAACCTACCAGATTTACAACCATAGAAGTCAGTCCTCAGAGAAATCCAACGACGATAGCCATCAACCATTGGGTTGATTCGGATGTAACGGGTAATAATAGGATTCTTCAGTTTGTGACTCACGACTGTGTATTGATCAGCGTTACCATCAAAAATCTTGGTATAGAAAGTACAGACGTATAAGTCTTTTCATAAAAAAAAGACCTCTTTTGTCGAAAGATGAAAAGAGCAAAAGAAACAAAGCATGAAATGGAGCCAACGTGATGACTTATAAATCACCTTGTTGGGAAACAAGGACTATTTATTTTAATTTTCGGCAAACCGGTCAATTCAGTGAGAGCTACATTATTTTTTATTCAACAGGATACGAGAAAGTTACGTTTTACAACATGTTATGGACCAATAAGGTCTTCTTAACTAGCATAGTATAGCTATTATCGTTAAATGTAGCACCAAACCACAACAATGAGGTGTGCCACTCAAACCAGCGTTTTGTCCACCCTGACTATATTTACTCACCTTCGCACTTCTCCTCAAATGACTGTCGACGGCTAGATTCGTAACAAATAACTTTAAGGCTAAGGAAAAGTCCATTTCTTGAAATAGGTACCTTTATATCTCCTCCGTTTTTTTTGTAATACCTGAAGAATACTCCGTCGAAGCTGTAAGACACACGGTATTTTGTTACCCACTGATCAGCATCTTGTCTTCCCTGAGTCGAGATTCTTGTCACTTTAGTCCAACTTCCAAAATCCACCTGAAACCAGGTGCTTGCTATGATATCCTCTGCTACCCATCCGCCTTTTTGTCCAAATTTGGGGAAAAAATGAAGCCTTCCATTGCTTGCATTACCACTGGAAGCCTTTATTGAGAAGTTAGGAATTTTAGAACTTTCCAATCCTAGGCCTGCTTCGCAAACTGGGGGTTTCGGTGTAGGGAAACCTGTCAAAGATACGTTGCTATCACTAACAAGTGGCACATTTTGGTCACTGGGTATGGTACAAAACTTAAATAAATGCCTGTTTCGTCAATCTACAAACGGCTGTGAACTCTTTTGAATGACATTCACTGGCCTTTTCAACCAATTTTCTTTACGTAGTAAACGCAAAGAATGACCCTTAATATAAACTCGTCCAATACAACCCTGTAAAATAGGATGAGGCGGTAGGTACATTGGCCAACGGGTGCCATGAAATGGATTAAAAAATATTAAAGGACCTAAACACAGAAAGAACACGAGATAAACTAATGATAAAGCCAGGATTCGAGCCAAGATTCGAGCCAGGATCCGAGCCAGGATTCGAACCAGGATCCGAGCCAGGATTCGAGCCAGGATCCGAGCCAGGATCCGAGCCAGGATCCGTGCCAGGATTCGAGCCAGGATCCTAGAATCAGAGCTAGGATCCAGCCTTTTTTCAGATAGAAATCCTAACCCTATTATAAAAGCTAACCGCAAGCAACCCAAGCTAAAGTAGGCTAACCGTAGTGCTATTTAGGGTAACCAGAGTGCTAGTTGAGCTAACCGAACGCTATTTAGGCTAACCAGAGTGCTAGTTAGGCTAACCGATGGGAAGTGCCATTCAGGCTAACTGGAGCGCTTAATAGTTAGTCCCATTCTTAATTATCCTTGCTCAGATCCTAGCTCGGATCCTAGCTCGAATCCTGGCTCGAATCCTGGCTCGGATCCTGGCTCGGATCCTGGCTCGAAGTTTAGGTATCCTCAAAGAACACCTGATAAAATATGCGAACCAATAATTAAATGAGTCCTAGAACTAGCAAAATATAACTTAATTATGTCGTTTACTAAGTAACCTATTCGTGTTCTGCAGTGGCATTTAAGTGACACTTCCACTTTCATTGTTATCCCCTTTAAATAATAAAATACAGCTCTATGATGTGTTATTTATTTACGTGGTACTTGGTTTTATGTAGCTAGTAATTCGTAGATATCCTTAAAGATATTAACTAATCTTCTCTATAAATTCGAGGATAAAGTCATTATATGTGCTCAAATTTTACACGACAAATTTGGTAAGATTAAGTATTTTGAAATAGATTATTTAACATTGATTAACAAAATATTATTAAAATATTTGATTAACAAAATATCATTAAGATATTATTATGGAACACTAAAACGCATTTTACTGTATTCATTTTTTTAAACAAGAGGCTTTATCTGAATAAAGGCAGAAAAACTCTTTACAGGGCTTCATCAACACAATGCTGCTAAAACACGCAACCCTCAGTCTAACAACTTACCCGAATGACAACCATACAGCTCCATTCTAAGGGATGTCAATCCATAAAAATAACCAGGGTGAAGGCGGATAAAGCGCGCCGCAATAGGTGGATTAAATGTGTTTATAACAACGCTATTGTCATCTGTGTTACCTTGAAATACCTGCAATCAAATCCAAAAAATATAGTACATATTTGTACATACTTATCCTCTCAAAACTACTGATTTTTACACTGGGGGTTATTGGGGAGTGTTACAATACGGGCTGGAGAACTACTGAATTCTAAAACAAGAACCCTTATAACAAGTGATGTTGGAATCTGAAGGCCGTCACGTCCGTCACGGACAACGCATCTTGAAAAAAATTGACAAGTTTTTTCAAGTTTAGTGTTCGTAATCCGTCTTAATCTTCGTGAGTTGAATCCGTCCTTCGTTATTTTCGCGTTTTTATTTCTCCTTTGTTGTTTGTTAATGTTAGACAAACAATTATTTTTTGGTTTCCTTCAATTTGGAAGTAATTAGGAAAAATGAATTAAAATATCATGACACTGCTCCTTTAAGCAGAATCAGCACTGCAACCTAGGCAGCACTTGTTCATACATCTCTTTGTTATTGAAGAGCTAAAATAACTGCCTTACAATAGTGTACCTTACCTGATCAAAACTGTTATTTGAGGTTTGTTGATGAAATTTATAATAGCCACCATCAAGGCTATAAGACACTTTGTATTCAGTCACCCATTCGTTCGCGCCTTGTCTTCCCTGAGTTGCAATCTTTGTTACCATGGTGATATTACCCAGATCCACCTGAATCCACTGCCCCAGTTCCAAAGATGGCGACCATGCGCTTCTTTCACCACTGTGAGCTACGTAATGAAGCCTAGCGTCGCTAGCTTGTGTACCTAAATCGGACTTTAAAGAAAAAATATTAATGTTTTTCATCAACATGGAAATGGGTGGCTTAACAAACTCAGAGGCTCAAAGGATGGTGCAGGATGCAATGGAGTCGATCAATTCAAAGTACGATGTTTTATGTTTCATGTTCATTTGCTTAATTTTCCTTTCAATAAGACGTTGAAACACCACTTGTGTTTCTTCTCGGGCGTTCCTTACGATTATCTTTGCAACCGTAACACGATACTTGTGTTCGTTTGTAACAAGATACTCTTATTTTCCCTGCAAATGCTGTAATATGATACATTTGTTTGATTTATCTCGACGACATCGATGGCAGTTGTTTTTCAATAACAAAGCCAATTATTTCACTTTAATTTAATTAAGTTGCGGTTTTAACAGTTCGAAAGACGTTACTTAAAAAATAAAGAGCAAATCAAATAAAAAAACACTCTTTCGAAAGTTTTTTTAAAGCGCGATACAGCTACGTTGATGGAGCCTGCGTGGCCGGCGTTCAAAGGGGAAGGAGAAGGGGAACTCCTCTTCTCCTTCCCCTTTCAATTGAACGCCGGTCAAGCAAGCTACGTTGATGGTAAATAAATGAGTGTAACATTGCAACCCCTGATAAAGGGCGGGAAAAATTTATATACAGTGCCATAATTTTAATATTGCTGTTACATGGTAATGATATTTGTAGCTGAAGAGCCACTCAGTGGAAAAGCTACAAATAAACTACAAATTATCCAGAAATAAGAAAAGAAAGGGTAAGAACACTGTAGTGGCTTTGATAGCAGAGTCAGGAATTTCTTTATTTTCCATTCCAAGAGGAGCTTCACAACCTAAAAACAAGGAAGCAATAAACGCTAATAACGCTGCATAATATTTTTAAAACAAATAAAATAATTCATAAAGCAGTGAATATCACGAGATTCCAGATCATCTAATGTTAACCTTTAAGACTATATAACCATTACACTATGTAACTAAATTTTACTGTGTATACTTCTGATATACAAAACAATTTTCAAATAAAAGGACCCCATGAAATAATCGTATTAAAGGATGAAAATAACAAAGAAGTAATAATTAACTAAAGATATACAGAGATGGCAACAGCTGAGGGGATTAGGACATGTTTTAAAAAAATGACCATTTTCTTTTTAAGATGTGCCGTTCGTAACGTAGAATCTAGATTGTGTCAAAAAAGTCGAAATTTAGCCAAACCAGCATAAAATAAAACGCGGTTACCAGGGCATGTGAAAAGTTGACACATCAAAATTCCCGCGAGAGGTGATTGAAAAGCTGCTGAATATTTGAGCATCACAGAGTTAATAACCTTTTTCTAAATTGTGGCATCCACCGCTTCCCTCTTGTACTTTATAGAGTGAATATTATTGATAAGTGCACAAGTTATAAAGTCTATGTAATGTGCCTACCTTTGCTTGCATTTCCTAGAAGGTAACCAAAAATGAGTTAGGGTTGAAAATTCGAATACTAAAAACCATGAAAGCAAAGCTTTCAGAGCAGTGATTTTTTTTTATGTTTTTTTTTTTTTTTGCATGGCTTGTAAAACTGGGGAGAGGGGGATTGGCTATAAAAATTGTCAAAAATTACAAGTATTGTTGTCATTCGCGTTCTCCGTGTGTCATGTAGCGAAATATGTAGCAACAACAACCTTCAAGTTGATTTTTCTTATTCCTCTAACTATTGGACTATTGCACATGCATTACGAGGATAAAATAAATAAACCACTTCGGGTTAATTTTTGTTGATACAATAATATAAAATAGCATCATTCCCATTGCCAGAATTTTTTGCGCACTACTTAATATAAAAAATAATATAAGAGATTCCATTTTTTTTTTTACTTCCAAAAAGTGTACGTGTAAACAAAATTACTATTTTTTGACTGAGCCTAATGCTGTCACTGCCAAATTATACATGGCGCGAGCAGAACGGAAATTTGATATTAAAAAGGAGTCGTTATCTCACCCCTATGTACTCTTTTCCGCGCTTTATTGTTTATCAGAGGGCAATGAAATGTAAATTAAACTGGTGTTTAATTTCCCTTAATATTAACAAAGTTGAAATGTCGCGTTCATTTGGCCCTTGAATTAAATGCTTGATTCAAAATGGTTCTCTATTACTGTAGCTTTGCTGTCAATAATTGAACGTCAATGTTCAAGGACAGATTTATCCTGGGTCAGCGATGCTCAGTAAATACGTTTGAGCAGGCCATCAAAGAGGAGAAGAAAAAGTTGTCAATGCTGTGTTTACTTAGAGTTTAATCATGTAAATGGACGACACTGTGAGTATTGATGAAGCCATCTTGCAAAGATGTATCTTAGATCCCACAGAGTATTTCTCTTTTCCATTGTCCACTGTAAGTTCGAATTTTAAGGAACTGGGACATAGGCGCGTGAGTTTTGCACTACGATTAATTTTTTTTACTCTGCACATTTAGTTTTATGTTCATTTTATGTAGCCTATTCCATTTGTTGCAAAAGGTAGACTTATTATACTATGTCATTTGTTATCTGAAAAGCTTATAAATTTATTAGCCTGAACTTATTTTGATGCTTAAGAAGTTCAAATTCTGTTCATCCTTTTCACTCTTGATTGTTCGCTTGCAAACGTCAAATAAAGAATGAAACATGTTTTTTTTGTTTTCTTTGCTTTTTTTTCACTGTAGTAATTGATAACATAATTTATACTAATAACTGGCCCTGCAAAATTTAAGAAGCGTTGAGAATTTTAGTGTCTCAGGAGTACCCTTTTGCGAAGGTACTGATGCGAACTGTTTCAGTTTTACGCCAATCTATCCATTTCTTGATTCGTTTTTTCTTTGAGAAATGAATATCGAAATTTTGTGTTGGTTTTAAATACTGTACTGTACTTACCACGGCCCACTGAGAGTTGCAGCAGCAATAAAATCCCCACAGTTGGGTTCATCGTACTTCAGTTTGCATGAACCTTATAGCGTTTGTGTGCGTGATGTTTTCTTATTTAAAAAACAAAGGTGTTCCATTAAGATCATATCATTTATTCAGAGAGGAACAATTCCCTAGGGGAGTCATGGAGATGTGACCCTCCGGGAACACAGGTAGAAGCAATTATTCATGAATTTTTTCTCTCCTATAAAAATCTGTTAACAAAGGAGAGCGAGATGATTTTAATGGTTGCGAAAATCAAAACTTAAACCGCCGTCACTTGCTCGCATTGTGCTGGTTCCGGCTGACTGGGAATTTAATTGCTGTGAAAATGTTGTTCGTTCACCGTTCCTTCATCAATATCAACAACTGTATCAATAGCAAGTAATTAACATAAACGGCGAGAAAGCATTAGAATATTTTGAATAAAACAGACTAAAGAGGTAGCACATCAACTGATACAGTTTTATGTCTTGAAAGTTTTATTACTTCAAGTTATGAGTATGTTACTTCCGATGTCCTCGCGAAGTACGGTTAAGTCACAAAAATTCTACATACATCTTTTAGCAAATGGGAATACAAGTCTGCTTTTATATAAAAGTCCAACGAGAAAGACGGGAGTTATCTGCTCGCAGGTGCGACGCAATGAGGAGGCTGCTCTTAAAAAGCTACATCACGGGGATTTCACAAATTTTTTATCTTAACTTTTCTGAAATTAGTGGTAGGCAACTTATTCCCTAACAAACATTATCTTTAAACCTCTAAAGGAAGATATAACCTTAAATTGCGGTTATAAATCAACTACGACGACAGATATCGATTTTCTAAGACGCGCAAAAACAGTTTCAGTGCTCAAATATAGCAATTTTTGATAAAAATGGACTATTATTTTAAGGTTTCCTGTGACAAAGATATAAAATTTGGCTGTTCAAAAATCTGTTAAAATTCGTTACAAAGCCCATTTAATGAAAGCTGATGGAAGCTTGGTTGATAGTCGTTGCTCCCCAGGAGGTTATATCCTATTATTTAGACTTCTTTTGTAAGCTCGCTTTAGGGACGTGTTTGCACCATTTGATACTAGATACGTTTGTCAGGTCATTGAAAAAAAAATATTAGCTACCAACAGTAAAAAGGATAGTATACCTATTTTTGGCCTTGTTAACGAATGGAGTGCTAAAATACAATTTAAATTGGACGGAAACGGCAAAATTCATCGGAATCGGCGAGCACACGATGCAGAGCAAAATGCGCGAGATAAGAAAGTAATGCACACTGTTTAAAACAATTTTTGGTATCACATCGTGATCCTTCTTACTGAAACCCACTCTTGTCTTGACAAATTATCGGTTTTTTTTACGTCTCCAGAAGACGTTTCAGCCGAGACGCCATTGTAGTCATGCAAATGAGCAAACAACCGTGTACACTTTAACTTCGCTGCGTCTTTTCTTAACAACATAGGTTAAAATAAAGTCTTCTCCAGTTTGTGAACACCATTCCTGGCGCAAATCTTTACTCTGGTAGATTTCCCGTCGCTGCTGTTGGGTCTTTTCTCTTTGGCGATAACGCTGTTTCTTGTTTCGTAGCAATGTACATTTCTGTGTTATTATCACTGAATTGCACTATTTCTTGTATTTATAAAACACACATGATCACTTGTTTGGTGCTGTTGTAATCGGTCTGCTTTTCCGTCGCATGTTGGTTATTGGAATCATCTTGAACATTTAAAAACCTTAACAGTTTGCTTTCCCATAGAGGCCTTTCAAAACAATTCGAATAGTCGATAAAGTTTCTTTTTCGTAGCTCTCGAGGAAGCTTGCGGCACTCCGATTCTATATCGATCCTTACAATAATTAGACTGTCGTCTCGTTTCTTTAGAAGTCGATATTTAGCAATGTTAAGCTCGTAGCAACAGTAATTACTCTTCAAAAAGTTGCTTGATAACACTGCTATAATTTTGTAGCTGTTGTAGACACTTTCCGCCATGCTCTCCGTGAAAGGTTTTCCAGGTGTAAAGTCTCTGTAGTGAATGCAGCATTTTAAATAATGTCGCTCTTCAAGAAAAGGAAGGAGTTTTCCGTTCACCCAATGGGAATCCTCTTGGCTGTAAATTATGAAAGCGTGGTACTTGAATTCTGCATGAAGATTTAAAGGAGAAACGTTATAAATCATGACCCACTATCTAGTTTTAAATCGGTGAGTTCAAAATAGCAAACAAAGCAATAACAACAAAACAAAGAATGATAATATCAGCAGCACTGAGATTTAAATTGCCATCTCTCTCTATCTCGACAGGCTATCGGTATTGCTGATCACAGCAGTATGCAGTTCGTGTGTCGAATTTTGTACCTTACCTTCCACACCACGAGCTTGCTTAGCGGCCATTGCATCCGAAAGTTTGCGGGTCAATTTTTTCACAACAATAAGAAAAGGTTCCGTCCTTACCTTAATGTATATTAACTTAGCTTCGATTAACTTATCTTGGTATAAACTGGAACCTTTCAAATAAATTATGCAACTAACCGTTCAGTCCTGTAGTCTCTGAAGACATGACGGATTGAATGAAACACGTTTTAGAAATAATCTTTTCTTCTCCAGGATTATTTTTTGTAAATTAGTTGGGGACACAGGGTCTAGTTAAGGAACAATTGTGGGAAGTTTTTGAAAGAAATCATGTACCAACCTGGAGGTGGAGAAAAGCGTTCTTTTCACGTGAGAAGGTATTTCAGTCCTGTATTCTTTTACGAAATGGCGGATTGAATGAAACACGTTTTAGAAAAAATCTTTTCTTCTCAAGGATTATTTATTGCATAATAGTTAAGGACACAGGGTCTAGTTAAGGAACAATTGTTGCAAGATTTTGAAAGAAAGCATTTACCAACCTGGAGGTGGTGAAAAGCGTTTTTTCCACGTGAGAAAGTGCTTCATTAAGCCAATAAAAAGAATTAGTGCAACAAGGATTCCGGCTGATATGGAAGCATAGGCAATGGTTTGGTTAGAACCTGGAAACAAAAATATATTTAAGTAAAATGTTGAACTCGCGTTTCTCTTGGAAATAATGCAAATCGAGGTCACTCTTATAGTGATGAGATGATGAATACATGAAATTAATGATTATGCAATTGAAGTATATACGTTACAAAAACTGACATGGACAGTAACGGTCGGGACACACTAGGTGACAAGTCGCTGCAGCATGTCGCGGGGACAAGTCGCTGCGATATGTTGCCTCGTGTGACATGGTGCATTTTTGCGACAATCTTTGTCACTGCGATCAGTTGCACGAATTCAAACCAGTTTGAGAAATTGAGCGAAAGCAGTCGCAGCGTGTGCACACCTCTGCGACAAGTCGCTGCGACAAAATATAAGTTAACAAATGAGAGGGCGCCATTTTTTTACCATATTGAATTGGAAAACTAGTTTACATTCCCACTCTTCCAAATTCGCTGCTTGAGCACCGAACAAGCACCGTGTCGCAGCGACTTGTTTTGAAGCACTGCACACGAAGCGACTTGTCGCAGAGACCTGTCACTGGATTTGTCGCTAACTGTGTCCCGACTTTAAAAGTATAGGTCAATTTATAGAACGGTTTTGCAACTGACGTCATAACAAATGTAAAAACTGAACCACATACACTATAGCGCGGCTATTTTAATATGTTCTTAATATTTTAAAAAGAGCAATGTTAATGGACGGTTTCATATCTCCAGACTCCTCTCACTGCGGTATAAGGCGTTCTGAGTTTTACGATGGGTAGGTTAGGCGGCCGGTGTATTGGAAAAAATACCTAATTACATTTTTACTCTATGAATCAAATTGTACAAGCAGTACAAGCAGCAGTATAAAGGACATTTGAACATTATTTTCAGAGCTTTATGCAAAGTGTTTATTGTGGTTTCCATGTTCAGAAAGTTGCATTATATATGGCGGGTGCAGACAGCGAGGGTGTTGACTTATGTTATTTGTGAAATATTTGATTTCGTTCGCCAAAAACTTCGTCAAGATCAACCTCATGTCTTTAAAATTTTGCCTTTTTTTCGACCTTATTTGTTTCTATTAACTTTTTTTTAATAAGATCAAAAAAGGAACAAAACGTCACTGTAAACCACCAATATTAAGAGGAAATCCGCCAGGACTTCGAGTAGTTATCGGAAAAAACTATTTACACCTGATTGCAAGCTTTTGTGTTACTGCTTCAAATATCTTATCGAAAGAAATCTTTTCTAACAACACCACACATCGAAAACACATTTTGAAGTTCCGCTGAATTCCACTGAATCGCTTAAAAGATGTAAGCTTTTGCCCATAGCTTTTGAACTTTAAATATCATTTTCTCAGCCTCTGATAAGAAATTGTTGCACCAGAATTATTTTCACCTTATTGCAAACTTTTTTGTTACTGCTTCAAATATCTTATCAAAAGAAATCTTTTCTAACAAACACATTTTGAAGTTCCGCTGAATTCCACTGAATCGCTTAAGACGAATTTACAAAATGGCTACACGTGAGATTTTGCCCATACCTTGTGAACTTTGAAATTCATTTTCTCAGACTCTGATAAGAAATTGTTGTTGGTGTTATCACGGATAATTACTTACATCTTTACCTTTTATTAAGGGTAGGAAATAACGCAACAGGATTTAAATTATTCTGGAAATTGATTTTTGTCCAACTTTAATAAATATTACTCGACTTCCTAGTGGATTCCGTCTTACTGAATACACAGTACGCAATTTTAATAAATCTAGCCAATACCATCATAAAGCGTTATTGAAGGAGCTATGTCACGACATTTTACAGCATGTAAGTAATTTTTCTGATTAGTTTCAATTTGAAGAAAATCTCAGGGTAGCAGGATGGTTTCGACTGACGAAGATTGAGACGGGTTGTATGAGCAACAAACTTGAAAAACTTGCCAATTTTTTCAAGTTGAGTTGTCTGTGACGTACAGTATTGTGCAAAAGTAATGCAAACGAATTTCGACGAATTTCCTGGCTTTTCGGAGCTTTTCGAAGAAATTTCGCTCGCAGCGATATTTCTTCGAAATTTTAGCGAATTATCGTGACACCTATTGTTTGGAACGGCGCGAAATGTCGAAGGCGTAGTTCGCTCACCTCGACAATTCGTTGCGATCTTTCGCACGATAGTTCGCTCATCTCGAAAATTCGCTGCGACCTTTCGCACGATAGTTCGCTAACCTCGACAATTCGCTGCGATCTTTCGCACGATATGTCGCTCACCTCGACAATTCGCTGCGACCTTTCGCGCGACATTTCTTTCTGTCGATCTTTGTGTTTACGGCAAAGTTCACTGTAAGAAAATACACGATCTTACGTTCTCCACAGCTAGCTTGAGAACATAGGCGAAATCTTTTTGTAAATTCATATTACAATCTATACAAACTTACCTGGCTAGTTTCCAGCAAAAACTTAACTGTCAAAGCGATTCCACAAAATGTGACCTCTCGTGAAAACATTCCTTTAATAGGACTTGCCATTTTGAACAAGCTCTCTCTTTTTGGGAAAAAGTGAACAGCTCTGCTCTTTCAGTTTGTAAGTTCTTAACTTCATTCAACATTTTTCTCTTTTCCAAGGCAAAACTTTTGATAGGCTTCAAAAGCTAGCGAAAGCTCCCTGCGTCGCATACTTCGGTACGGCATATCGAAGTTTTGCGGTTTCGCGATCTCGGGTTTCAAGTTACAAGCGAAATAATTCCATGCGTCAAGCGATAGTTTTGCAATTGAGTCAATTCGAGTGAACTTTTTTGAAGGCAGAGTATTTCACTGATTGAATAAACTTTATTTACGTTGTAAAACCCAGGATTTTTCTTGTTTTGAAATCATGACGGGACGCTTGATTAAAATACAAATCAACGCGGCCGACAAATTATCGCACGTGTGCTGAATTTACATACGGTCACGTAATGTTTACGAAAACTTTCGTCTTTGTGAAGAGTCATGATACTTTGTCTGCTTCTTTGCCATCTTTGCTTTAACAACATTTGATTATCAATACGCGTTTTAAACTTTAATTCAACAGGTATTCCCAAAATATTTTTTAACTTTATGGTATGCAAACATCAAGCGCTTTTGATTTGAGGTCAAAAGGCAACTCCCGTGGGAATACACTGTCACTTTGGATCTTTCTTGGAATGAGAGTAATTAATTGGAATAAGAGTAATTTTCCCTACCTTCCGGGAAAAACTTTCGATTGACAGACTTGATAATCGAAAAGTTTATGCCTGATGGAACTCGCGGCGGATGGAGGATTCACAATTTGTTTTTTTTACTTTCGCTTCGACGCTTGAAGAAAATATAAACGCGCGCATGCAAAACTTGAAACTCGTGCCCGCTTCTTTGCATACTACCGACGACGAAATTGTTTCCCACTAAAGTTAACTAGAAATGCTTTGCACATCGCTATAATTTTGCCTTTAATTCTGAAAATACCTTAAGTGGAAATAGCGGCCGTATGGCAGCGTTCCGACAGGCCGGAAGCGAGATGTTTATCAAGTCATTACGTTACGCACCCGCATTTGTTTACGACCTGCATAACAGCAAGTGAACACAGACAATTCCGTCTGTCGCTTTTTTCCGCCAAAAACGACTTTACATTTCTCTCAAAAGACTGACATTTTCGAATGTAAATTATTCAAGTTTTTTTCTGATTCAGGTTTCAGATTAGAAATAAACCATTCGACCTCGTCTTAATCAGTGTTATTTTATTCAATCGACTGTTTTTGATTGCTGTTATTCGAGGCCGTTCGATACTTCGAAATGCGGATTGAAGTGTTTTCCTTTATAGCGATGCTGTTTGCTTACGATAATTCGTTGAATTATCGGTCTTTTTTCTAGCGAAATATCGCTCAAAGCGTCGCGAATTGTCGTTGTTGAACGACAATTCGTTCCTTCGATCTAGCGAAATATCGCTCATAGCGTCGCGAATTGTCGTTGTGGTAACGACAATTCGTTGAATTATCGGCCTTTGTTCTTGCGAAATATCGCTCAAAACGTTGCGAATTTCGTCCCGAATTAGCGAGCGATAATTCGAAGAAATGTCGGGAAAACAAAGAACGAAATTCGCGCTTTTCGTTTGCATTACTTTTGCACAATGTACATCCTTTTAGTGCGGTACGGTATGTAATCCCGTGGGACTTTCGTGCCGAAATTGATTTTTTCGCTGTTTTGCCCTAATTTTGGGCCGAATAATAAGAATCCGATGGGGTTCAAATTTTTCGACCGCGTCTTCCCATGTTTCTGGCTACTTAAGGATTTAATTTATGCTAATTATATGCTAATTATATGCAGGAATAAGTTTTGCGAATATCTTTGCTCTGATTTAAGATTAACGTACCAAACGTTATAAGAAGCTTGCTTTTGACTATTTTAGTCATTTGACCTAAATTGGTTACCACGGCAACCGGCGATGACGTCAGGATTAACTACGTGCTATTTTGGCGGCGGCCATCTTGGATCCGCCATCTTGGATTTTCGAACTCTCATTTTCAAAAGCAAAACATAGCCTTTTTTGATTAACTTTAACTAACGAATGATTTCCATTACGAGTGATGTCCAAATAAGGGCAGAACATTCTTTATTTTTCTTCCTTTTATTGAGCACATGTACTTTTTTAGTTAAGCGCATGTACTTTGCTAGTACCATAGTACTCTACTCGTCTTTCTCCTGTTATGTCTAATACTAATGTAGCTAGAATCCCGTTAAGTTGACTTACGTTTATGCACTTAGAGCAGCAGCATCCTCTTCCTTATCATCAACCTGCGTGTCACCTTTGAATGGATTTGAAACGTTTTTTTTTCAAAACATTAACAAAGAGGAGTGCATGGAAGCCTGTTCTTGAAACAACTACAGCGTCCCTTGCAGTCCGAATTGCAGCTGCATTTATTAAGCTCCACAACAGCTTAGAGTGCAGGGAGAGACAGGCACATAACAGGAACGTATGCTCCTTGGTGTTCGCTAAAGCAATTCTCTTTAAGGGGTGGAAGATCCGGACAGCTGGTGGTAAAGGATATGTCGCGCATGGCCTTGAAGTTTGCGCGGATGATGTAAAGGAGTAAAGAAGCAGGCATTGGAGGCAGCATCTCAGCCTCCAAGTTCCTGGATCGAAAGAGTTCCCATCGAAGTTCAGCAAGGGTGGTAGGTCCCGCTTTGCAGTACACTTGGCAGACAAATTCCTCTAGGTCTTTAACTTGAGTAGGCAGTTCTCCGTCGGGCTTACTGATTGAATAGCGAGGGGCAGACCGACTGAGAGAGGTGTTTGCACGGTGTGTTTCAATCCCTTGTTTGCCTTAGGTTGATCCTTGACTTGACTTCTTGTGTTTTGGACATCGAACTGACCTGATAAGTTAACAATTTTGTTGACTTCTTTATCACGCATTCCCGAAACATCGAGTGCGTGCGAGCCAAACGGCAAATGTGTGAGAAAAAACTGGAGTAAGGACGGATTCGGAAAATCTTCAAAGCTTCCAGTGAATGACCAATTCCGGTGCTACATAATTTCTCGCCGCAACACCAATCGGTCATAGTTTCTAAACCCTTAATGGTATCCCTACTTGCTATCCATTTGAGCTGACAGTACACCAATAGCCTTGCTGACGGCTGCTAACTAAACAACTTTGTTAGGCTCATTTTTACGCAGCGACTTACAAACTGCAGATTTGGAAGCTGCTCACTTAAAAGTTGTTTTAATCACTTTTAGTAATTTCCTGTTTCGCTTATTTCCATCGAATATCTGTTTAATATCGCCACGTAGATGTCATTTACTTCAGCCATATTCAAGCTGGCGCTATCGTCCGCTAGCGTGTTTTGAACTGCCAGAACTAATTCTACATCGCACGCCGAACGAACAACTTATTTTACAGAACCACATTCACAATCAGCGCCGAAGGTGCGCTGAGTGTAACACAAACAGCTCCTGTGGTTATCGATTAAATGCTGAGGCGTTTTCTGCATATTCTCTGCGTATTTTTCTTTATTTCTAATAGCGTTGTTCCAACTTGATCTGAAAAAAAAAAAAACGCGGTAAATCTTTTACAGTTTCACCGGGCTGCGACTTAGGGAGTGTTCTTGCCCTTTAAGGCCGCGAAGAGGTTGATGACTTAGAAAGACGACCAGGGCCTCGCCGGGTAGAGGATGAGGAGTTGTCTGTCTAGGCCCGCTTTGCAACTCTTAGTCGCTCAATCATACCCTTGTTATTTGACCGGTTTGTTTTTTAACAAAACAACAACGACAAATTAAAATAAATAATTTGTGTTTTGTGTCTATACGCTTAAATGTGCAGCTCGAGCTGACGAGTTGTCGAAATTGCGAAAATACGCCTAAAGTTTTGAGTTTTACAGCTTTGTTTTTTGGGTGTGAAAGTGTGCTAATAAATGACAGATTTTTGATCTCCAAAGAATACCTCTAAATGTTTCCTGATTGGCGTACAATAACGCTTCTCAAATTATTCTTACTTTATTGTTAAAGCTTTGCTTTCAGCTTTCCCTTCTGATAAAACTTAAAATACGCTTACCTTGATCGGTCACTCTCCTTCTTTTATGTAAGAAAAGAGAAACCCAGGACAGAACGAATGGGAACGAAACATCATTGTGCTTTTCTACATGACGAACCGAACTTTAATTGACTTAAATAGGTTTTCTACCCACAAGAAAGAACAACTTTAGTCATACGACGCTTGTCAAAAGGTCAAACTACGTTGTAAGTTTTTTCGGTGTAAAATGGAGTCAGAGCAAAGATATTACCACAAAACCGTTTAAATACACGAACACTTTAAACGGAACTCTTCAATAGTATAAAACATCAGTAACAGAAAGAAGACAAATAGCGTTTGCGTTGTTACAATGGGACTAACAAAAGTCAATGTTATTTTTGTAGAAAACTGTAAAACAGGAGAATAAAGAACGTTTTGCACTTAACTGGACATTGTTCGTACTGGAAATCATTCGTTAGTTAAAGTTTATTTAAAATGCTTTGTTTTGCTACAGAAAAGTGAGAGTTCAAAAATCCAAGATGGCGGATCCAAGATGGCCGCCGCCAAAATAGCAGGTAGTTAATTCTGACGTCATCGCCGGTTGCCATGGAAACCAATTTAAGTCAAATGACTTAACTAATCAAAAACAAGCTTCGTATAACATTTGGTACGTTAATCTTAAATCAGAGCAAAGATATTCGTAAAACTTATTCCTGCATATAATTAGCATCTTATTAGCATAAATTAAATCCTCAAGTAGCCAGAAACATGGGAAGATGCGGTCGAAAAATTTGAACCCCATCGGATTCTTATTATTCGGCCCAAAATTAGTGCAAAACAGCGAAAAAATAAATTTCGGCACGAAAATCCCACGGGAGCGATTTTTCGGACATACCGGACCGCACTATTTAAGCTTTGTTATACAAGGAAGTAAAAGCTGTATACTCACTTGAATTGCTTTCAGTAAGTACAAAGGTATCTGTGAAAGAAATGAAGATTTTATATCATATTGTCAAAACAAAAAAATATATCATGTATCTCCTATTACAGTGTGAACCAGAAAACCGTGAACACTTTACTCCATCTTACATATGTAAATTTTTGCAGAAAACCATCGAATGATAGCTCAAACTGCAAGAAATATAAACAAATGGAAAGAGCTGGAGCCAGCAGGTTATTTGTCGTGAATAATTTGTCAATTATTTCCTCTAATTCGCTCTTCAAAATAATAATAATGAGAGTGTTCACGGTTTTCGTCTTCTGATCACTGTAATATGAAACTTACGATGATGATGAATGTAATACGATATGTTCTGATTATCTCCAAATGATTGAATTGCTGTTGTAGTCTTGGCTGAAACCCTTCTAATCCTAACAGGCTTTAATAGCAGGTAACTTACAAACCAAGAATGTTATCATAACTCGATACACTTCAGTCTATGCTTTAGACAGGAGGCAACGACCTAGGTAATTTCGACTTGTTATCCATTTAATCTTAAATCTCTTAAAGATTTGTTGCCGTCTCTGTAGATACATGCCTGGCGAATCTAAATTCTGACTTAATGCTAAAAGCTATATTATGTACTTATAGAAGGAAGGGAGCTGAATAAGGAAAGGAACGCAACCCAAAAAAATATGTGGCCCAAAACAGTAGATAAAGAAACCAATAAAATATGATCTGGCGTTATATGCCATCATTTAAGAGTGTGCCCGTGAGAGAACAGGGCAGAACCATGCAACAGGTGATACAGCTCATATCACCGATTTCGCCAAAAATTAGCATAAATGTTGGGTATGGTGAGCTATTTACTATGGCAAAACATCAACTCAAAATATTTTATTCCCTTCAAGTTATGGCACCTTTTGCAAAAATGGCCATTTTTCACTAATTTATGCATATTTAATAAGCTGACTTTGATTGACCAGTTCCACAAGAAAAAAAGACTTCTGAAAATAAAATTCACTGCACTATATTCTGTGGTTATTAGGCTTTAAGTACAATAATTCACTTTAACCGTCAAATTTGATTTCGTCTCCTCAAACGGTCTTTTGGAAGGTACACATTTCGTACTGTTGGAAATAGCCTTTAACTAGTGTCCAATATCTCCCATGAGCAACAACTTATGTACATTATTCTTACATGGGTAATGAAGTCCATCATTAAACTTCACAAAAATGCAACAAAATGTCTGGGGACTTCAATATTTTATTAGTATTGAGGAACTAAACACACGTGACTTAACGATTTCTTGCTATTTCATCAAAATTCACCGAAACACAGAAGCCATTTATTTGCCTCAATTTGGCATAAAATCGGTACGAAATAGCTAATCAAGCATAAATCTATAGATAACAATCAAAATATTGGCGAAGAAAAGGCAGTTAGGACATTTTTCGGAGCGTTTTCAGAGCCATATAATTCGGCAATGTTGTGATATAGCAAATGTAAAAACAGCAGCGAAAGATTTTCTTCACAAGCTCGCTCAATTCAACATCTAGGCACATCAAAGTAAAGAAACAAGAAAGTAATACTACATACATGCCACTTATCGACACACAGATGCTTTCTTTTGAAGAATTTGTTCTTCCTCGCTGCACTTCGATTCTTTGATCGATCTCAATTGACATGTACTGTTGCTTTGAGGCCCCGGTTTGAGGCGCGCTGAACTTAGTCAATCCATCGTGGTTCATCCTTCGTGAAAGGTGTAAACAGGTTGTCAATAAAGTCATTCAAAGAGCTGTTCAAAGTTCACGGAAGGACACTTGTCTCAGCCAGTTTGCATGAAATAAATTTAACTGGAAAATAAACAGCCGCCATGTTGAATTTCTACCTTTGAGCCTGTCGTTTCAGTCAGCGGTACGGCTGTTCACTGGGCATCACGCGTCCATCACGCGTGACCACACGCGCGATCATTTGCTTTTCCTCCGCGAGTGTTCGTTGGATGCGTTTGTGATGAAAATGAGAATATTTTCAAATTGTCGTAGGGAAAACAATTTCCTCCGCTACAGCTTGACGTGTTTACCGCAATGTGATGCTGAACGAACTCTAGGGTGCTTACCATTTGTTGGAGAGAACCGGTTGGAATGACCACTGAAAAATGGAACGGCTTCTTTCCAAAATTAGCAAACTAACCGAAATAGATGTCGCTTACCATTTGTAGCTCAGTTTCCTGTTATTTCTTTCCGTTGGTGGGAGACCTGAAGGATGGGAGACTAGAACTGGGAAACCTTACAAATGGTAAGAAAATTTCTGACGTTCCGTCAATCTCCGAAGAGATTTTCCAGAAAAAATACTGTTCCATTTGACTTTCACCGAAACAGAGTTCTTGATTTTTCTGTTCAACGGTCGGCATGCACGGCAACCAAATCAAAATAATTGTTTATGTTCCAAAATGACGCTAAATGGCGGTATAAAACTGCTCCGACGTCTCGGCAATACTGCCTTTTTGGGGGTGGCACCCCGGCTGAAGAAGGCAGTATTGCCGAAACGTCGGAGCAGTTTTATACCGCCATTTAGCGTCATTTTGGAACATAAACAATTATTTTTAGCATAAAAGACGCTACACAGTTAAATAAATCAAAATGTCAACGTCTCCCAGTAACTTTCCAGACATTTGTATTTTTTTATTGCTTGTTCAAATTCCCCTCCCCTGGCGGAAATAGTGATTAATACCGCGCATAACGATTATTTTCTAGAGCTCTCGACACTTCAATGGCGAGGAATAAAAGGAAGAATTAAGCGATTGTTTCTGCTTTTACATAGCAGACACCGCCCTAAAATGTTATTGGTTAAACTTTGTACCCGGTACGGAACCTCCCAACGGGTTACCAAATGAACATGCCTCGACATAAATAACATTATGTCTAGACATAATGTTTGGTTTTTTGACCAAATTCCCCTACCCCCGGGGCATAAATGGGAAAAAATGAATAACTCAGCAAAATTGGAGAATAACGTTTACCACGGGATAAATCACTATACGGTGGATAGCGAGGTAGGTTTTGTAATCGTTTCTTGCGCAAGTGCTTTAGTTGGGAGAGCGTCTGTGCTGAACTGAACAAAGTATTCACGTACGAAATGCCCTTAGGGACGCAGTCTATATGGCGCTAGCCTGTTCCAAACTAACCGAACGCCTGGAACAGGCTAATATGGCGCAGCAAATATATACATATATCTATAAAGGTGTGAATGTAGAGAGAGAAAACAACAAAGAATAAAACGGGTTTCCCTCGCGTTGACCTCGAAAAAGACAGAAGACTACCTGTGCTGGTTGAAACATTATATTTTAGCTAATACGTTTTGCCGTCTTGCGTAGTCCTAGTCTTGCAATAAATTTGTTTAGTTTTAATGCGGGGTTTAAGCTCTCTACAAAAGTCTGCATTCGCGTCTTTGTAACTCACATAGCCACTTAAATTGAGTCGGTGATGAAGAAAATTATCATTTGAAGCCGCAATTCGTCACTTGCAATGTGGGCATTCAGGAGGAAAAATTTGTCCCCATAAAAGCCCTTTTCTAAAACAAAACTGCAGTAATGACGTTTATCCGTAAATGGACAGATGGAGAACTTTGTGGGATCCCGAAAAAGAGAGTGGGTACAAATTCAGTCTCCTAGCTGCCAAAGTGTAATATAATATAGACGATTTGAACAGAAGGAATAGATGTACACAGGCCAGGCTGACAACCTGACCGCCATTTCTTCAAATGTCCATATTCACCCCCTCCCCCACCTCCCAAAAAAGACAGAAACAACAAAAAAAACAATAAACATACTAGTTTTAACCTGATATAAGATGGAAAAACTTGCTCTGATTATTTAATGGTTTCCGACATTTCAGAGCTCAATTTTAGAGCATCAAAACCGATTGCATCGCATACATTACACTGCATCCAGTGTATTTCTCTTCAACTATTTATCAAAAAAATTCAATGGAGAAGTTGAAAAAAATTCTTACTTTTACAAGAAACGCACACTACTTATAAGGCTAAGATCAAGCCCCGGTTGTTCAGAGGGTAGATAACACCATCCGCTACTTATTCCGACGAAAACAAACATTTGCGGAGGAAAAGCAAATGAACACGCGTGTGTATAGCTGTGTATAGCTGTGTTGGGCTATGTATAGGCGTGTATAGCTGTGTAGGGCTAGGCTATGTATCCCCTCTATGAACATCCCTATATAGGATTTAGTCAAACAACAATATGATGACTACACTACGTACTTGCCCAAGTGTACGGCTTTACCGCTGACTGAAACGGCAGGCTCAAAGGTACAAATACAACATGGCGGCTGTTTATTTTCCAGTTAAATTTATTTCATTCAAACTGGCTGAGACAAGTGTCCTTCCGTGAACTTTAAACAGCTCTTTGAATGACTTTATTGACAACCTGTTTACACCTTTCACAAAGAATGACCCACGATGTATTGGCTAAGTTCATCGCGCCTCAAAGCAACAGTACATGTCAATTGAGATCGATCGAAGGATCGAAGTGCAGCGAGGAAGAACAAATTCTTCAAAAGAAAGCATCTGTGTGTCGATAGGTGGCATGTATGTAGTATTACTTTCTTGTTTCTTTACTTTGATGTGCCTAGATGTTGAATTGAGCGAGCTTGCGAAGAAAATCTTTCGCTGCTGTTTTTACATTTGCTATATCACAACATTGCCGAATTATATGGCTCTGAAAACGCTCCGAAAAATGTCCTAACTGCCTTTTCTTCGCCAATATTTTGATTGTTATCTATAGATTTATGCTTGATTAGCTATTTCGTACCGATTTTATGCCAAATTGAGGCAAATAAATGGCTTCTGTGTTTCGGTGAATTTTGATGAAATAGCAAGAAATCGTTAAGTCACGTGTGTTTAGTTCCTCAATACTAATAAAATATTGAAGTCCCCAGACATTTTGTTGCATTTTTGTGAAGTTTAATGATGGACTTCATTACCCATGTAAGAATAATGTATATAAGTTGTTGCTCATGGGAGATATTGGACACTAGTTAAAGGCTATTTCCAACAGTACGAAATGTGTACCTTCCAAAAGACCGTTTGAGGAGAAGAAATCAAATCAGACGGTTGAAGTGAATTATTGTACTTAAAGCCTAATAACCACAGAATATAGTGCAGTGAATTTTATTTTCAGAAGTCTTCTTTTCTTGTGGAACTGGTCAATCAAAGTCAGCTAATTAAATATGCATAAATTAGTGAAAAATGGCCATTTTTGCAAAAGGTGCCATAACTTGAAGGGAATAAAATATTTTGAGCTGATGTTTTGTCACAGTAAATAGCTCACCATACCCAACATTTATGCTAAGTTTGGGCGAAATCGGTGATGTGAGCTGTATCACCTGTTGCCTGGTCCTCTTATGGATACACTCTTAACAGGCTGCAGTAAGATAGCAGTGGTGCTATAGTTCAGATTGAAATCTCTTCTGCCAAAAAATACGAAGAGGAGAGAAAGCAACTGAAAAGTAGAAAATTATTTGTTACCTTTACAACTTGTGTCCCTGCATTTTGCGGTTTGGTTGTTATTCCCCAAGTGAGGGCAATCTTCTCCACCATTGCAGTATATCGTCTTGCTGTTATTTTCTAGTTGAGGACACTCAACACCACTGTTGCATTCTGCTGTTTGGTTTTCACTCCCCAGGTCAGAGCAGTCATTACCATAAGGTCCCGGGGGAGGATTTGTACACGAACGGCTTCGTGAACGACGTCCAAACCCACAGGTAACCGAACATTGGGTCCAAGCACTCCACTGAGAGTAGCCACCATTTTCTGCCAGAACTGACAAAAACAATAACAAATGACAACGAATAAAGTATTTCCTTGTTGGAAGCTAGATTTTGAAATAAGTTAAGTAATTGAGATTAACCCTATCCAGAGTATCCAAGCTGCCTTTGAACGCTGTTTCAAGTTTTAACCAAACGCTGCCTACTCGCAAGCTAATCTAATACTTATCTGGGAATATTGTTTAGGAAAGGTTATTGTGTAGGGAACTTGGCATTTTTACAGACGTGTTTCCCCAAATTTGTAATTTTTGTGTTTGTATTAATGAAAATGAAATTTAATACAATTATTTTCACCTTTTTTCACCTCATGTTGGAAGCTACATTTTGAAATGAGTTAAGTAATTGAGATTAATCCTATCCAGACCGGGTTGTGTTCCTGTTAATGAAAATTAAATTTAATGCAATTATTTTTAACTTTTTAGGTGCACAGTTGTATTAATTTTGAGAACTTTTCAGTAATCATGAGAGGTTTTCTGACGTTTTGGAAAAAAATTGAAATCCAAGATGGCGGCTGTTACATATATCAAAAAATAGATTTTTGGACATACAATATATCCTCTAAGTTTGATTGTCATTGCTTTAATATTATGGAAGTTAAGGGGGCTGCAGGTGGAATCAGGTTCTGACCCCCTCTTGGTCTTGAAAGATCCAAAAATGCCCGAGTCTGAGCATCCGACGCGTATGTAGAAGTTCATGGGTTTAATTCTCGTCAGGGACTCGGAGTTTTCTTAGTCCTACGCCTGTGACAACAGAAAATGACATATTTTTTTCAAATTCATTATTGCTCTGCCACAATTTATTAATTGTATTAGCACAAATCCAATTAACAATTCAGTAGATTACGAGCCCGAGTTTTCTATGAGCAAATAGTCAACGAGGCGCAGCCGAGTTGACTATCGCTCATAGAAAACGAGGGCGAGTAGTCTAATTGTTTTAGTGGAAACACTAAAGGATTGCAGTCCAAAACCTACAATGTTGTGCACTTTGAAGACAAAAAATCAAGAAAATTAACCGGTTAAAGAGCTACGCGCGCGCGACTGTTTTCTTTCGGCGAATAGAAAACAGTGGAAGAACCAATCAGATTCGCGGATTTCCAATAGACCACAGCTGAGTTTCTACTAAAAATAGAAAATCTCTTACTTGCTGGGCATCCATACAACTCCAACCGTAAAGCTATATGCCAGTGCCAGGACTCAGGAATAACTCTTATACACCGTGCCTGTATTGGTGGGACTAGCTCATGACCGACAAGGCCGTTTTGATTCGTGTTTCCTAAAAATGTCTGAATAAAAACAGTAACCACGTTTACTTACTTGAATTAATCAATAGTCAGGTTCACTGAACTCAGGAAGTAAAACAAAACGAATTAAAAAAATTTGACATGTATATAGAAAGAGCCTGGGAGGCGCGGTGGCCTAATGGTTAGCTCGCTCGACTCCAAGTCGAATGGCCCCGAGCACTACGTTGTGTTCTTATAGCTGTGTTCGAGCCTATTGGCCCATGCAGCCAGAGCTTATCCTAGTCTCTGTAGCATTAGACCACTGGGGCTATTGTTATTCCCCCTGGATGGGTGCTAGTCCATCGCAGGGTTACAACCCCCCCCCCCCCCTCCCTAGCAGTAAATTCGCCGGTACCCATTCATGCACCTGGGTGTAAAAAGATAGACTTCGCAACCAAAAGGTAAAAAAGAAGAGCCTATTTATTAGTGTTGGTTATTTACCTTGGTACGTAGTCTTTGCTGGTATTGTGTGAAGTTTGAACCATTATTACTGTATCTTAGTGAGTAACTTTCTATCCAGAATTTGGCATCGTAACTACCCTGTGTAGAAATGCCCGTAACTCGTGTCTTAGCACCAAAGTCAACCTGAAGCCATGGGTTGTGGTCATGTGTTCGTGGCATCCATGCACCGATACGTCCGCGTGCCCCTTTAAAGTGTAGTCTGGCATTGTCAGGGCCACCTAATGACCCACTCGTCAATGAGGAGGAGGCTGTAATGGATTCTTTTGATATTTGGCCGCTTTCCATCCCCAGGGGTTTTCTACAGCCAGATATCTTGGGAGCTGGAAATCCTGCAGAAAGTAACGAAATGTCATAAAACTATTTGAGTTTTAAAAAAAATTTTGGTTTTAATTTACTATATATTTCGTCTAGTATGTTGCTTCGTGTTTAGTGTATGCATATATATCCAGCCTGATAATGCTTAGTTTTGAAAGGTTTTGCAAACCCCCTAAATGATCTAGAAGCAAAACATGCAAACGAAAAAAATTGGCGAATTGAAATATTTTATCGCAGTTTGAAGTCATTCCCGTACTGCCATCGGGCCTTATAAATGTCCACGTTGAATTAAGTATCTTAATTATGACTAAACAAGATATATTTGTCAAAACTATAAAAAAATTGGAGGCTTGGAGTATTAAAGGTCAATAAAAAAATCAACAACAACGACTACTAACCGGATCTACAGCCATAGAACTCAGCCCTCAAGGAAATCCAACCATGAAAGCTTACGGGGTTGATTCGGATGTAGCGGGTAATGAAAGGATTCTTCAGCTTATGACTCACAACTGTATGCCGATTCTTGTTTCCATCAAAGATCTGGCAAAAAGACAAGGCAGCGGTCATTTAAGTTTAACATAAGCATGTTTGGGCATGCCATTTATATGGAGAAGTATTTTAAATCTTACCGTTGAAGTCGAGAATATACACATTTTGCTGTTCATTCTTCTTTGTTCATCATCAGTTCAGATTTTACCACAAGCAAAAATGTTTCCTTTACTTCTACTTGCGCTGACTAACGGGCTATTATTTTTTTTTTGTTACCGTATTTATTCGATTAAGCGCCCAACGTCGAATAAGCGCCCACTTCGATAAAGCGCCCACCCTATAGGTAGGTTAAGTTAATAAGCGGCCACCCTGTCCCACTCCTCCAAAAAACCTGAGCTGTTCAAGAATAGTTTTGACCATAATGGCAATGTGGTTGAATGTTGTTGACTAAGTACCACTAAAAGATTTTCCCAAAGACCCAATTTTTCTTAGTGTTTTACAAAAACTTTCAATGAACATTTAAAATTCTGCTTTAGTTCATCTTCCCGTTTTGTTATTATTTAATGCTTTGTTGCAAATTAAATTACTATTTGCTGAAATGGTGAAAATTCAATAAGCGCCCAGCCTCGGATAAGCGCCCACCTCGAATAAGCGCCCACTCTAAAGGTCCAAAAATTTAATAAGCGCCCAGGGCGCTTAATCGAATAAATACAGTATTTGAAAAGTCGTGACATCCATCCATTCACCCGTTACTTCGTTTCTTCTTCCGTTAGGCCGTCCACTCCTCTGTCTGTCTGTCTGTCTGTCTGTCTGTCTGTCTGTCTACCTGCCTGCCTGCCTGCCTACTTGCCTGTCTGTCCGTTGGTCCGTCCGTCCGACCATCCGTCCGTCTGTACGTCAGCCAGTCTGTCTGTCCGTCCGTCCGTCCGTCCGTCCGTCCGTCCGTCTGTCTGTCTGTCTGTCTTTCTGTCGGTCGGTCGGTCGGTCGGTCGGTCTGTTTGTCTGTCTGTTTATCTATCTGTCTGTCTGTCTTTTGTATGTCTATCTACATCAATTTTAATCCTGACAGTTTGCCCTTATAAGACCAGAAGACAGATTATTTATTTTTTGTTAAAAAAAAAGAATGTAAATACCTTTGCGTCTTCTCCGTTTTCTTGATAATACCTGAAGAGTATTCCATCGTAACCATAAGACACGTTGTATTTTGTTACCCACTCAGAGGCATCTTGTCTCCCCTGAGTTGAAATTGTCGTTACCTTAGTCAAATGTCCAAAATCCACCTGAAACCAACTGCCATATCTGTCGTTCGCCTTTGCTACCCATCCGCCATTCTCTCCATCTTTAGGAAAGAAATGTAGCCGTCCTTTGCCTGCATTAGCAGGCGCCCAACGTATGCTGGAAGCCGTCACTGAAGAGTCCGTGATGGCATAACTTTCCATTCCTAAGTCTTTCTCACATTGGGAAGGAGGTGTCTGGCTAGGAAAAGCTAAAAAATGTGTCATTTTGTATTAATACTATTAATTATACAACTGGTCCTCGCCAAGCGCAGGGAAGTGTTTATGTTGTTTACTGTAAATGTTCGAGGAAAATCTTAAATAAAAATATATAACAAAACCTCGGTTGTATGCTTTCTAGATCGAACCATTCAGAAGTATACAATATCAATTCGGAACAACAGGCCGGATTTCAATAGGATATTCCATGCCTATTTCGAGTCAGCACAACGGTATGCACGCGACTTCCTGCCGCCATCCTTATACGTCTGAAAGTTTAGTAAGGCTTGTTGTTTCTACTTCATGAACGCAATATGGCGAAATATCCACAACCCCCATTCTAAGCAAATAAAGGTACCCAGTAGTCTTACCCGAATGACAGCCATACAACTCCATTCTCAGGGATGGCCATCTATAAAACTTTACAGGGTGAAAGCGAATAAGGCGCGCCACGATAGGTGGATTGAATGTGTTTATAACAACGCTATTGTCATCTCTGTTGCCTTGAAATACCTGAAATCCAAACAAAATGACAAACGTCTGTAGTTCTAGAAGGACAGAATCGTACTCTGGGAGTGATTGGGCGAGTGCAATTACTGGATGGAATATCAATGAATTCTATGACACCAAAAGAGAATAGAATAGGTTACAACAAAAATTTTGGAATCTGAAGGCTCTTATCGCACTCAGCACTGCAACATAAGCAGCTCATGTGTGTTCGTATTATGAAGGTGTCCGTACTGTAGTGGTAGAGATCATATGGATTATGCTTTCTCAGGGACCATGACATTTAATAGCTTTATTAGTCGATTTACTTGTATAAGGAAATTTTATTTTACCCTACCTGCTTGTCAGAACTATTATTGGAGGCTTGCTGATAAAATTTATAATAGCCGCCATCGAAGCTATAAGACACTTTGTATTCAGTCACCCACTCTCGCGCGCCTTTTCTTCCTTGAGTTGCAATCTTTGTAACCATGGTAATATTACCAAGGTCCACCTGAATCCACTGCCCTTGTTCCCAAGACGAAGGTGACCATGCACCTCTCTCGCCACTGTGAGCTATGTAATGAAGCCTAGCGTTGCTAGCTCCTGTAGCTGAGTTGGACTATAAATATTAAATATTATAGTAAATGGTTTGAACCCAAGAGTATCAGTAGGTCGTATAGTGTGCTCGTCCGTGGGTGAGAGTAGTTTTGAGAAGAACTGATGTTGGTGACTAACAACAGTTCTTCTCAGAACTACTCTCACCCGGACGATCACACTGTACGATCTTATTTGAAGTATTTTTTTTTTTTTGCAATAAAAAGCTTTATTGGTCTTAGAGCTTACAGTACAAGGAAACAATAAAAAATAACAGGAATAAAGAAAAAATAATAATAATAAGAAATTATAAAGGTATTTACATGCGTTACAATTTGAAGTATTGTTGATTTTCATCGATATCATGAAAATTGGATAGGATGGCAAGAAAGTAACATAAGTTCACTAAACGTTAGCTACTCTTAAAAACAAAATTATCCAGAATAAAATTCAGAAAAAATATGTACCATTTGATGTCTCGTATTGAGAAAATGGCATGGCATATATAAAGTTATAATAGAAATAGGGAGGATTGTGTTATGACTATTCATTCTTGCTAGTTTCCGCTTTGAAATTATTGCCTCTCCACCCGAATAAAAGAACGATATTTTTTAACCGAACGCAGTATTTAGACTAAGGTTGTACAGCCATCGATAAAATATAGAAAGAATAGCATACAAATAACTGGTTAAAAGGGTAGCATCATGACAAGTTTCCTAGGTTTTTGCGTAAAGTATGACAGAATGATGAGGGTGTACTAAGTAATCATGATCAACAACATCGGAATAACAAAAGAAAGCATATGTTCATTCTTCAAGGTGTAAATATACGTGATCAATTTGGTTCCTAATGATTTTCCTCCAAGTTTCACTGTCAAAATTGAAAACGTCGGCCCAATTTTTTCAAGCTTTGGGCCATTAATGTCCCATTAATGTCCCATCATCCGAATAACAAAAGAAAGCATATGTTCATTCTTCAAGATGTAAATAGACGTGATCAATTGTTTTTTTTAATGATTTTCTTCCAAGTTACACTGTCGAACTTGAAAACGTCGGCCTAATTTTTTCAAGCTGTGGGCCATTTATGTCCCATCTTTCCATTGCCAAACCACCTTTTAACAATTTTCGTGACTAGTACAGTTTTTCGTTTTAAGTTCTAGCAAGGCCAGGCTACACAGTATAAAAATTGGGATTTATATTAAATTAAGGTTGGTTAAATCTGGTGTAAAGTCGGTTATCCAACTTTACACCATTTGTTAAAGGTGGTTAAACCGACCTTTACGTTTCCCTATGTAAATGTGATTTAAAGTTGGTGTAAAGAAGTCTCTTTTTCTTCCTTTATACTTGAGTGTTAAGCTGGGATAAAGGTCAGCTTTAAAAAATGTAAAGTCAGCGTATAGCTAAATAAATTGCAAATTTACGTCAGCATTATTTGAGCTTAATACTACAGTAAAGTTATGTTTTTCCGGCCCTATCCCCCACCAGGGGGCAAGGAACTAAGAGAAAGTTATGTTTTAGTGGATTTCCAATTAATACCAACACCCTCATTGCATCTTCAAGTTGTGCTAAATCACGTTGACACTGTTTCTTTAAATTATCCAAATAAGAAAAAAAAAACATAAAACAAAACGTCTTACAATTACTGTAGTAGCTTTGATAGCAGAGTCAGGAATCCCTTTATTTTCCATTCCAAGAGGAGTTTCACAACCTGAAAAAGTAGTATTTAACAATTATTCGCCGAAGGCGAAGTGATTATTGTTGAATAATCCCCGAGACGAAGTCGAGGGGATTATTCAACAATAATCACTGAGCTTAAGGCAGATAATTGTTTTAGCATAATTTTCAGAGGTGAATATCAAGAACTGCAAAATAACAATAGAAAACACGAAAACAACAAACACAAGTGCTCTCCTGCATACGTGTAAACCAGTTTAATTCATCGATTGAAATCGTATAAATTTACACTCAAGTTTTAGCAATTAAACGGAACAAAACAAATATTACAAAATACATAGATATCTGGTACCTTTGTTTAATCGTTGGTGACTTCTGAGCAATTGTGCGAATCCTCTCGAAATTACTAGCTCCGGTGAAAAGAGAACTAAATAATGTTTTGCCAGTCGATCTGCGTGAGTACATGGCAACGTCGATCTCCAAAACCACCATGTTTACGTTCAATTCTAATGCCTTGAACACCATCTTTTGAAAATAATTTCGGTCCAGAAGCCTTGGCAGTTAATTTGCAAAATTCCCAATGATTGAAATATCCAGGAATTGGAGTGATTTTTTTTTAAATGAGCGAAATTTTCATTCAGCAAATGCCGCCATGTTCACTGGCCTGGATGGTAAACGTGTCATGGCTTAGTAGCCAAACCTTCAGATGCAATATTCAACGCCTAGCGCGGTGAATATTGTAACATAGTCCGAGCTTCTCGACCAATAAGATATGAATTCACCTCTGCAAATTATACTTAAAACAGGTATGACGTTGAGAAGAAATACTATAGGTTGTGCAGTATTTTTAAATATAGTTTTACAAAAAGAAATAAATATCCTGACATTCCAGATCATCTTATTTTAACCTATTTTGAATGTATTACATTAACGTTGTGCCACGAAATTCTTAGGTGAAAGGACAACTCTAAGTAATCGTTCTAAGGGTTAAAAAATAGCAAAGAATAAATAAACAGCAACAAACAAGAATTATGAGAAATAAAGACTAAATCGTAGGCAAATGTAAGATCGTGGCCTTTTTTTTTCTCAAGATGTGCCCGGTTTATTTTAACTTGAAACGAAAGAATAAGTAAAAAACCGTAATTTCGCTAAAGCAGCATGTAAAATGTGGTTGTCGTGGCGATTTCAAAATCATAGATACACATTGGACACAACAAAATTCCCTTCAGGAATAAACAGCCACTAAATATATCACCTTTTCAAAATGGCGATAAAAAAGCGTTAAAGGGAAGGGCTGGCATCTCCATCCCAATTCATACGTACGAAGGTTAATAACATCACCCGTTATACATTTAATGTAATGTACCTACCTTTGGTCGCATTTCCTGGAAGATACAGAAAAAAGTGTTACAAAAAAGTGCTAGGGTTGAAATCACGATAAATTAAAATAATAAATGTAAGATGTAATGATTGAGTAGAGTAGAAAAGAAATAAATTTCAGAAAAATGCTAAAAGAGAATGAAAATGAAGCACTTTTACGCTGCGAGAGAATATCTATATCAACACGTTAAAATTAGTTTAGGTAGTTTCAATAACGCAATTTTAAAAGCGTTGTTTTCCCCAGGTTCGTACGCAGTACATCGCCAATCTTATTAAAGGTCTTGAATAATCGAGATCTTAGTTACAATACGATTTCATGGAAAATATTTTGGTTTGCGGGTATCAGTAAATTTTTAAGGAAAGACCAATTTGTTTATGCACTGAGATATCGCGAAGAAAGACGAGAGAAGAGTCACTGCAAAATCTTAGAGTACTTTCATGATTTTTTTGTTCATGATCAGCCAGGCTTGCACTGAAAAACGCTATCTGAATAACCTAAAAAAATGTCAGAGTCGCATAGAATAGAATAGAATAGAATAGAATAGAATAGAATAGAATAGAATAGAATAGAATAGAATAGAATAGAATAGAATAGAATAGAATAGAATAGCACTTGCACTTTGCACTTGCAAAATGGCAAAATCTTAACTCCATTTCTTCTGAACGTTATATTTCAAGGAGACGACTATCTTATAAATATAAGCATTTGGCTGGGTATCGTCTGGATTAACATTTTTCATGCATCCGTTAATTTCACCAAAATTTTCCGGAACAAAATGAGTTATTGTCTGAAAATGTGACTCTAGGGCACTTTGCTGCCTCGTCGCTCACGATTTTAGTTTACTCTTTTTACACAGATTTGAAGGAAAGAGTATTCCACTTCAAACTAAATAATTCGTTTTTTGAAAAGCCATGTTTCAGGATGCCTTTTAGCCTTAAACAAATAAGCTAACTTTGGTCTTTTTTAGTCATAAGTTTTCAACATTTCGTTAACAGTTTGCTTTCTTATCAAATCGCGATCTAATTACCGTAAAACAGACAGGACAGGCAGTACAAAGATGAGGCATAATTGGTTTTCAATTACGAATCTTATTTTAGAATGTACGAGCCTCTGAAATGCCTGCTGTTTTTATTTGATTTTGGCTTTGGGCTTCGGGAGGAAATCAATCGTTTGGAAAAACATTAATTTGCCGATCGGGCGTCGAGTTTAAAGAAATTCATTTTTCGTTATTTCAGGGCAAAGCGGACAGTGAGGAATCGCTCTTAAGCGATCCTTTAACACAATGTGATATTTTACAAAGCTCTCCGCATCCTGATGTTTAGGTTAGGCTTTAAGTAAAGTTATCAAACATTGGCGAACATTATAGTTATATCTTGAAGTTAAATTTCTTTTCTTTTTTTTTTCAATTTCTTACTTGCATATTATTTCATCAGCATATCTTATCGCTTGAGGCTTAACTACCTCATCATCAACCTAAGGGTTATTAAAGATATGTTTTGCTGTGTTATGTTAATTACACGCCAAAGCCATATTTTCTATTTTTTGCTATATATTTTTTTTTCGGAGGTTAACAGCTATTACTCTGAGGTTTAAAACGATAAAAGAGCTCCGATTTTTTGCTTCCAAAATGTGGGTGCATGGACAAACAATTATTCTTTGTCAGAGCATTAATAATATATATGACGCGACTATCATATCAGGAATTGCGCTTGTTATGATGTTAAAACAAAATAAGTCGGCGTTATGTCGCTTTTGCATTTACAGAACTTAAGAAATAGTTTATTCCACAGAACATTGTTAAATTCTTAGAAAAACCAAGAATTCGCAACTCGATGGATTTGCGTCGATGGATTAGTTTATTCCACAGAACATTGTTAAATTCTTAGAAAAACCAAGAATTCGCAACTCGATGGATTTGCGTAAAACTGAAATAACTCGCAACACATTTCTTAATGGCCAGTATAATCGCAGAAAGGAATATTTGAAAAAACTATCTCGACACTCTGGGTACATCATAAAACTCTAAACACGCTACTTTACTCACCATTCCACACTGAAAGCTGATACAGCAATAAAATCCCTAACGCCGTGTTCATCATTATCCAATTTTACATGATCCTAATAGTGATTGTGTGCGTGATGTTTTCTTATATAAAGACAAGGCTGTTCCATTAAGATCATATCATTTACGCAGTTGAAAACAATCCCTTAGGGGAGTCATGGAGATGTCACCATCAAGAACACAAAAAGAAGCAATTGTTTATTTATTCTTCAAATAACGTGTTTTCCTGCTCTTCTTGAAAATTTGTTAACGAAGAAAAACGAAAAATTATTTAAAGAGCCTCGAAAAATACCACTAAAAAATCGTTAACTCTCGTACACAAAGTGTTAATTTTATGCAGCAAAAATGTCGATCGTTTACGTGCTCTCTCCTTCGCTCTTTTCTTAAACCACATGTGCAATATCAGTTAGAGGTAATTAACATAAACGACGTCAATAAGCGATTTGAAAAAAATAAGTGCCTCGGTAAGAACCCAGTGTGGTCTTTTAAAGGACATTAACAGGTGAGATGCAGGTTGCACTTGATGAATACTGATCGAAACTTGGATGAAAATCGTTGCTTCCAGAAGGTGAAGCACTCTTAATTAAATTTAATTATTCATTGAAACCCCTTTTTGAAAATTCTTCGTTTTTAGGACGTCTTTGAATTATTTATTTTAAACTTGATACATTTATTTGGATATGCCTTCAATTAATATTAGGTGGTGACAGTAGAAATGTTAGCATAATTAATTGGTTTGCCTTATCAAAAGGTCTAGAGAGTAGCATGCAAGTTGTAATTTTAAGAAAAATGACAAAGTGTTTGAGTTTCAAAGACATTTTTCGACAGATTTATGTTTAAGATGTCTTTTAAGCTCAAACATTTTGTCGTCTTTCTAAAAAGTGTCATGTTATTCTAAAATGGAAGAAAACAACAAGATTGGTGCAAAGTTTTATTGAGATCGGCGACCAACTTAATGACGCGGAGGAAAATGCGCGCGATTAAAATAGTCATAAATATCAAACTGTTAAAATCAATGATATTTGGTATCACACCACTTCTGGACTAATTATCATAATTGCCGACCTCCTCTGTTTTTTGGCTGTCTTTTTATAACACAAAACACAATTCCCACCGAAAACCCAAGTTATAAGAAAATCGTTCCAAAGTCACATAGGTAACCTACTTTTTAATTAAGCACGCAGTTTTATCGAGATAGTGTACGGACACTTCGTACAAGATAATAATTATAAGTGCTCATAAGTGAACGGTTTTCGTTAATTTAATCCAGAAACTAAAACTGGCTTTTTATAAGTTTGTTATGTTTACTAAACTGCACGGTACAGCTGGGTTATGTACCAGAAAAACCCGGAAAAAATTGTTCTGCCTCAAAAGAGTACCAAAGATTTGCTCTGAAGAGAAATGTCATTATTTTTAATGGGTCGATTTTGACCATTTTTAAACATGTTTTGATACTGAGTAAATATATGGGCCCTCCATACGGCTTTTGTTTTAATCCGGAAACCGACTCTTGTCCTCACTATTTCTCTCCATTTGATAATAATAATACTCTTTATTTCTGTGGCGTCATTTCTACTAATTTGCATGCGTTGGCGTTGTCAACTTTGTCCCTTCTTTGTTTAGCTCAAAAACAAAGATATTTTTTCGGGAAACTATATTATTCTTCGTCCAGTACTAGATTAACTGCAGACCTGTGACAAAAAAAAACTGACTAATATTTTGCTTTCCAACAGGAATTCAACAGACCATCTATAGAAACCTTTGGAACGTCACAACAAGCACGTGTGTGATCCGGTATCTCATTGGAACAACTGGAGCTCAACTGAATAACAGCACGTCTTGGTGTTACCCAAGAAACAGTGAACAGTAAGAATGCTTATTATATGACTAGCTCCGTGAGCGGTCAAGATGGAACGAATCCCGTGCTCTGATTGGCTACCCGAGCGGTCAAGATGGAGCCATCTTGACCGCTCGGGATCGCCCGCTGTTCCCGCAAGCGAAAAAACTTTTCAGTTCTGTCGACGCTTTTAAAAAAAAGCTTTTCCGTCGTAAACTTTAGCTATGGAACCATTTTCCGAAACAACACAAATATTTTCTGCCTGTTTCTAGCGAAAGAGAGTCTGATTACAAAGAAATAGGTCTTCAAGCGAACGAGAACAAACTAATTAAACAACAAATGTTAACGAGTTTCGTGATTTCATTTGCCACAACAACCAGCTATAAATACAAAAATTAAAACGCAAAGCGACTTGAAGACATGATATAGGTTTTGTTCAGCGGAAAAGGGAGAGAAGTCAGTGACATACCTGAAGAATAAAGAATTCGGCAAACTTGTCGATGTCGTTTGCGAGTTTAAATCTTGATAGAGAAAGCGGACGGCACGGCGAACCAGGCACTGTAAGCTTTCAAAACATCTTTTCACTGAAGCCTCTAACGCTCACGTCGAATAAGGTCGGGTCGAACAATTAAATCAATGATGTAGGAAATTTCAGGCTTTTCCCTTGAATTTATAAGTCCCAAACGCTCTCAACATCACAATTTCAATATTCAGCTCGTGTCAACGTGACGGCAGGTTAGCACCACTCTGAAGCGCCAGCAGCGAGCAAATACTCTGCAAAACGTCCAATAATCAAAAGCTGGCGGCCAGATGGAATGGACATTCTTGTTTTAAGGCTTCATACTCAACGTTGATTCGCAATTTTAGCCAGTTCAATATCCTTTTGACGGTTTAAAAAGAGTTGAATTTCGCTGTTGTCGCGTCGTTTTACTTCGTCTCGATTCATTCAAGAATTTGACAGTCACTCAGTAAACTTTTAAACCAATGAAAGCGTGCGCCATTGAATGTGCATGCAACTAGCTTCCTTTTCAGTACTCGAAAAAAGTCATATAATAAATCCTTTATTGACCAAGCTTGTTCGGTCAAGAAGGCAGGATATTGGCCTCGTTCTTTTTGGCGTGTTTATGGACCTCGACTTCGTCTCGGTCCATAAACGCGCAAAAAAAGAACTTGGCCAATATCCTGCCATCTTGACCTCACGCTTGGTCAATAACCCATATTTATGGTGCCGTTACTGGGCATGGGTGAATTTTGCTTGTAATTTTGCGATCTGTGCCTGTCGGTCATGCTTATAAGCTCGTTTCTTCTGTTCAAAATTCTGCTCGAATTCTGCTTGCTACAGCTGTCAGCAATATGGAACTTTTTAGAGCGCGGCGTGGATGCTATTTTAAATTCTAAGAATACGTTCCGTCAGCGCGGTCATGAACGCTTTTATAAAATACTTTACAATAGGAAATATATAGAAACAGGAATCAAAGTTAGTTTCATGTACATTTTTGAGTAGACATGTTTATGTACAGGACGTGTCAAACCTTCAGTATACAAATTTGCGTTGATATTAATTCGCCCAGTAAATTCGGAAAGGCCAGGGTTAACTGCGACGTCCAAATAAATAGTTATATCAACAGGAGGGTCATGTCATGCTACCAGGAGGGCTGTGTGTCCACGTTTGGTCAATTTAGAAATGCTGGATGTCCCGCTATTCAAAACAGCTATCGGCCAGCAGTCATTTGTATTCAGAGCTTCTCGGCTTTGGAATAAACTATCTCGGACTCTAACAGATGTGAATAGTTTGACTAATTGTAACATGGGCTGCTATAAAACGTCGCGCTTGGAAGAATTTTAGGGATACATAGAACCCTTTTAACGTGGCCCTTTATAATATTTAGAATATTTTTTTTAACTGTACATTTTTAACATTTCATTGTAATTTGACCCAGAAAAACCATTTTTGGAGAGGCAAATAAAATCTTATCTATATCTTTATTTATCTTATCAACGTATATATTTCGTGTTACTGATTTTCCCCATTTTTCCGAGGTTTGCTTTCGGTTAAATGCCCGCTGCCGAACGTAGCAAGCCTCGTTGAAATAAGAGATGAAACCGCAAGAGTAATTTAATGATAAATGATTGATTAGAACGGTTGGGTTCGTTTTAAACTTACCTCCTCGGTGAACCTGCAGAAAATTTTCTCTTTTTAACGATATTCCAAGTTTTTAAAACTCGGAAAAACTAGGAATAGGAATTTTTGAAAGAGTACCTCGGCAATTACTCAAACTCATTGAAGAATCACGAGATGGTTAAGCAAAATGTACGTTCAGTTAAAAGTGAGTTTACTTATGTGGTCTTTGGTGTTGTGGTTGATTAGACGCGCGCTATTCTATGAAAATTTCCATGAAACTTAATTGAATTAACTGAACACCAAAAGGTAGCAATTTTGAGTCTATTAATCAACGCCTATAAACTTCCAGTTTTAGTTATTCCCATTTAATCAACTTCCTCATGTTTTGGAATGAATATAAAATCAGGCCAAAATATCAACAAACGAATTCTCCTAACTGGTCCCATTCCTCTCTTTTAATATGGTTGGGAGAAGTTACACTTGGAGGAAATTTTCTTATATCAACCCTTTAAACCCTGAATATCAACAAGCAAATTCTCCTAGCTGATCACCACATAACTCTTATGGTAAGGCTGGGGGAAGTTACCAGGAGGTCACATACTTTAGTTAGTGGCCGGCAGATCACGGTTCCAGAGGGTTAGAGGTAATGAGATTTGCTTATCAATATCAGGGCCCAAAGGGTGTGATTATTGCATAGCTATAACAAAACAACAACAACAGCTAAGTGTGGCTGAAAATGGGGAAGTGGGTGACAAAGTGCTCCACCAAAAATATGTCAGCCCCTTGTACTCCTGGAGTGTCAAGCTAACAAAACCTACAGCCCAGGGAGAGGCACACGCCGGATGGAGAGGAGGGAGTAGGGCCACCTCTCAGGGCCGTTTGTGAGCATTCTTGGGTAGAGAAGAGGGAGTTGGGCCTCATCTCTGATTGGAGGGAGTTGGGCCTCCATGCACTAACCTAAATCCAGGGAGTACAGAATAAAGGGAGTTTGGCCTCCAAAAATATCGAGTCTATGGGGGCAAAAGTGTGACAAGAGGAGCACTTTATCCTCACAAAATGCAAAGCATTCCCCCATTGACGAGCCACAACAGTAGAATAAATAAAAGTAATAAAGTCCAAAAGAAATTACAAAGAGTCCACTAGTGTTTGGGAAACTTGTGCCAGAACTGAGGGCGGGGTTTTGATATATCTCTCGAAACAGTCTGAGGACCATCTACCCAGAACCTTAATGAGCCATGGGGGCAAATTGGCTGAAGCAGCTGTGGTGGCTTCAAATAAACCACTAACTGCTTGAAAACAGTACTGACTTCAGTGTTGCTCGTGGTGAAACTGAACAAAGACAATATGAGCATTGAACATGCTCTTTAGAAAAGGCCCGATGCTATTGGTCGATGATGGGTTTCCTGGGGTACTCACGTGAAAAGATCACATGAGGTAGATCACTAGACAAAGTTCAAAGCTCAAACAAGAGTTATTGATTAACTGAAATTTATTTCCGGTGGTCAATAAATTGTGATTTGTAAGGGTGCACTTTACTTATGTGCGAAAAGTTGAAACTTTTTAGAGCGCGGTGTGGATGCTATTTTAAATTCCGCTAAGAATACGTTCTGTCAGCGCGGTCATGGACGCTTTTATAAAATACTTTACATTATGAAATAAATAGAAATAGGAATCAAAGTTAGTTTAAAGTGGTCCCTTGAGTAGACATGTTTATGTACAGGACGTGTCAAACCTTCAGTATACAAATTTGCGTTGATATTAATTTGCCCAGTAAATTCGCAAAGGCCAGGGTTAACTGCGACGTCAAAATAAATAGTTATATCGACAGGAGGGTCATGTCATGCTACCAGGAGGGCTGTGTGTCCACGTTTGGTCAATTTAGAAATGCTGGATGTCCCGCTATTCAAAACAGCTACCGGCCAGCAGTCATTTGTATTCAGAGCTACTCGGCTTTGGAATGAACTACCTCGGACTCTAACAGATGTGAATAGTTTGACTAATTTTAAGGCTGCTATAAAACGTAGTTGGTAGAATTTTATGGATACATAGAACCCTTTTAACCTAGCCCTTTATAATAGTTATCTAGAATGATTTTATTTTTTTTAACTGTACATTTTTAACATTTCATTGTGATTTGACCCAGAAAAACCATTTTTGGAGAGGCAAATAAAATCTTATCTATATCTTTATTTATCTTATCAACGTATATATTTCGTGTTACTGATTTTCCCCATTTTCCCGAGGTTTGCTTTCGGTTAAATGCCCGCTGCCGAACGTAGCAAGCCTCGTTGAAATAAGAGATGAAACCGCAAGAGTAATTTAATGATAAATGATTGATTAGAACGGTTGGGTTCGTTTTAAACTTACCTCCTCGGTGAACCTGCAGAAAATTTTCTCTTTTTAACGATATTCCAAGTTTTTAAAACTCGGAAAACTAGGAATAGGAATTTTTGAAAGAGTACCTCGGCAATTACTCAAATAGAGGATAATACATGGTTGAGCGGAGATATGAAATTTAACTTCAAGTGTTCAAATTAATATCGCACGAATGAGGGCAGCGAACGAGTGAGATATCGATTTTAACACGAGAAGATAAATTTAATATCTCCAAGCAACTCAAGCAAATTAAGGTATGGGTCTCTAGTTATTCGCCCAAAAAGTGAGGGGGTAGTCTGTCTCTTGGAGCTTTAGTTGTAACAGCATGAAACTTTGCTAGATCCATGGATTATCAATTGTTGTTATTTTGGCATGTCTAAAATATGCAAATTAGGTAACGTGACCTCTCAAGGCCAACAAATATCTTACGTAAAACAGGAACACTTTTTCTTGCTTCTTTAAAATTGCTCTTAGTTTTATACCTTTAAGGCAATTAGGTACATCGTTTCTATGCTTGGAAATGTTAAGATATTTTAAAAGAAACGTTTAAAAAGACAAATCACTTTTATTGGGAGACTGGGTACTAGTATAAAAAGCTGATAATTTTCAAAATCAATCAAATATTCAACAATTGCCAAGCACAGTTTCTTTGCGGTTGCTATTAGGACTTGTCTTATACCATTTTAGTTGAACCACTCTTGCTATAAACTGTTCCCATTTTTGCTTTAAGATTTTCCACGATAATTTGACGTATGAAGTCACGTGACCTAATTTGCATAAAGTGACATGTCAAAAACTCATCACTTTTGGGGACTTATCTGTCTTTCACAATTTTATGTTGTACTGATCAATGCCTCAGAAGGTAGACCACCCCCCTTGTTTTTGGAGGGAAATAACTGTTGACCCATGCCTTAATTTACTCGAGGTACCATGTATTGTTCTGTTTATTATATAAACCTACTAGTTTTTGACGATTTCCGAACTGATTTCCGGCCATTTTCCGAAGATTTTCAAACTGTTGTCCGAAGGTCATAGGAATGTTTCCGAACACTTCCGAACTTTTCCGAAAATTTTCGAAGATAGCCGAATATTTCAGAGGAAGGTGTAAAGATGTTTCGAATTAATATCGATAAGCGTTGGCTCACTGACCTTTAAACCACGACAAACTTGTCAGCACATGATTGGTGATATCGTAATTCAAGTGATGTTCTGACTGATCTTCATGAAGTTGATGGAAGTTTTAGTGGTGTGGACAGTGAATATATGACCCAGAAGAATTTTGTTTTGATTTTGATTTTGAATCTACAGAGATGATTCTTTAAGCCAGGAGCCATGGCTCCTGCTGTTGCAGAATCTGTAATACTCGATGAGGAAACTTCACAAGAATGATGCTGGTGCCATAAAAGGGACACTGTCACGGGGATTTTAATGCTTTTCGGTAAAAAGTACTAAAATTGGCCAATAGGTCTTCTCGTTCGTGAAATGCACCTAGTACATCAAGATGGAGATATAAAGTTAATATTGTTGTTAAAAGAAAAAGGAAGGCATTATAATTTTTAGGTATTTTCCCAGTCCAAAAAAATGCTTTTAAGATCCTTAAACACAATGAGAGGTTTTTGCATCCTCATGTTGAAGTAAGGCTTTAAGTAAAATTATCAAACATTGACGCACATTATAAAAATATCTTGTAATAAAGTTTAATTTCTTTTCTTTTTCTTTTCAATTTCGCGCATACTTTATTTCATTCTCAGCACGTTAGCATATCTTTTTGCTGGTGGCCTAACTAGCCTCATCAATCCAAGGGTTATAAAAGTTATGTTTTGTTGTGATATGTTAATTACACGCGAAAGCCATATGTTCTATTTTTTGCTATATTTTTTTTTCGGAGGTTATCAGCTATTGCTCTGAGGTTTATAATCATAAAAGAGCTCCGATTTTTTGTGACTAAGAATTTTGCTTTCAAAATTTAGGCGCATTGACAAACTATCATTCCTTGTCAGAGCATTTAGAATATATATGACGTGACTATCAAATCAGAAATGGCTCTTGCTTTGGGGTTAAAAAATTAGTCGTTATGTCACTTCTGCACTAACAGAACTTAAGAAGAAGTTTATACCAGAAAACATTGTTAAATTCTTGGAAAAACGAGAACTCGCAACCCAAAGGATTTGCATAAAACTGAAATAACTCGCAACACATATCTAAATGGCCAGTATAATTTAAAGGGCCCTCGAAAAAACTATCTCGACACTCTGGGTACATCATAAATCTCTAAACACGCTACTTTACTCACCATTCCAGACTGAAAGCTGATACAGCAATAAAATCCCTACCGCCGTGTTCATCATTATCCAATTTTACATGATCCTAATAGTGATTGTGTGCGTGATGTTTTCTTATATAAAGACAAAGCTGTTCCATTAAGATCTTATCATTTACGCAGTTGAGAACATTGCCTCAGGGGAGTCATGGAGATGTCACCATCAAAAACACAAAATAAGCAATTGTTTATTTATTCTTCAAATAACGTGTTTTTCCCTGCTCTCTTTGAAAAATTATTTAAGAAGAAGGCAAAATATTATTTCGAGAGCCTCAAAAACTGCGACTAAAAAAATCGTTTACTACTCGCACACAAAGTGTAAATTTTATGCAGCGAAAATGTCGATCGATTACGTGCTCTCTCCTTTGCCCTTTTCTTAAGCTACACGTGCAATATCAGTTAGAGGTGATTAACATAAACGACGTCAATTAGCGATTTGAAAAAAAATTAAGTTCTAGTACTAAGAGTCTTGGAGAAAACCCAGTGTGGTCTTTTGAAGGACATTAACAGGTGAGATGCAGGTTGCACTTGATGAATATTGATCGAAACTTGGATGAAAATCGTTGCTTCCAGAAGGTGAAGTACTCTTAAAAATTGAATTATTCATTGAAACCCCTTTTGAAAATTCTTCGTTTTTAGGACGTGTTTGGATTATTACTTTTAAACTTGATACATTTGTTTGGATATGCCTTCAATTAATATTAGGTGGTGACAGTAGAAATGAGAGCATAATTAATTCGTTTGCCTTATCAATGAATATAAGAGCTCGTGTAATTTTATCAAAACGTTTAGAGAGCAGCAGGTAAGTTGTAATTGTAAGAAAAATGACAAAGTGTTTTTCAAAAATAAACATTTTTCGACAGATCTACGTCTAAGATGTCTTTGAAACTCAAACATTTTGTCGTCTTTCTTAAAGGTATCATGTTATTCTAAAATGGAAGAAAACAACAAGATTGGCGCAATGTTTTATTGAGATCGGCGACCAGCTTAATGACGCGGGGGAAAATGCGCGCGATAAAAAGAAAGTCAGAAATATAAAACTGTTAAAATCAATGATTATCATAATTGCCGATCTCCTCTGTTTTTTCGGTTGTCTTATTATAACATAAGGCACAATTACCACCGAAAACCCAAGGAATCAGAAAATCGTTCCAAGGAAGTCTCATAGGTCACCTACTTTTTAATTAAGCACGCAGTTTTATCGAGATAGTGTACGGACACTTCGTACAAGGTAATAATTATAAGCGCTCATAAGTGAACGGTGTTCGTTAATTTAAGCCAGAAACTAAAATTGGCTTTTTATTTATAAGTTTGTTGTAATACTGAACTGCACAGTACAGCTTGGTTATGTACCAGTTAAACCCTGATCGGAAAATTTTTTTTCTACCTTAAAAGAGTACCAAAGGTTTGCTCTGAAGACAAATGTCATTATTTTCAATGGGTCGATTTTGACCATTTTTAAACATGTTTTGATACTGAGTGAATATATCGGCCCTCCATACGGCTTTTGTTTTAATCCGGAAACCGACTCTTGTCTTTATTATTTCTCACCATTTGATAATAATAATACTCTTTATTTCTGTGGCGTCTTTTCTACTAATTTGCATGCGTTGGCGTTGACAACTTTGTCCCTTCTTTGTTTAGCTCAAAAACAAAGATATTTTTTTTCGGGAAACTATTATTATTCGTCGTCCAGTACTGGATTAACTGCGGACCTGTGACAAAAAAAAAAAACAGACTAATATTTTGCTTTCCAACAGGAATTCAACCGACCATCTATAGAAACCTTTGGAACATCACAACACGCACGTGTGTAATCCGGTATCTCATTGGAACAACTGGAGCTCAACTGAATAACAGCACGTCTTGGTGTTACCCAAGTAACAGTCAACAGTTTTTTGGAGGAATGCTTATTGTGTCGTTACTGGGCATGAATGAATACTGCTTGTAATTTTGCGATCTGTGCCTGTCGGCCATGCTTATAAGTTCGTTTCTTCTGTTCAAAATTCTGTTCGAATTCTGCTTGCTACAGCTGTTAGCAATATGGAACTTTTTAGAGCGCGGTGTGGATGCTATTTTAAATTCCGCTAAGAATACGTTCTGTCAGCGCGGTCATGGACGCTTTTATAAAATACTTTACATTATGAAATAAATAGAAATAGGAATCAAAGTTAGTTTAAAGTGGTCCCTTGAGTAGACATGTTTATGTACAGGACGTGTCAAACCTTCAGTATACAAATTTGCGTTGATATTAATTTGCCCAGTAAATTCGCAAAGGCCAGGGTTAACTGCGACGTCAAAATAAATAGTTATATCGACAGGAGGGTCATGTCATGCTACCAGGAGGGCTGTGTGTCCACGTTTGGTCAATTTAGAAATGCTGGATGTCCCGCTATTCAAAACAGCTACCGGCCAGCAGTCATTTGTATTCAGAGCTACTCGGCTTTGGAATGAACTACCTCGGACTCTAACAGATGTGAATAGTTTGACTAATTTTAAGGCTGCTATAAAACGTAGTTGGTAGAATTTTATGGATACATAGAACCCTTTTAACCTAGCCCTTTATAATAGTTATCTAGAATGATTTTATTTTTTTTAACTGTACATTTTTAACATTTCATTGTGATTTGACCCAGAAAAACCATTTTTGGAGAGGCAAATAAAATCTTATCTATATCTTTATTTATCTTATCAACGTATATATTTCGTGTTACTGATTTTCCCCATTTTCCCGAGGTTTGCTTTCGGTTAAATGCCCGCTGCCGAACGTAGCAAGCCTCGTTGAAATAAGAGATGAAACCGCAAGAGTAATTTAATGATAAATGATTGATTAGAACGGTTGGGTGCGTTTTAAACTTACCTCCTCGGTGAACCTGCAGAAAATTTTCTCTTTTTAACGATATTCCAAGTTTTTACAACTCGGAAAAACTAAGAATAGGAATTTTTGAAAGAGTACCTCGGCAATTACTCAAACTCATTGAAGAATCACGAGATGGTTAAGCAAAATGTACGTTCAGTTAAAAGTGAGTTTACTTATGTCGTCATTGGTGTTGTGGTTGAATAGACGCTATTCTATGACAATTTCCATAAAACTTAATTGAATTAACTGAACACCAAAAGGTAGCAATTTTGAGTCTATTAATCAACGCCTATAAACTTCCAGGTTTAGTCATACCCAGTTGTAAGGGTGCACTTTACTTATGTGCGAAAAGTTGTTGTCAATAATTATGTGGGCCTCCAGCCCCTTACATGGTTAACACGTATATGCGGATTCTTCGATGCTCTATCGATACACTAATTAACTAAAATTTTACAACTTTAAGAATTTGTCATCATTATCATCATTTTAATCACTTTCTGCATGAAATGACTTTTTAAGTTCTAGAATGTCATATACTACAGTTCACTTGGCTTTCACTTCGACTAAGCACAAGCAATACCATAGAGGGTCCTGAAGGGGTAAAATATGAGCTGGGATTTGCCTCTTTTTGGGCTTGAAAAATGGGATTCATGTACTGGGACTGGGATTTTACCACTGGGAATGGGACAAACACTTTGGAAAATGGGAATGGGATCTTTCATCTTTGTGAGACGTGCTAGTCTCTGACTCTATAATTTCACAGAAATACTCGAATTATCCCACTTTGATGACACAAAAAGTCAGTATTTTTCCCTTCTTTATACTGCAGTCATAACATGCCCGTGATCAGTGGTTTGTTTAAATAGAGGGGGGGGGGGGGGGAGGTGTCTCTAAGGAAAATGTTGGTTCAATCATCACTGCCAGTATGACGTCACGCTTCGCATGAGTGATATTAAAGATGGCGGGCAAGCGTCAATCGAGAAACGAGTGAAGAATGTGGCATTTTACTCCGTTACCTTCCTTCATTTACTCACGTCAATAATGCAGAGATGTTAGCGAATGCAACCGTCTCTCTTCTGCTATTTTTTGGTAGATAAGACGTTATATTCATTTTTTTAAATCAACAGAAACACCTTCGCAAAGTGTAGAATGATCGATGAAATCTGTAAACAGGTCGAGCTTTCGAGGGTCCTTGCACAGCGAATTTAATTTTTATTGTAACAGAAATAGGAGGTTTGGCACAGGATGTACGGTTCTTGATGTACGTGCAGTATCAGACTTTCAGCATTCGTGGATCTTCATGTCTTTCCCCTTAAAGGTGAAAATCGGAGCAATCAAGAAGAAAAAGGCGCTACACGATAATTCCAGTTGGTTACCCATCCATGTATTAACCTCGCCCGACAGGACTTAACTTCAGCCAGGTCGGATGGAGCCTGCGCTTTCATTGGGTATTATAGAAAAACAACACACAATAACTTTACTCAAGTCTTTATTAATCGGTAATTTTTACTACTTGTCTTGCAGCAACGAATTTGAACTCATGTCTATTTCGCACAACACGTTTTTCCTCGTTCAAACCACAATGAAAGCGCTTGCTCAATTCAAGCTGGCCAAAGTTAAGGCTTGCCGGGCGGGGTTAACTCTTGGATGGGTGCCCGACTCGAAATACCCCGTGTTGTAAGCTTTTATTTTTTTTTTTTTTTTTTTTTCAGGAGGTATGCAATTAATTAAATTTAAGAGTCGTCACGGTAAAGAAAGCTCCAAAATACAACAGAACTGCACAGATACCAACAGTAAAACATTATAATAAGCCAATGAATGCGAATAAAAATATATGGAAAAAGAATTCTACATGAGATCGCGAAGCAGCGATCGGCGTTGTTGACATGTACTGGATAAAAATTATACCTTTGCACTCGAACGGAAAGACATGAAGTTTGGCTAACTCAAGCGACACGGAAGGCCCCGGAGATTGATCGTTAATATTCAAGGAGTAAAACCTCCTATTATGAAGCGGATTTGAGAAAAATGTTTGGGTGAAAAGGTGGATGTTTTTGATGGACTTCGCTTGACCCGAGAGCAAAATGGCGGTCCCGCCTATTGTCCCGTTCAAGAGTTAAAAATAATAACCAAATTACAGGAAAACGGGCGCTACAAAACAGAAACAGATCATACACACAGAAAGTTAAGGCATCAAACCTAACTACTGGGAAAGAATTAGCGAACAATACCGATATAAGCACTAATGATAAGCTTTTCTGGACCTCTGTTGTGGCGTACTCGCGATTTAATCCCGCTCATCTGGCCAAACCGAGGGAATCGCTCGCGCGTTGCCATGTGACGTCATACTGGCAGTGATGAGTCGGTCACGAATAAACAACTGGAAACAATATTCAAGTGTTCAAATCAATATCGCACGAATGAGGGCAGCGAACGCGTGAGATATCGATTTTAACACGAGAAGATAAATTTAAGACGGATTCCGCTGAAAGTTCGAGCAATGAGTGCGAAAATTAAGTACCAAAAATCTACTCATAGCAAGGCAACATTTTGTATACTATTTAAAAGATCTTATCGAAATTCATTTGTCCAAGTAACCCCGTAATTAAATTCGAAAGCATGCATTCTCGAGAAAATTAAAGTCAAACCTCATAAAAGTGTTTAAAACGCGCGCCATTTTGTTTTGAGCTGGCGTGAAACGTCATATTGTCAATTTCAAATTCATTTTTCTCTTGCGGGGTCAGCTTGTGTGCTAAATTTTTGGCTGGATTTTGTTAGCTGTACTTAAACTGCTACCATGCTAAGAGATCTTTTTGGTAACTTTATTTTTGCCTGTAGTGCTCGAATGTTGGGCGGAAACCATCTTAATATCTCCAAGCAACCATGTATTATTCTGTTTATTATATAAACATACTAGTTTTTGACGATTTCCGAAGATTTCCGACCATTTTCCGAAGATTTTCAAACTGTTGTCCGAGGGTCATACGAATGTTTCCGAACTTTTTCGAACTTTTCCGAAAATTCCCGAAGATAGCCGAATATTTCCGAGGAAGGACTAAAGATGTTTCGAATTAATATCGATAAACGTTGGCTCACTGACCTTTAAACCACGACAAACTTGTCAGCACATGATTGGTGATATCGTTATTCAAGAGATGTCCTGACTGATCTTCATGAAGTTGATGAAAGTCTTAGTGGTGTGGACAGTTAGGTCTTCTCGTGAAATAAATTACGAAATAAATTACGTTTTTTGAAATAAATTACGCAGATTACAATATGCTTCCTAAACGTGTTGAGCAAGCAGATGAAGTTGCTTTTACATTAGACAAACTTGTCAAACAAGGGAAAATACCAAACAAATAGGATTTTCTATAAGTGCCTTCAAGGATTACTGCAAGTGCATATATCCCCATCAGAATATTCCTGGGATCCTGAATTTAATTTATTTTTTTTTAAACTCTGAAATAGCTTGGTGGTCAGAATACAGACAATATGATAAGACGTCCCTATGTGGCATGTAATGGGAAGAGGAGGTGTCTTTACCCCAGAAACGATGAAGCCAAATTTATAGTCATTATATTAAGTACAGGATTTTAACCTGTACTTATGGAAATGGGAGTTTTTGTTTATGAACTGGGATTTGGACCAAAATAGCCTGGGAACTGGGATTTGGAGCATGGGAACTGGGATTTGGACCAAAATTTGGCTGGAAACTTGGATTTAGGACCCCCAATCAGGACCCTCACCATAAGCCGCATATTCCTTAAACTTTTACCGGGCTATGATAGTATGAGAATAAGTGTTTTCATTTTTTGTGCGTGCTTATGCTTATGCGGACGTGACACTCGTTCCATTAGAATAACGGGCCGCTAGAAATACGGCCACTGCAAAGCTACGGAAGCTAATCTCATGACATAAAGAGAAGACTCTTCGCCTTTGGACTCAAAAGACGCCAAGGGCAGTAGTTTACATAGTATTAGAAAATAGCACAAAGTAAATACGTGCGCTGATTGGTTAAAAATTGTGTTTCTATGACTCGATGGAGACACCGAGACAGTTGTCGTAGGCACGGCAATCAATATCCACGGCGCTGAAATAAGCAATGCAAAAATAACAACTAAGAATTGTGCCAAATTTTAATGTCACAGCTGACAAAAACCAGGTTAAGACTAAACAAATATTTGCACACTTGAAAACAAGCGAGTAAGATGTTTACAGAGCCCGCTACACATTCAAAAATAGTCTGTGAAAGAAATTATCGAAGCGGCTGACCTTTCAAAGAAGTATATTATATGAATTACCGCGACCTCACTCCATTCTAGGCTTTGCAGCACTTCAGAAATATTCACAGCTCCTCAACAGGACAAGATATTCGTCCAGAATGCCGACTCAAACTTCTTTTAAAAGAAAAAATAAAGCACTTTCACCTCCAAGGTTCGAGTCGCTCGATCGGTAGCGTCGGTCGTCAAACGGTTAGGTCGATGAAGCGAAATAAAACCACAATTTTTGACTCCTTCCAGTGCTTGACTTCAGTTAAACCATCGGCTTAGTTATTTCTCATAATTACGTTAACTTTGGGGCCTGTTTTCTTTGTTTGTTTGAAGCAAATGTTGAACAGTTGATTTATTTCTGTTCATCGACTCCCTAACTATGAATGGTTGATTATGTTCATGACGTAAAACCGCGAGGTGAAGAGAATCTACGTTTTGATTTTAAATAAAGCGCTAAATATTACTTTGATGTGCGTTATTTTCTTTGTGCTGTTTTCTAAAAGAAATAGAAAACATGTTTTCCGTGTTTCTATCGAGTTATAGAAACACTCGTGAAAGTTTGGGAGAACTCGAAAAAGTAGTGGAAACACTCGTCTATCGACTCGTGTTCCCACAGCATTTCTCGTTCTCCCAAACTTCCACTCGTGTTTCTATAACTCGATAGAAACACGGAACATGTTTTCTATTTCTTAAATATTTGTCAACAATTGAACTGTGTACAGGCTGTACAGCTTGCTATGTCGGTGAAACCTCCCGACATTTCAACACACGTGTCAGGGAACACCTAACAACGGACAGGGCATCACGCATTTCTAAACGCCTTGAGAGCTCAGAAACATGCCGCTCCGTATGCTCACAGGCCAATTTTGACATCATCGATCAGGCCTCTCAGAAAGTTTGCACGCAAGACCAAAGAAGCGCTTCACATCCGTTGGGAAAAACCAACACTCAACGCAAAAGTTCATCACGTTAATTTCAAACTTTCCGTTTATTTTTTTCTTGTTATTGTTACGGTGCTAACTATTACTATTATCATTGTAATTTTTCTTACTATTTATTCTTTATTGTGACCTTTTTCAAATCGCATTGGGGATGGCGGATTGGTATCTGTGTTTTGTTTAAAGTTTGTTTGATCGTTGCTTCTAAGGGCCTGTTTATATTAAAGACAGTTGTCCCTGGTAGGAGGGTTACCCTCTCCTCCAAACCATCTTTTGCCGAGTGTTTATATGAGAAAAGTTGTCCCTGTTGACCGAGCCAATACTTGGCCCTCTTGGTACAAAGGCTGGCGAGAGTTGTTTTAAAACAAGTAATATATGGCGGCCTTTTCTTAAATCAGGACGATAAGACCATTTTTGTACGATTTTACCGCCGAATTCGATTTCAAGTTATCCGCTATTTTGTTTTGGTCGACTGTAGCGTTTGCGCATGCTCCGTATGTGTCAACTTGTCCCTGGTAGGCGAGGCAGAAAATAACCAAACTGTTTATATGGAAACTAAAAACAGCACTACAAGTCCTACAAAGCAACTCTAAAACAAATTTGGACATTTCTTCCTATCAAAAGTGATTGTTTTACCGCTTATCCATTAGGTTTTCGATCCAACATTCTTACAATACGTAGTTCTGTAAATGTTGTGAAGGCCGCGGGCTTTTCCAGGGCAGCTAGCACCACTTCTCTCTTCAGCAACAGACGAATACTGACAATCAAAAGACGTTATTTTCAATTGCTATAAAAGATTAGATTATTTGTGGCGTCCAAATATTAAATAAGCACCGCCCTCAAAAAAGCACCGCCCTCGAATAAGCACCGCCCTCGAATAAGCGCTGCACTTGAGGCGCGAAAAATTTAATAAGCGCCGCGGTGCTTATTAGAGTAAATACGGTATTTATTAAGAAACGTATGAAAAGCTCTCTCGCCTGGGGTGGCTTGGTATGGAGGTTAACCCTCCTGCCAGAGACAACTTTTCTCCATATAAACAGAACTGCTATTAAATTCTCCTATATCAGTCTTTTAAGTGTGATTTTTGGACAAGCATTGTTAGAGTGAGGAGAAATTAGATGTAAAACTTTACCTTGTCAGTCAGATTGCTTCTTCGATTCACCTTACTATTAAAAGGGCTAGGTCATGAAATTTTAGGTAATTCTATTTATTTTCGTTTATTAAGAGCTCTAAACTTCAAATTGGCAGGTCAAGAGTCTTTTTTTCCACATAACAAACAAGTATGATTTTCAAGCATTGTAAATGACACTTTTATACAAATTGAGATAAACTTGAAAAAAGTCGGGCCGACGTTTTTCAAGTGTACCCGAATGCAATCCGCTTTAATCTTCCTGAATTTTAACTATCCATGCCCCTTTTTGGCCTTTCTGTGTTTATTTTGAGTTCTTCTACAGTTTTAAGCCGTTACTGTAATATTTCAGTTAATTTTATGGCCAGTTGGTGAGTGCCGAAATTGCCTTAAATTGCGTGACATAGCCCCTAATGTTGCTCGCAGCAAAAGAACGCGAGTTTATAACACTGTTTCCCGTTCCATAACAATGTCCATCACGGCGTCATCACGGCTACCAACGGGATTTTCACAATCAGTATGTTCTGCTTTGTCATCTTGTATCCTGGAATCATTTTGCGCATTGAGAAATCTAAGGAGTCTGCTTTCCCACTGAGGCCTCTCCAGTGAGTTAGAATAGTCGATAAAACTTCTTTTCCTCAGCTCCCGAGGAAGCTTGCGGCCCTCTGATTCTTTATCGATCCTTATAATAACCAGACTGTCGTCTTGCCTGTTTAGAAGTAGATACTTTGCGATGTTCAGCTCGTAGATACAGTAATTACTCTTCAAAAAGTGGCTTGATAACACTGCTATGATTTTGTGGCTGTTGTAGACACTTTCTGCCATGCACTCCTGGAACGGCTTTCCAGGTGTAAAGTCTCTGTAGTGAATGCAGCATTTTAAACGATGCTTAGTAGTAGTATAGGTTCCAAATTAGCCGGATTTTAATTTATTCAAAATGGCCGCCCATACAAACCCTTGTAAAATGTGAGAAGTGAACGTGAGGTGCTAAGGAGGAGTCCAAAAACGAAAATGAGGTGCACATACCCCGGTTTTAATTTATTCAAAATGTCCGCCCCATACAAACCCTTGTAAAATTTGAGAAGTGAGCGTGAGGTGCTAAAGAGGAGTCAATAAACGAAAATGAGGTGCACATACCCCGGTTTTAATTAATTCAAAATGGCCGCCCCATACAAACCCTTGGTAGGTTCCAAAGTGAACGTGAGGTGATAAGGAGGAGCCAAAACGAAAATGAGATGCACAGTTCATGTCATGTGAATAGAGAAAAATGATAAGGCACTGCGTTCTTAACTTTCCTAGGAATTTTGGTTGGCGATTCTGAGAAAACGGTTGACTTGAAAATAGCTTTACACAGATGTGCTAGCAAGAGAAAAACACGATCCAGTGCATTTAAAGATTTTCTTTAATACGACTTTCAAGATGTGTGACATAACAAACTGCTCCATGGAAGAACTGATCGAGAGTGAAGGAAAAAAGCCAAATCGATTCAATCGAGACGAACCGCTCAACAAACGACAACAATTCTCTACATTCTAAAGTATATTTTCCGTCTCGGAACATTGTTAGCAGTCTTAAATGTGAAATCTTTAGTTCAAAGGCTAGCGTTAATTTTCACTGAACTGGTTTAATTCATAGTTGGATGTTCCCTTTGATTTTAGGGCCGCAAAAAATTTTTCGTTGAGAAACACGCCTTTGAACGACAAATGAACCGCACGCTAAATTCTATTTTTCGCAAACGATAAAAATCACAACGAAGTCGTTGACACCTTTGTTTTGTCTAAAACATGTGAAAAATTCGGCCCAATGACTTGCTTTGAGTTTCACTGGAATAATGTCATTCATGGTTGGACGTCCCTTTTGATTTAAGGGCCGCAAAAAAATATTTTTCTTCGAGTAAAATGCATTTGAACAACGGCCAAATGTACCGCACGCTAAAATTATATTTAATTCTTTCCGAACGGTAGAATCACAACAGAGCCGTTGACACATTTGTTTAGGGTTTTAAAAAACGTTTAAGCTTCCACTTCTAGTGGCTAGGTTTTAACTTTTTACTGAATTATAGATGAACGTTCCTCCGATTTTGCGACCGCGAAAAGAAAAGATGAAAGGCGTTTGAAGCAGTTGTTTATGAAAAACAACGACAACTGCGCGAGTAATTTCGCAAAAAAAAAAAAAAAAAGAATAATTCAGTCGATAAAGACGAGTTGTTCATTTGTTAAATTTGGTTTCATGTTTTCTTGACCCTAAAAATACTGAACTGAACGGAATTATCGGGTCTAAAACCTTCTTCTTTACTATCCTCGGTTAATGATGGCCGCACGAACAAACATAGAACACTAAACTTCTCCTCATCGCGTAATCAAATTTATTTATTTTTTCTTTTAAGCGGTAAATACAATTCATCAAACGCTCTCCGTTTTGTACAGTTAAGTCTGGAGACATTAGCTCACCTTAAAGCTTACATCCTTCTTGAAAAGAGCTGCAATTCGATAAGAAAAACTCCATCCGTTTCACTTTACTTTTCCGAGAATGGATTCCTAGAAAAACGCGCGAGGCCTAACGAGAATTCCGAGAAAAAAAACACGCGCGACCCTCCACGGGTTTAAACCGGTTAAATCCGGCTGACCGGGAAAATCCGGCTGACCGGTAAAATCCGGTCAGCCGTGCCGCAGACGGCATAGTTGTTGTCCATATTTGGCATCTTACACGTGTTATTTTGACGCAGTCGGCGGAGTGTTTGTCCTTATTTAGCGTCTTATTGACGTCATGCACACGCCAGCCATTGGGTATATAAAGCAGGGGAAACTGGAGTCGCCATCAATTCAGTGGCAGAAGGCAGAGTGAATTTCTCAGAAGAAGAAAAAAGACGGAGAATTCTGGACAAGGTAAATTGAATTGTATTTTTTTTTTTTGTGGTTGATTTAAGGGTGAAGATCTTGTTTTCTTCTCGTTCGCCATCTTTGATTGAAGAACAAGAAGGGCAAAGACAAGAAAAAAACTACCATTGAATTAAGTCAATTTGATTTTCGTTCGCCATCTTTGATTTTAACATGTCATTGTGTGATTTTGTAGGCTACGTTGAACATAGAAGAAATGATCTGTATTTGAAAAGGATCAATTGAAGACAACAGGGTGAGTAAATTTGAAGTAATTGTCTGTGCAAGCAGTCGATTTCTGATCGACAAGGTCGTAGTCATTTCATGGTTTAGGGACCGACTACGTTCCTCCCTCCCTGCTTGCACATGAGTTAATGAAGTTGCTTGATTACAACAAACTCTGATCGGGAGTGTCTTTCAATCTAGTGCCAATCAGTCAAACAACCACCAGCCAATCAGAAAGCGAGCTGCCCACCTGTCAAACCGTGAACCAATCAGAAAACGAATTGACCACCTGTCAATCATATTACGCTTCCCGCGAGTATAAAAGGAGGTGCACCTTCAACAGCACCTCATTTGGATCCAGACACCGATATGGAATCATGCAAAATATGTGATAAAACATTCACGACTCAACGAAGCCTTAAAAGACATTTAAAATCCGTTCATGGTGTAAAAAGTTTTCAGTGTCCCAAATGTAAAAGACAATATTCCAGAAGGGACAACCTCAATCGCCATGTATCAAAGGTACATGAAAAGAAAAGCCAAAAACCGCCGCCACCAGATCAGCTATCGTCGCTGGAGCCACCGCCTCCAATACCACCACCACCACCAAGTCCACCACCACCACCAAGTCCACCACCACCACCAAGTCCACCACCACCACCAACAAACGCATTGGAAGAAGACCCAGTAGATTGTCCGATGCATTTGTCGAGCACAATCCCGGAACACTATCGCCAATGCTTTCTGCAGAACTGGCTCCAAATCCGCTCCCGCCAGCGAGGAGGGTTCGTAAAAGTATACACCCGTCGATTAGAGGAGCACAGCGATATGTCAGTATTATTGCGTACCATTTTTTATCAACAGACCACAGCCTTTAAAGTCAACATAGCCTTTGGCTTCATACTGCAAAATGTGGAGAATGGAGAAGTGCGGTATTATTACCCCTCTCAAAATGGATTCATATTTGACTCCCCAGTGCTTGTTGCTAACCATGAAGATCTGGATGGGGTTTTGGTGCAGATGGGTAACACAGACTGGCAGGAGTACGTGCGAAGACAAAAACCAAATTCGAAATGGTCTATTCTTCAATTGACCAATGTCGCCTTCCATGTATACCCTATTGTGAACAGACCCATAGGGCGTGGAGAGAGGGGGACATTTCCCAAATGGTTGGTGGAGAATAGAGGCCTTGATCCTCTTGAAAAAGACAAGAACACTGGAAAGTTGTACAATGATAATCTCTGCTTCTTCAGATGCCTAGCTCGTCATCAGGGATATGGCCTGAAGAATTTAGAAACCAAAACCAAGCAGCTCGCCAGCAAGTATGTGGCTACATTGGACAACCCATTAAAGTTTACCGGGGTCACTCTAACAGAACTTCACAGACTGGACAAACTGTTTGGCATACAGACATTGGTCTATTCTTTGGAGGAAGACGGAAAAGTGGAGCTGGTGCACCGCCCTGCCACCAGGCTCAATCAAAAAGAGGTGCAAGATGCACTCAAACTTAATGTTTACAACTCTCACTTCAGTTACATCAAAGACATGAAAAGTTTTAGCCACTGTTACGTTTGCAGTCGGTGTGAGAATTCATTTCCGAAAGCCCATCGTCTCTATCGCCATGAGCAAAGCTGTCAGGCGAAAATTAGATTCAAGTATCCTGGTGGCGTTTACCATTCCTCCAAGACGATCTTCGAAAAGATCCAAGACGAGGGGATCACTGTAGATGAGGAGCTCAAATATTCGAGATACAGAGCAACGTTCGATATCGAGGTTTTTTATCCGCATGATAGTACTAACCTCCCCGAAAAGCGGCCAAAGCTCGAGTATACTGCAGAACACCATCTACTCTCCATTAGCGTGGCATCCAACGTTCCTGGCTATGAGTCGCCTCGATGTTTCATCGTGGAGGGAGAAGGTGAGGTCAAGGCTCGAAAAACGGTGGAACGATTTGTGACTTACCTGGAAGACATCGCACAAGAAGCTGCACGTTTGGAGTTGACTCGCTTTTCACCTCTCTTCTCTACCATTGAAGAAACGCTTTGCTTAGGGGGTATAGAATCCTCTCTCCATCTTTCGCAAGCAAAGTGGGAAAGCACTGGATACGATAATGATGATGATGACAGTGAGAGTGAGGGAGAACCCACAGACTTCGACTGGGAGTTTATTGATGATTCAGAGAACGTGGAGAGCGATCGCTCTTTTCACCGTCAAATCAATCAAGCATTCGAAGACCAGGGAGGAAGCGAAGAGTACTCGAGAACCACACCCAAAACCCATCTACCGACCCGCCAACAGAAAAAAGCCAACCAGATCATGTCTGACTTGCGTCACCACATCTCAGAACTACCCGTAGTGGGGTTTAATTCAGGGAAGTACGATTTGAACGTTCTAAAAAATGTCCTCATTCCACTCCTCGTCCAGACCCAAGGGGTAAAGTTTTGTGTAAAACGTCATCATGCCTACCTAGCCCTTAAGAGTGGCACCTTGAAATTCTTGGACATCTCAAACTTCCTAGCGGCTGGCACCAGCTACACGCAATTCCTGAAGGCCTACAACTGTGAGGTTGAGAAGGGTTTCTTCCCGTATGAGTACGTGGACTCGTTAAACAAGTTAGAAGAATCCCAACTCCCACCACATTCAGCATTTTACAGTTGGCTTCGCAATAGTAACATCAGCTCTGAGGAATACCAAACCTGTCACGACGCTTGGATGCGGGAGGGAATGCAAACGATGCGTGACTTCCTTGTTTGGTATAACAACCTTGATGTCACTCCGTTTTTAGAAGCATTGGACAAAATGTGTGGTTTTTGGCAAGAGCATGGTATTGATATGCTCAAGGAGGCCATCAGCCTTCCAGGCCTCGCATTTAAATTTGAAATGGGTTTCCTCAAACAACAAGGCATTCACCTTAGCTCATTCCATGATGAGCAGACCTATCAGTTGTTCAAGAACAACATGGTGGGAGGGCCCGCTATCATCTTCAAACGGTATGCAGAAGTCAACAAGACCTTCATCAGAGGCAACCCTGCGAAACCTGTAAGCAAGATTGTCGGCTTCGATGCGAATGCCCTCTACTTGTGGGCATTGACCCAGCCCATGCCTGTTGGGCTCTACACCACCTGGACCCCTAGTCAGGATGGCCTGGTCCCTCACAAGACTTGGCGTGCGGCTGATGAGTGGTTGGCCTGGATTGGACACCAGTATGGGGTCACCTCCTTGAAGACTCGACTCGATGAAGGAGAGAAACGTTTGGGACCAAACCAGCTGCCTGTCGATGGCTACGATGAAAAGACCAAGACGGTCTTTGAATTTAATGGGTGCTATTGGCATGGGTGCCTGACCTGTTTTGACCCTGATGACATCAACGAGAGGTGCGGAAAGACCTACGGTGAGCTCCTGTCTGACACCCGCACTAAGATAGAGTACCTTGAAAGCCTGCCCAACGTTTCCCAAGTGGTACAGTGCTGGGAGTGTCGGTGGACAGCGGACAAGAGAGGCCCAGAAGCCGACGAAATTGAATCTTTCTTGAATCAACACTTTCCTGGGCGTGGTGAAAAACGTGAGACCCAATGCGAACTATTGGATCGCGTACGCAACGGTTCTTTCTTTGGATGCTTAGAAGTAGACATTGATGTACCTACAGAACTGAAAGCTAAGTTTGAGGAGATGACGCCCATCTTCAAGAACACAGAGATTAGAAGGGACGCCATCGGCCCTCACATGCAGAAATTTGCCGAGGACCATGAGATCATGACGACTCCTCGTCGAGCACTTATTGGGTCCTACAAGGGGGAAAAGATTCTACTCGGAAGCCCTCTTCTCAAATTTTACTTGGAAGAGGGCCTGGTAGTTAGCCGAGTCTACCAAGCCATACAGTGGCAACCCAAAAGATGCTTGAAGCCTTTTGGCGATTTTGTATCAAACTCACGGCGTGCTGCCGATGCAGACCCCCAGCAAAAGATCCTGGGAGAAACAGCCAAGCTGGTGGGAAATTCTGGCTTCGGACGCTTCCTGATGGACGTCAGTCGTCACCAAGATGTGTCTTACCATCAGGATGAAGCCAAAATCACTCGTGCCATTAACAGTTTCTTCTTTCGTGATCTCGAAGAATTGAGTGATCAGGTGATTGAGTTGAAGATGTCAAAGAAGAGACTAAAGATGGATCTGCCCATCCAGATCGGATTCTTTGTGTTCCAGTACGCCAAACTGAAAATGTTGGAATTTTACTATCGATTCATCGCCCACTTCCTGGATAGAGAGGACTTCGAGTACCTCGAGATGGATACGGACAGTGCCTACATGGCACTGTCCGGAGACAGCATTGATGCCCTCATCAAGCCTGAAAAGAAAGAAGAGTATGAAAGAGACAAGAGCAACTGGTTTCCTCGTACTGAAACAGAAGAGAACGCTGCCTATGACAAGAGGACGCCTGGCCTATTCAAGGTAGAATGGAGTGGAGATGGTTTCGTGGGGCTTAACTCGAAGACATACTCTTGTTGGAGTGAACAGGGCAACAAAGCTTCTTGCAAAGGTATTTCCAAACGACTGAACAACCCCACCAAGGATATCTATTTGAGGGTGTTGCAGACAGGAAACAGTCAGGATGGTGAAAACAGAGGCTTTCGTGTTGTCAACAACCGTGTGTTGACCTACAGCCAACATCGCACAGGCTTTTCTTATTTTTACCCCAAAAGGAAAGTTTTATCAGATGGCGTGTCGACAATCCCCCTGGACATTTAACTTTAAGAACAGAAACTGAACAGCGTCGTGACTTTTGCAAGATGTTTATAAGGTCGTGAGCGAGCTCTTAAGAGTAAAGAGGTCTAATTTTCTTTAAATTTTGTCACATATTATATTTCTGACTCATCAATAAAAGTACATGTTGTTTAAAAAAAGAGTGGTTTGAGCATGTGTGTGCATTCCAAAAATGTATAATAGCGCGTACACATCGAAACGTTTTTCATTTTACGGAAGTCATCGTCAAGTGCACATCATGAGTGTGGAAGAACAATTCCGAACCATCCGTCAGTTGCTGGAGCAGTTGGCTTACATCAGTACCCAACTGTCCAACACCCTAGTGTCCAGGGTGGTAGAAAGTTCACCCCAGTTATACATGAAAACCAAGCTTCGATTGTTGAGTGCCATTGGATCTTTGCCGCAAAAAGTCATAGAAATCCAACAAGCCTGGGAAGAGATGAACTATGAATGGAAACGAGCTGGATTGGGAAATTCTCTGGAGGAGAACGATAGCCAGACAAAGAACAAGGCCAGCAAGAGACCCGTCTCAGAGGCTGCAGATAATGAACCAACCAAACGTGGACGCAAGAAAAAAGACACCTCTGCTACTCTGGAAGAATCGATCCGCAACCTCGGACCCTTTGTGGCCTTCCCTGACTCTCCATAACAAAGGAAAACTGTAATGAAAACTTGAGAGAACAAAGTCAATAAATAGAATGAATGTTTGTAAGCAGTGTTTATCTGTGTGTTAGCATGGCGAAGAAACAGAGCACGCTAGATGCCTTGTATTTAGACGAAGACAGCCCTTACGCGCTGAGTGGGAATGCGCAGGAATTGATCAATGCCGCTAAATCCTTAGGCGTGTCTCGACAAGCTGCTCAAACGTATTTGCAAGGTGAACCCTCCTTTACCTTACACCGACCGCGACGCGAAGATTTTCCCCGCAGCAAGACCGTGGTGGGACCGTCCCTCGATCATACCTGGCAAGCCGATTTAGTCGAAATGCAGGATCGGAAATTGGTGGCAGCTAACAAGCGAACGCGTTACCTCCTTACCGTCATCGACGTCTTGAGCAAGTATGCCTGGGTGGTGGGTTTGAAAAGTAAACGCGGGACAGCCGTGCGAGATGCATTGCGGTACTTGCTGGAACACAACCAGGGACGGCGACCCGTAAATTTGCACACCGATCAAGGTAAAGAATTTTACAACAAACACGTAAAACGTTTGTTGGACGAGTACGACATCCACCACTATTCCACGCAGGGAGAACCCAAAGCTTCCGTGGTCGAGCGTTTTAACCGTTCCCTAAAAGAACTCACCTACAAGTACATGACTGCGCACAACACGCCCAAGTACTTAGACGCCTTACCCGAACTAGTGGACAGGTACAACCAACGCATTCATTCAAGCATTCGAATGGCACCTGCCGACGTGAACGACTACAATGCCGAAGTGGTGTGGCAACGGTTGTACAAACCTACAATCCCATTGAACCGTTACAAGTTTCGACCCGGGGATTTCGTCAGAACCTCCAAGTTGTTAGGGAAGGACAAGAGACGAGGTGCGTTCGGTTTTAAGAGTGCCAAAGGGGTGTGGTCACGAGCCGTGTACACCGTGGTGGATCGCAAGCGACAAGTGGCAGATGGCGTGAATTATTACACGTTGGAAGATTGGCAAGGGCGGAAGGTGAAAGGTCGTTTCTACGAACCTCAACTACAAAAGGTTCGAGGTTTACCCAATCGATGGCGCGTGACCAAAAAGCTTAAATACAAAGGACGTGGACCCACTCGACAAGTGTTAGTGAACTGGCAAGGAGTGGCACCTGATTATCAGACGTGGATTTCACGCAAAGACTTGAAACAGTATGAGTAAGCCATGGGAACGCGACAATGATTTCATCATGTATTTGAACAGTGGGGATCAAGGGACTCACCCTCTAGAACCTGACGTGACGACAGTACGCTCCGCCTTTCGACAGGGGTTGGAAATTCCCTTGACCTTGTCCCAAGACTGGCAAGTGGCTCTAGTCAGTATGTATTATACACACTCCTTTGGCAACGCGGTGCTGAAATTGCCTGCCGATTACCACTGCCAAGTGGGGCGTGTGGAGACAAGTCTTCCATCGCAATCCATTCAATTATCGCGTCACCAACAGTTTACACATGTCAAGCACGTGCTACAAGATTTAGTTCAACGACTGGGCTTGTACGTCTTCCCGACCTTATCTGGAGGCACGCATCATTACGGGCAATTGCACATGGATTCTCCCAAAACGTTCGACAGAAACTTTCCCACCAATCCCAAATTGGATTATTTTCGTCGTGATGTGGTGGATGCCTGGTTGGCAACCGACAAGATCTTACCCACCACCTTTTTGGACGTCAAACGTTATCTCAACCAAGCTACCAGGACGCTGATGGGGCCCCACCGTGTCAAGTATGTTTGGGCACTCAAGGACAGTCCTCATCGTCCCAGGACACATTATGCCATCGACCTATGGGCTGAAGGTCAGTATGATCTGGGTGAATCGTTGGCCCTGCTCATGGGATTCCTAGAAATGGATCCCGATCATCGTGGAGCGTTGCGAATTCCACACCACAACACTGTTTACGCCAATACAGGCAACAACACTCGAGCCCGCTTTGAGGTGACTCGACTCCTCGACAAGGGAAAGGACCCATTGAGAGGTGTGAGGATTTCATTGGACATTCACCCCAAACGACGCCGCTACATGTTTGGCAAGAGAATCCTGTTTGACGTGGGGGCGTGGCAAAAAAGCAACAATGCAGTGACCCCCTATGCCATACAAGAATTTCCAGTGACCATATTCAACTTAGAACCTGGTCGATGGTTGCTGCAAGTACAACCCAAGGGCTACGTGCGTTTTGATCACGGTTTGGAGGAGCTGATGGGAACCCACGTTCTCAAGGACGGTGAAAGTCTGCTACTACCCGAACCCAAGTCACCTATCGGGGAGCTGGTCAGCTTGTCCAATACAGATTTGAGCAAGTGTTTTGTGGAAGTGGACATCGTGGGATTGAGCATGACAGGAGAGCACCAGCGACACACATTGGCCGTGGTCCCGTTTCAAAGTCAGATGTATGGCAAGACGTGTGAATATCACCCACAGCACGTGGATTTTCGACCGTTGGCTGCTCCGACTCGTCACCTGAACCAGCTCCGAGTCAATTTAAGAAACAGCGACAACCTAGGCATTCCATTTTACACGGGTCTCGTTGGACTCTTGTTGTACTTTCACAAAGGCCCTGCTTTATCACCCACCATGCGATTTCAAGGGGGACGACGGGTGACCTTAGAAAGCAATGCGCAACTGGACCTGTTTCCTGACAACTCGCCATCCCACTTCCGAGTGCGTCTGCCAGAGAGGTGGTCCTTGGACGAAACGTGGGAAGTGGGGCTGTTTCAGCTGCTGTTACCCCACACGTGGCGCAACGTGTTGAATCGGCAAGTGGGTCTTCGCATCCACTACGACCAGGATCACCCGGACGTGAGGATGTTTATACGTGCCGGCACCTATGTCACCGTGCAAGATGTGGTGGAAGGTTGGATGCAAGCCATGGAAGCCAATGCGCCTCAGAAGCACGATTTGGGTGGGCTAAAAGTCACCTTGGACGAACGAGGATTTAACGTGTGGACCTTTCCCAGTGCCGACTTCTCCGTGTATCTGCCAGCCTGGCTGGCCCGCGTCTTGGGCTACTTGGATTTTGACTCCTGGACTGTACCCTTCTATTTTCATTCCGACACCCATCGTCCCATTGTGGAAATCACCAAGCACGATGTTGACGGGAAACCCACCGAAGTGGAGATCACTCGAAGTCACACCATGGCCAAACACAGCCAAGCGAGTGTGTGGAGCACCATCTCTAAGTACTCCTTCCAGAACATGTACGTGCACTGCAACATCAGCGAACCGGTCTACGTGGGCTCCCAAATGGCCAAAGTCCTCTTGACCCACGGTGTAAACACGGACAAACAGAGGGTGGAAGACGTGTTCATTCCACACTTGCTTTTTTACTGACTGAGTCAGTACCAGATTCGCGACATCGAAATCGATATAAGGGACAACCAAGGTCGCCCCATACCATTCCAAGGTGGTGTGGTGACAGCGACCTTGTATTTCCGCCAGAGAGAGATTCCATAATGCCCGTCAAGAAACGATTCGCCCAATCTCAGTGGGTGCAAGTGGGAGGAGGAGGTACTTTCTACGACCAAGGCACCCCTGCGTATCAAGAAGGGGGGTGGTCACCGCTGTGGGCCCTGGCAGGTCAAGAGGCCACCTCTTTGGGCAAAGGAGTGGCCTGTAAGGCTGCCAAGCGATTTCGTCAGTCCTACTGCCAAGACACCGAACAACCCGTCAAGAAAAAGAAGAAGAAGCGACAGCAAGAAGGAGGGTATGGCTTTGACGAAGTGGCCTGGGAAATGATCAAAGGTCTGGGTAAGGCAGGTGCCAAGGCGGCCAGGTTAGGAGCCGGCAAAGCCATCCAATCCGATCTGGCGCAAAAAAAGGCCATGGAACTCGTGTCTCCATTTGTAGGTCAAGCCCTGGACACATTGGGGGATAAAGTTGCAGGTCAACAAGGCGGTATTCTTCCTCTCTTGGGGTTGATTCCAAGTTTAGTCAAGCAACTGGGTGGAACTGGCAATGATACCTATCGATCCGGCACTGAACCCTATCAGGAAGGAGGGTTCCTCTCGCTGTTGAGACTGATGCCTAGCTTACTCAAGAATCAAAAAGGAAGTGGAAAGAGAAAGCGTCCCAAAGTCATCACGGGTGCCTCCACGACATTGAATCGACTGTTTCGCCGACAAGGTGGACGTAACGTGGGTGTGTTGCCAGAAATCATTCCTGGTCCACAAGTAGGCATGGGTCGACGTCGACGACCGGGACAGCACTGTTTTCAAGGCTTGCCTTAGGAAAAAAAAGATATAAAGGCAACACACTTGTGCCATTTGAGTTCAGTTCCTCGCCATGGAGTCCTTGAGTTTACAGGCCGACAAAGGTCAGTACGACTACCGACCGCAACGGAAGATCGATGCCACCGAGTACAAGTGGCAGTTTGAGGACATCAAACCCTTGACGCATTCGTCCACCCCATTGCAGTTTCGCATCGACGATCGCCCCTATCCTTTTTGTCCTCGAGAAATGGAACTGCATCTGCGAGTGAAGTTTAAAGAGGGTAACACCAAAGCCCTAGCCTATCATAACAATACGTCCAACCTCATCGTGGGACCAGTGAATAACTTTGGCTACAGTTGCATTCGACAAGTGCGTTGCAAAGTCAATAATGCCGAAACGGAATCTGCCTCAGGGGTAAATTTAGCCTATCGAGAGTATTTTCGAACCCTGTTGGAGTCTGATCCCTGGGATGAAAAGAGCAAGCTGAAGCGTCAAGGGTGGTACCGGGATGTGGCTGGTCAAATGGACAAGTGGGGAGGAAAACTAGACGAAGCAGCCAAGATGAATGCCGGTGGTATCTCCCGTCAACGAGTCATGGTGAATACCACGGGTGAATACGAGTTCAACGTCTGTCCCATGCCCAGCAATTTCACTCAAGTCGACCAGAATGTACCTCCCAACACCAAAGTGGAGTTTGACATTGAATTCAACAACCCGGAGTTTACCCTGATGGCCAAGAAGTACAAAGACAATGGTGATGGAACTGCAGCCACCTCCTCTGACAAAGTGTCCTTTGAAGTGATGGTGAACAAATCCTTTGTACGCGTGTTCTATCGCGTACCTGTGAAAGACATCATGCAGTACATGGAAGAACAAGTGGAGAAGACCACTGTCGTCAACCCGATGACCTTCCCCTTCCGACGGATGCGTTGTGACAACTATCAGTTGACAGCCAATCAAACGCAAATAGACATCAACGACGTGTTCCGAGGACGATCGCCCCGGTTGTTTTGGTTGGTGTTGGTGGACGACGAACGTTATCAAGGACACTTTGGAAAGAATCCATTCGATTTCACTCCCCAGAATGGAATCCAAGTGGAATGCACTGCCAATGGCGTACCCGTTCCCAAAGCCAGCTTATCTCTGCAAGATAAGTACGAGATCTTCGATTTGCTGATGAATGCCTCGGGCAAACGCAAACGAGATGCTTACCTGCTGAATCCAGACACCTTTGACCAAGGTTACTTCATGGTCCCCTTTGATCTGACGGCAGTCCAAGATGGAGGAGAATCCAGCACCCCCTTGTTACGTATGCTGGTCAATGTCCGACTGACCTTCAGTAGTGGAAATCCTACCCTCCAAGCTCTGTTTTTCTATAATACAGATGAAAGTCTGCTGCAAGTCGACAATCGTGGTACAGTGCAAGGTCCAATTCCCTTGGGAGACGTGTGAGAATGCATGATACAGAGTCCTTAAGAAGAGCGTGCCAGTGCGATCCCGTCATTCGGGAGTTTTTCACAGACGTGTACGGTGCCGACGAAGTGCCTTGTCAAGCGCCCTATCCGCAATGTGCTATTGCCAATACAGATCCCATCGACTTGCCTGGACAGCATTGGGTCGGCCTCTTTTGGTGGGCACCTGGTCGCGGTGAATTCTTCGACAGTTATGCCATCACACCCAACACGTATGATGCTCGTTGGCGTTGCTTTGATGACTTTGAACAAACACCTCGCCCCATTCAGCAATGGACCACTGATGTGTGCGGAGATCACACCTTGTACTACCTTTACCATCGATGCCGCGGCACGCCTTTGAGAACGATTGTGCAGTATTTTTCACCCACCAACTTACTTTACAATGACACGGCCGTCGTGCAACGGATGCATGACCTATTTCCTTCGTTGTCATCTGAAAAGCATAGAGGTGGACATTTGTTTGGTGCACATGGACATAGTCAGATTTGTATTGAACGCCAAAGGCATCGTTGTTATGACTTAAAACTCTGTTGTAAACCTGTTACAAAAGTTATAAATTAAACTGTTGAAAAAAAAAAAAGTGTGTGTGTGTTCATCATGTCGACGTACGATCCGCGATTTCGGGTTCCGGGCAACATGCAGATTGTGGGTCCCTCTTTGAGTGGGAAAACGACTTGGCTGTACCGCTTGGTACACAATGCCCCGGTCTATTTTCGACTCGCAGATGGTAGCCCGTGCTACTTCCAAAAAATCGTGTACTGCCATGGCTCGACCTGGCAACCCATTTTTGACCATTTCCAAGCCTTGGGAGTGGACTTTCACCAAGGTCTACCCGAGGATATCTCAGAACTCTTTCCTCCCACGCAGCGACCCGGCATGTTGATCCTGGATGATTTGATGCAAGAATCTGCCAAGTCCCCACAAGTCACCCAGTTGTTAACGCGGGGTACTCATCATCTAGACTTGTTTGCCATCACGCTGTCGCAAAATCTGTATCCAGGTGGACGGGAACAAGCCACTCAAAACCGCAACTACCATTACACGGTCCTTTTCAAGAACCCGGCCGATACCAGATACGTCAAAGCCTTGGGTGATCGCTGGTTGGGGGATAGCAAAGCCTTTTGGCAACTGTACCAAAAAGCTACCCAAAAACCGTTTGGGTATCTGGTGGTTGACCATCATCCCAGGACTGACGAAGCATTGAGGTTTCGCACCCACATTTTGCTAGATGAAGCTGACCCTATCACCGTGCTACAACCGCTAGAAAAAAAGATAAAAAGCCGAGTGTCATAGCCACACAGGACCAGAAAAGGAATGAATTCTCTTGTGTTACCCACCTTTCGACGTTCCGCATTTCGACGTCCTCCTCGCTCTTTACAAGCACCTTGGGGTGCGGGGATGCCAGGCACTCACTACGTGCTACGAGGCGACGAGTACGACGTTCGCATTCAAGATGCCAGCGAGGCGACAACTGGACGACGCAGCGTTTTGGCAACCAAAAGACAACGAAAGCGAGGACAGAAGGGAGGCATCTACCCCGGACCTCGACCATCACCGTCACGCATTGCTCAGATGCAGAGAGCCATCCGCGCTCGTCATCCTACCAATCCTCAAAGACGAAGAGCAGCTTCTAGAGCCTTGGCCAATATGAGATCGCAACAACTGGCTCGAGGTGTCAACAGAGCCATGTGGAATGTGCGTCGTACACTGACCCCCACCACCTTAACGGGCAAACTCGGGACAGCAGCAGCACTAGGAGGCGTGTTGGCAGCAGTACCGACAGCCTTGTTGGGAACGCTCTTGTCGCAAAAGGTATAAAAGTCCGAGTTGCGTGTCGAGTTTAGAACACAACGATGCCAGCTGTAAGACGAAAACGTCGACGTCAGGAAGGAGGGCTCGGCCCTTTTGCTCAGCAACTAGCCATGTTCTCGTTGGCTCCCATCGTGACCGACATGGCTAGCAATGTGTTGAACAGCATGGTACCAGGCTTGACGGGTCAAGGCGGTGGAAAGTTTAGTTTACCGGGCAACTCGCAGATGATTGGTTTGCCTAATCATTTACCACCGTCCACTTATCTTCGCATACCACGATCCAAACAGAAAGGTGGAGGAATCAGGAAGAAAATGAAACGCTGTAAACAAAAATCACAACAGGGAGGATTGGGACCTCTGGCTGCAATGGCAGGCATGGCCTTAGCTCCGCTGGTGCTCAAACCACTGCTTTCTGGTCTACAGCAGTGAGAAAAAAAGGATATAAAGAAGCTGCATCTGGAAGGTTTATTATTGAACCATGGCACCTCCGTTACAAGCCTTCCGACGTACTCCCACCAATCGTTACTTTTCCACTTCATCGGTAGCAGTCAAGCGAGCTAATCGAGGGTTTACACGTCCTGCTAAAGCCCGTTCCTCGGGTAACAAAGTAGGAAGTGCCTACGGAAAACTCAAACGTAAAATGGGTACCAAGGGATTGTTGGCTGCCGGCTTACTACCTTTGGCAGGTCTGGGTGCTCTGCTAGGCGGAGTGGTGACATCAAAAAAGAAGAAACAAACGGGCAGTGGTGCGTGGCGCGTGGCAGCTCACCAACCTTTTCTACTCAACTTGGTTAGTGGGGATGGTGCCACATGGCGACGAGAAATTCACGAAGCCAGCAATGACCAACTACGTGCCCTGACCGACGTGATACGCAACTTGTACGATGGTGTGATCCCGATACCGTCCCAGATCAAACTTCCCTTGAAAAAGCATATAAGAGAGATAAGACGTTTGAGTGGACTAACCACACCTTTGTACGAACGGCGAGCCCTCTTACTTGCCTTGGGAGCACGCCTTCTCCCGTTTCTGCGGGCTGGTTTGAAAGCTTTGGAAACATGAGCGAAAAATATGCCCAAGAGATGATCTTGATCCCTAAACCCTCAAGCGATCAAACAGGAGGTCAGGTCGCCCAAGACAACATGGATCAATTTTGGCAACGACGCTTGGTGGTGGATCGATTGGTCAATGCCCCTCACGTGGATCGCATGAGGAAACTCATGAACGACATGAAACAGGTCGAAGGACAAGGCGTGCCTGCATCCCTACCAGGGGATGGTGTCGACAGCAGCCATTACTTTCACCTACAACGTCAACTGCAACGACTTCAACCCAACAGCCTAAAACGGATTGCCCCAACGAAAAAAATAGCAGGTCCTCCTCTTCCTCCTCCAGAGAAAGAAGAAAAATCAAAAATCATCCCTGCGATGTGGTACGCCAACCTCCGGTCGCCTCAGGAAGTGCTTGACCACTACGACAAATTGGACAAGGATCTTGAATGGTATAGGCAACAGGCCAAGCAAGAGATGGAGCAAGCCCTCCGCACGGAGGACGAGGAAAAAATCAAGAAAGCCGACCGAAATTGGCAGATCGTGGAGGGCAACGTGCAAACCATCAAGGAGCAAGACGAGTTTTTGAACCATTCGGATCCACCCTTTTGATTGAATCAACTCATCATGGGCAAGGAAGAGGAGCACAGGAAACGCGTCCAAGCTCGAGAAGATTCGCTACGTCGGCGCAACAAATTGTATCAACAACTCATAAACCTCTACCCTAGACAGCGAGGAAAAGGTTATTCTAAGCCCCGTGTTTGGCAGAAACCTCGCAATTGGATTCAAGAGTGAATTTTGTAAACGAGTCATTGTCAAAAAAGTATAAAAAAAAAGCAACACATTCGTCATCGACATTCATTCTACACATCACGATGCAGCGTAAAGGTGCTCTTCAAAACGTGTGCCTCATAATCGATTTAGAGGGCTATTTTATCGACAAAAAATTTTATCCACGTGAACTCGGTTGGACCACCTGGAGAGGTGATGTTGGAGTCAACCATTACCAACAACCCTTTCGCTGGAAAGCATTAACCCCACTTGACAGACAAACGGCCAAGTACGTTTACCATCGCATTCATGGGTTACCGTTTGAAGAAGATCCCCGGGAAAATGCTCGTTCTCTAGAGGACCTGAAAGGCAACGTATTAGAAGTGTACCAACAAAGCCGCACCCTAGAACGATTCCTAGTAGCATATAAAGGTGGCCACGTGGAAAAGAATTTATTACGAGAATTGGATCTACCTGCCATCAACTTGGAACATTTTGGATGCCCCAAATTTGAAAAATTAGACAATATCTCTATCATTCAAGACTGCGGACAGCACAAAGTACAAGCGTTGGGACACTGTGCCATGGTGGAATGTCAGGCGTTTTGGCAATGGACAGTCACACCGGACGAAGATTGGGAGACTGAACTTTGTTTGTAAAAAAAAAAACTTTGTTTGTTAATCAATAAAATGTATTTTTAACAACTGAAAATGGTCTTGTGGTGGTTTTTGCCAATGCGAACATAGCTAGCCGCCGGGCGGCGGCGGCGGCGGTGGCGAGAGGCAGCAGCAGTCGCGCTGCGCGCGGCTGCCATAAAAAATGCTTTTGTGGCAAGTTTCATTACACAGTTCAAAAAAAATCATTTTACTCTATTCACATGACATGAACTGTGCACCTCAAAAAATGCTTGTGTGCCAAGTCATTACGAAAAATTAACAATGCAGTTCAAAAAAATCATTTTTCTCTATTCACATGACATGCACTGTGCACCTCATTTTCGTTTATTGACTCCTCTTTAGCACCTCACGCTCACTTCTCAAATTTTACAAGGGTTTGTATGGGGCGGACATTTTGAATAAATTAAAACCGGGGTATGTGCACCTCATTTTCGTTTTTGGACTCCTCCTTAGCACCTCACGTTCACTTCTCACATTTTACAAGGGTTTGTATGGGCGGCCATTTTGAATAAATTAAAATCCGGCTAATTTGGAACCTATACTACTACTAGCACTTTAAATGATGCTTCTCTTCAAGTAATGGAAGGAGTGTTCCGCTCACCCACTGGGAATCCTCTTGGTTGTATATTATAAATGCATGGTATTTGAATTCTGCATAAAAGATAAAAAGAAAGAAACCTAAATTGAAATCGTTATTAACTCTTTGTAGCGCCTTAGCTTATATGTTGGACATGTTTCATAATTTGTTGTGTATAGATGTACACCCAGGAAAACATATTCCTCAAATCTTCTTGTAGGGCGCTGAAAAATATCGAAAGCTTTGTCTATGCCTATCGTATCGACGAAAGTAGAAAAGAAGCCTTCTCTCGTGCTGTGAAAAAGAACTGTAGGTGGCCAGGATAAAAGAACCACGTAAGTAGAGGGAATGGGGTATCGTGGGATTTGACCTCACTCTAGTAAATAAATCAGACATGCGCGGGATTATCACGTCAGTCTTGATCTGTTGTGCTAAGAATGACGTCCACATCAAAAATTATACTCTGCTAAAGAGCACGTTTAGATTCCACTTTCAAATACGGGAGATGTAATTTGTGGTACTTTACTGACATTTTATAGTGTGTCAGATCCCTTTATCGCACCGCACCATACAAAAGTTTCATCTGCCTCAAAACATCTTGATCAGCAGTTAACCTCTACTTACCGTAGAGGAAGTGGTAATTTGTACGTTGCCTTTTCGTAATAGCTCTCCTTAAATTCATCTTCACGAACTTTTCTAGCTAGTTAACGCAATTAAAATAGTTAACCCTATTCAGACCGGGCTTTTTTGGATCTTTTCAGACCGGGGGGGGGGGGGGGGGGAATATTTAAGCAATCACAAAGAAACTTAAAGGATATATAGTATGTCCGAAAATCTATCTTTTGGTATACGTCACGTGGGATGATGATAGCACATCACGTGACAATGACATCATGATGTCAAAACAGCCGCCATCTTGGATCCGCCATCTTGGATTTCAAAATTTTTCCAAAACTTCAGAAAACCGACCAAAATTACTGCAAATTGATCCCAACCAATCAAATTGTATTTAAAAACCGTAAAAAGGTGAAAATAATTGCATTAAAGTTATTTTTCATTAATAGAAACACGAAAATTACAAATTTGGGGAAAACATGCCTGTCAAAATGTCGTTGGCATGGTGACGTCAAGTTTTTGACACAACAACCTATCCTACCAAATTATTCCCAGATAAATTTTAGATCAACTTGCAAAGTTTATCAGTGTTTGGTTGAATCTTGAAAAAGTAATAAACGTTCAAAGTCGGCGCGGGCACTTTCCGCCCAACCCCCAAACTTGTCTCCTGTATCAAATAAAAAATTTCCTGTATCAAATAACCATTTCTTAGGGTAAATTACAATTTTTACCTCCAAAGATTAATAGTAAAATGATTGTAAACATTGTTCCGCTCAGAACTTGGCCTCTTAATGCAGGTTTAGTGTATTTATCTTCAGATAAATTCATCGACATCTCCGCCCATGCTAATTTATATTTTGCTGGGGAGCCTTACTCTCCCCAGACCTTGTTAATTACGGCAACCGTTGTAGGGCCAGGCGTAGCGATTTGCCTAATTTTTGAAAGTCCCTATATTACTTTAGCAAATACGGTTGGGCTAAGCCCAGAGAACGCCCCGTTGCAAGTGACACTTTATTTGGCCTGAACAAAAAATTCTTTCATAAGACCAAGGTAGGCCATAAAGTGTTCGGAGAATCTTTACTTCTATAATGACCTATAATGGGATATTTAACGTAGTTAAACTCAAAACGAAACACCTTACAATTTCTGTACCTGCACAACTTGAATTGTTACACCCTGTTATCTGAGTGTCATTTCCAAGAAGACGGCAGTTTTCTTTGCTGCTGCAATTTGCAGTGTTATTTTTATTTTCCAAATAAGAACAATTCTTTCCACCGTTGCACTTTACTGTCTGGTTGTTACTTCCTAAATGTGAGCAGTCCTTTCCATAAGGACCAGGAGGCGGATTTGTACAAGAACGGTTCCGTGAGCGAAGTCCAACACCACAAGTTGCAGAACATTCAGTCCAGGAACTCCATTGAGAATAGCCACCGTTTTCTGCCAGAACTGAAAAAAGAGATGTTTTTTTCTTTTTTTTGGTTTGAAATTGGTATTTATTCACTAGTTATATATGTACAGCAAGGTTCAATTTCATGCCTTAAACTTCGTGCGAACTTCTCTTTTAAAAATCTTTTCAAAGGGGAAGCTAGCGCTGTTATACTACCATATTTTTTTACCTACGATATTTCAACATACAAGGTTACACAGATAAAAAAAAAAATTATTCCAACCATCTTTGACCCAAAAATGCTAGAGACTGATGAAAAAAGTCGCGAAAGAGACTTGAGACGACCAAAGAACGAGCTCATTTATGCGCAAGAACTTTTGCACTTTATGGTATGCTTTTGGTATGTTATACTATTAAGGTCGGGACACACTACGTGACAAGTCGCTGCAACATTTCGCGGGGACAAGTTACTGCAACATGTTGCCTCGTGTGACATGGTGCATTTTTGCGACAATCTCTGTCGCTGCAACAAAAGTTTGTCGCTGCAAATTCAAACCAGTTTAAATTCGTGCGACTGATCGCGGCGTCAAAATGACCGAAAGCAGCCTTGTCGCAGCGTGTGCACACTTCTGTGACAAGTCGCTGCGACAAAATATAAATTAACCAATAACAGAGCGTCATGTATTTTCGCGATATTTAATTGGAAAACTAGTTCACATTATCACTCTTCGCTGCGTGTGCACCGAACAAGCGCCTTGTCGCAGCGTCTTGTTTTGAAGCACTACACATGGATCGACTTGTCGCCTAGTACGTCCCGACCTTTAGAGGAGTGCACGATATCGAGAAGCCTTTCCATTAAATGTAGAACGTTAAATAGAGGTCAATACATGGTTGCGTGGTGATATAGAAATTTCATCTCACGAGTGAGCGCAAATTTCATATCTCCAAGCAACCATGTATATATTTGTTTGTTTTATGAGCCTACTAAGAACGAGGTTTTTGACGATATTCCGAAGGCCATACGATTGTTTACGAACATTTCCCGACCTTTTTCCGAAAATTTCCGAAGATTTCCGAGGATGATTTAAAGATGTTTCAACTAATATCCGGCGATAAACTTTGGTTTATTCATTATTTATTAAAAACTAGCAATGGTATATTTCAATTCCTGTGTTTTGATTGGTTAACAGCAATGGTATATGAGCTCATATACCAATGACCACAAATATAGTAGCCGATACGCGTCAACGAAAACAGCTGGGGAGCTCAAATATTGCAATTCTTTGGGTGTTTTAACCCTTAGAATCCTAAGGTTCTGGTATTTTTTAAGCAGTTTTCTGGGCTTAAGCTAATCTGTCGAATTTCGTGATTGCATATAAGAAGCTCAAGTAAAAATGTGTGCTGTTTCAAAACACTGAGGGCTCAAAGTTTCATTGTGACGTCAGCATTCAACCGTTTCTTTCTTGGTGAGCGAGCATACGGGCTCGAATCTGGCGAATATTTCGTTTATAAGTGTTTTATTCGAGTCATTTTCCACTGCAGAAACCCCCAGGCTGGCATCATTAAGCTAGAATGCTGGGTAGAGGCAAACTTCTGAAAGAAACCAGAGGTGAGAGATGATTTGACGATGATTGGAACGCCAAAAACATTTGTATCGAAACATGGTGGTTCATGAGTTAAGTTGTCTCTCTGGACGTTCTGTGGATGGATTCCGAGACCTGCCAAGGCAATTTGGACAATTTGCTGGTAGGATTGGGTGGCTCGACACTTATAAAAAATGTATGAAATAGAGGTGAGTGGACTTGCATTTCGCCGAAACGGCTGTATTACCCAGTCATTCCTTTCGGTCACCAATAAGGAAATTACAGGTTTGCAAGCATTGCTCTAATCGAATGGTAATTGCTCAGTCTGCTGAACGATTGATGAGAAGTTTTCTTAGTGAACGGAAAGAAATAGGTTTGAAGTTTGCTGCAAATGTACACTTTTGGATTCGGAATTATTTTTTCATTAAAAAAAATTGGAGACAAAGATGTGCGTTTTCTGTTGTTGTCCCATGAAGTAGAAAACGGGCATTTTCGGAATTGCTGCAGAACAAACAACCATATACAACGGAAATCTGGAGCTGTAGTCAGTTAGTTGGCTTTTAAAGCTTTGAAAATTATCACTTTGCCATAACGAGGGCTCATTACTATCAATTGCCCAGATATGTGAAAGCTGCAGATTTTTTAATTACTGCTGGTATTTTCCACGCACATATGCGTTGTTAGGACTTAAAGGGTTAAATAAAACAATTATTCCACTCGCACTTGTTGGATATGAGATCGTTATAGCCAACTCGGTGTTACGCGCCTCGTTTGCCATCTTTTATCCAACGCGCTCTCGTGGAATAATTGTGAAACTCGTCAGCAAACGTGACGAAATCAATATCTCTACATGTGAAAGATACCATATCTTTGAAAGTGTAAAATGATTTTTCCCAGTGAGAGAGTTCCTGGTAATTCACTCTAGTTTATATAAAAAAGACGTGTTAAATGGAACAATGCTCACTTGCTAGGCAGCCGTAGAATTCTAACCGCAAAGCAATTAATTTGTGCCAAGACTCAGGAGTAACTCTTATGTACTGTGCTCGTATTGGTGGGACCAGCTCGTTAATAACGACGCTGTTCTTGACTGTGTTTCCTGAAAAGGTCTGAATAAAACAATAGCTAAGTCAACTTTTTTATAAATGATGCAAAGACGGATGGACTGGGGTGCTTTCCATTAGCCAAATGTTTCGAAAATGTCGGTCGGAAGTCAAATTGAAAGGTCTGTCTCGGTTCGGTCTGACCGGAATATTCGGGACCACCACTGGAGGTGATCCACTTTGAGCGGTCGGACGTCCGAAATTTACCGTTCCATTTTGACAAACTGTTTAGTTGTCCTACTTTCATTCAGTAGCTTCTTACAGTCGCGGAGTACTGGGGAAAACAATGCAAAATGGAAAAGACCGTTTCACTCGTTTGGCTCGGTCAGTTCCTGTTGGCCCGACTAGACCTATTTTCATTCAGTAGCTTCTGACAGTCGCGGAGTACTGGGGAGAGCAATGCAAAATGGAAAAGACCGTTTCACTCGTTTGGCTCGGTCAGTTCCTGTTGGTCCGACCGGTCGCACTTTGAAAATGGAAAGCACCCCTAAAAATCAATCGTTGGCTATGATGGGCTTGTGAATTAATATTAATGTTTCACCTTCTTTTGTGATCCTGGTGGATATTGCTGAAAGTGTAATCCGTTATTACTGTATCTCAGGGAGTAACTCTTTACCCTATAACCTCTCGTGTAAGAACCCTGTGTTGCAATGCCCGTAACTTGCGTCTCCTTTCCAAAATTGACCTGAAGCCACTGACTGCGATCCTGCTGTCTTGGTATCCATGGCCAAGTGCCTTCACCTGTAGATCCTCTCTTATAGTTCAGCCTGGCATTCGTAGCTGTATATTCCGGATTAAACCGGGAGGAGGAGGCCGTTATGGCTAAATTTGGTATCAAGCCGCTTTCCATTCCGAGTGGATTCTTACAACCTATGAAAGTTAATACAGCATTTTTAGATGACAAAAACCATAAATTTTAATAAGAAAGTACTGTATATTGCTGGGGGTAGAAGCGGGGGAAGGGGAATAATAGTGAAATAATGAAATTGTAATTTTTGTTTTTGCGTAAGATCGCAAAGAGAAATTCCATTTCTCCAAGCAACCATGAATTATTTTGTTTATTTAAATTTTGTTTATCAAAAGTCTGTACATAATTGAACTGTTCCGAAGATTACCGAGGAAGATCCGAAGATGTTTCGACTTAATATCGATAAACTTTGGCTCATTCAGCATTGAAACATGGCAAACTCGTCAACAAACGTGTCGAAATTGATATCTTTAGATGTGAAATATATATCATATCTTTTTCGGTGTACATAGATGATTTTTCTCAGTGAGAGAAATCCTGGTAATTCACTCTAGTTTATATAATAAATACAAATATTTGATTAAATACCTAAGTAAGAAATTCCAATTATACCAGGGCCGCGAAGCTGCCTGCCCGTATAATTGGGATTATATGAACAAACGAAGGGAGAAATATATGAGATTATTATATTCATTCAAAATATTTCTCTGTTTCTGATTGGCTTTCGATACCCGGTTAATTCCAGCTAACCGGCTAGCGCCGACCAATTTTGGAAGAAATTCCAATTTTTGGACGATTGACGTCATTAAAATGACGTCAATGATCCAATATCAAAAATTAATGGATCGCAACCTCGTTTCCAAGTTTGATTAACAGATTGCAACCTCGTTCCCAAGAAACGCTGACGTCACGCGACTGAGCGGCTTTGCTGCCGAGCAGGTTGAAAAAAATGGCCGCTAGATTTGAGCATCATGAAAAGGTAAAATTTTAAAGTTATTAGAAGACAAGGAAAGTCAAAACACGGAAAAAGCTACGAAAGGGAGTCGATCGATTTTGAAAGCGTATCTTCAAGAGGAAAAGATCCCTGATCCTGCCACAGCGGAGGACTTGGAGCGGTGTACGAAAATTCTGCATCGAAGTAAGCAAGAACGATGGAAACCTGTACTCCAAAAAGTCGCTTTGTGTCATCAGATTTAACTTCAATAGACACTTCAAGCAAGTGCTATCGACAATATAAAGGACAAGAAATTTAAGAGGAAATTTCTAGAAGAATTCAACAACAGCCGGCAATGCTATGAAAAATTGTTCGCTTATCCTCTGCATGAAGGTAGTCCTTATTAAAACTAAAAACGTTATGTTGTTTTTTTTTCTTCAAATATTTTTATTTTTCTGAGAAAATCGAAATTTCCGATTTGACGTCTAGACTCGTTTGAGAGGGTACAAATTGGGTTCAAAATCGACCATTTTCATTTGCTTTCCATGTCAAAACAATCAAGCACAGAAAAAAATAAATACAACCGGTTTATTGCATGACTCTTCCTTGTCCAAATAAGCATAGTTTTAAGAGTTTTGGTTTAATCTAATTATTTAACGGTAAACAAAACCAGACTATTCTCACGCAACATGAAAGTCGGTCGGTCAAAAGAATCGTCATTTTCACTATGTGCCATATCTCAAAATTCCTTGAGATAAAGGTTTTTTAAGTGTAGGAGGATGATACTTTTAAAATAAACAATGTTTGGTTTGGGCAAATGATTAAGCACTTGTCAAAAAATTATTCAAAATCGTACAAAAACGGCATAAAATCGCGCCAGTCTTCGAATGCGTGACCAAAAGTATTACTACCGTATTTGTTCTTTAAATCAATTTAATCGCAATACTCTAGGCATAAATCAAAATAAATATGCTAACCTTTGTTTGATTACGATGTCCTGACCGCTGCAATACGTTACTTTCCGGTCATTTCTTCAATGGCTTCCAGTTCAGTTCGCATACCGCTTGTCTTGCGACTGGTGAATTTGAAGCAACCACTGCTAGTTTTTTGTCCAAATTTGTATCGTCATGATTTACGAGCACTACTTGTGTTACTTGATTAAGCCATATTTCAGGTAATAGCCGGCAAAGCGTTTTCAATAAGCCACTTTGCAATGCCCATTGGCACCATTATTATTGAGTGATTTCATACTTTCGAGAAAGCGTGACAGGTTTTTTATACTTAGGGGGTGGGCATAGGGTCTTAAATGTCTCTGATTTTCTTTATCCTTGCTACATGACAGCAAAGGGACCTCCCGTCGATCATATAAGCAAGGACTGACAACTATCGTTTTAAAAGAACAAGAAACTTTTATTAGTATACCAAATACAAATAGAGAGGCTGTGGACAGCCTAGGGAAAGCGTTGTGCAGTGAGAAAAAAAAATATTAAAAAATCTATAATCGAGTTTAGTAATTTTATTAGCCTCGTCTCCTAAAAGTAAACAATGTGAATTCTCGCACGCACGAGGTCAAATATTTTACTTTGTTGTTTGGGAGAATAACGAAGTACATAACTGAAATATGAATATAAATTTTGGTTTTTATAGTAGGAGCAACCAGCAATTAGTAGATTATAGATTACCACGAAACCGGAAACGAGAAGCGAACGACTTTTTAGAAAAAAAAAGAGTACAACACTTTTTCCTAGGGACCGGTCATAAAGTACAGGGGGGAGGGGGTGGGCTTTGAAAAATTGGGGGTGGGTCACTTTTTTTCACCATGTCAAAAAGGGTGGGTCAGGAATAAAAATGCACTGCATTAGGGGCGGGACAATTATTCATTGAAGGGCATCTATAATAGTGCAGAATTTTCTAAAATAGCATTTCAGGGGTTCTAACACTAGGTTTTTCTGTGCCAGTTATGGGGTGGGCACAATGTTTTCAAATAATTGGGGGATGGGCCACTTAAAATGAGTACAGTCAACTCTCTCTAAGACGGACACTGTCGGGACCCAGGGGACAGGCCCCAACTGTCCGTCTTAGAGAGGTGTCCGCCTTTTAGAGAGTCGAGGTAAAATGGCACCAGAAATTTTGAGATGATAAAGCTAAACGACTATGCACAACGAATTCACGTCTGTTGTAAGTTGCTTACTTTAGCCAAACCTAAAAAGTGGAACAAAAATAATATAAAAAATACGACTCATTTGCTCTTTGCAAACGGAAATACTGTAAGTAGAAAACGACCTCTTTGGTGTCCATATGCAGAGAAGTAATACGTTTTAGCGGATTGTTTTTGGCAAGTTTGGTTTTCTAAAGGCGCTGACGTACTATGCTATATGTCGTCACCAAGTTTTGAAGTATTATTCACTAAAAAATCACTTTTTGTTCGTGTCCGTTGGCGATTTCAAAGTGTCCGTTGTCCGTCCTAGAGAGGTGTCCATCTTGCAGAGAGTTTAGTTACAGTAAAATGACTGAAAAACGGCAGGGACCATAAACAGGTGACCGTCAGGTGTCCGTTAAGAGAGAGTTGGCTGTACTTGAAAAGAAAAAAATATATATTGCCTACCACCCCCCCCCCCCCCCTCCACCGTACTTTATGACCGTCCCTGACAGAGGCTTTTAGCCAATACTTTCACGGTTTTCTCTCTTTGATTTTGATCGTAAGCAGAACTTAAAAGCTAAGCACTTTCAAACCAAGACCCTACCCTCACCCCACCCCCTTAAGTATAAAAAACTGTCACGCTTGTCTCGAAAGAATGCAAATTTATTCTTCGCTTAGTATAATAATGGCTGTCAACAGGCACTGCAAAGTGGCTTATTGAAAACGCTTTGCCGGCTATAACTTGAAATATGGCTTAATCAAGTAACACAAGTAGCACCCATTAATCATGGCGACACATATTTGGATAAAAACGTATTCGTGGTTGCTTCAAATTCACCAGTCGCGAAACAGATTCAACAAGCGACATGCGAACTGAACGGGAAGCCATTGAAGAAATGACCGGAAAGTAACGTATTGCAGCAGTCAGGACATCGTAATCAAACAAAGGTTAGCATATTTATTTTGATTTATGCCTAAGTATTGCGATTAAATTGATTTAAAGAACAAATACGGTGGTAATAATGTTGGTCACGCATTCGAAGGCTGGCGTGATTTTGTGCCGTTTTTGTACGATTTTGAATAATTTTTTGACAAGTGCTTAATCATTTGCCCAAACCAAACATTGCATATTTTTAAAGTATCATCCTTTTACAGTTGAAATACTTTTATCTCAAGGAATTCTGAGATATGGCACATAGTGAAAATGACGATTCTTTTGACCGACCGACTTTCATGTTGCGTGAGAATAGTCTGATTTTGTTTACCGTTAAATAATTAGATTAAACCAAAACTCTTGAAACTATGCTTATTTAGACAAGGAAGAGTCGTGCAATAAACCGGTTGTATTTATTTTTTTCTGCGCTTGATTGTTTTGACATGCGAAGCGAATGAAAATGGTCGATTTTGAACCCAATTTGTACTCCTTCAATCGAGTCTAGACGAGTCTAGACGTCAAATTGGAAATTTCGTTTTTCTCAGAGAAATAAAAATATTTGAAGAAAAAAAACAACATAACGTTTTTAGTTTTAATAAGGACTACCTTCATGCAAAAGATGAGCGAAATCCTTGTATTTTTAGAATTGCCGCAAAAAAACCATTTTTGTTCGATTTTTCTACAAACTTGCTCTTTTAAAATGAAGGTAACCGAGTTTTTGAAGTTTAAATCAAATTTAAAAGCGAACGTTGTTGTGTATCTGTCTACTTTGCCTACTGTAAGAACCCTATTAAATTCTTTTTGTGCATTTGGAGCTCTGGAAATATTTTGAATGAATAATAAAACAATTATTGAATTCGGCTTTCGTATGATGTGAAGAATTATGCAGATCTCGGAGGGTGTTAGCCGCCTCAGCCTTCGGCTTCGGCGGATAACACCCTCCTCGATCTGCATAATTCTTCATATCATACGAAAGCCGATTTCAATAATTGTTTTATTATTTTATTATTTTATTATTTTATTATTTTATTGTTTTATTATACAGCCTCATCCAATAATTGCTAAATATATTAGGTATTGTCCGCTTATTAAAGAACGAAGAGGATTAAGCTAAGCTAAAGACATCGGATGAAAACCACCAACAAAGAAGTACCTGCTGGAGTACAACGATAGAATTCAGCTCTTAATGAAATCCAAGCATAGTAGCTAATTGGGTTGATTCGGATGTAGCGGGTGATTATGGGATTCTGCAGTTTGTTTCTGAAAATTGTATCTCGATCAGTGTTACCGTCAAATATCTTGAAGTAGAAACATATAAACACAGATGATAAACCTGATTTGTTTTAAAGTTAAAATCACAGCTTCTAAGGCATTATATCAAATACACCATGAAAAATGTAATTATATTATTTGCAAGGCTAAAAAGTTATAAAATTTAAAAAGAAACCAAAAGTTTTCTGTTGTCATCATCTGCTGTCACCCTGATGATGACAACAGAAAACATTTGGTTTCTTTTTAAATTTTATAACCTTTTAGCCTTGTAAATAATATTTTGCCCTTTTAGCGAATATTATGACAACAAAAATGTAATTTATTTATTAACTAATAAATCAATAAAAAATTAAAAAGTGAAAAACAATGAAACTTACACATCTTCCCTTCTAACTACGTAAATAAGTTATTTTACCCAGTTAATTAATCATATATTAAAAATTGAAATATAGTTCCTCCCTACCTACTTACTGACAGAAACAAATGAATGGAGTAATTAATTGATCTAATAAATTAATGAAGTAAGTAAGTAAAAAAATTTATTCCCATATGTCTAGAATTTGACTTATAATCAATTACCAATTAATTAATTAATTAATTAACATATGCCTTGCTACCTACTTACCTTATTACCGTCATTAATCAATCAATAAATGGAAGATCGTACGAAATAATGAATGAACAAAATAAACTACCGTATTTATTCGATTAAACGACGCGGCATTTATTAAATTTTTCGTGATTCGAGTGCGGCGTTTATTCGAGGGCAGTGTTTATTTAAAATTTTATTTATTTTTTCCTAACAATAGTACGGTAACTGAACATTTGAATTTTCAAAAACAGAAAAATGTTTTCGTGCTTGTCTGAAAATATATTTTCAATATCTTAAAACATTGTTAGAATGAAGAAAAATCCTTTTAGGGCTTTTTTAAACTTGATTATTACTGCTTTTCTTTTTGGACTCTATTATTGGAATAAACGCCGCATCATGATGCGCCTTTTATCCGAGTGCGGCGTTTATTAATATTTGTGCCCTAATGTGCGGCGTTTATTGGAGGGAGGCGTTTTTTTCCGAGGGAGGCGTTTAATCGAATAAATACAGTACAATCAACGATGCATTACATTTAAAAAGCAAAAAGTACCTTGACATGACCTTCTTCCTCATAATCCTGGAAAATGATTCCGTCATTACTGTATGACACACGGTATTTTGTCACCCATTGATCAAGATCTTGTCTTCCTTGAGTGGCAACCATCGTCACATTAACAGAACGTCCGAAATGCACTTGAAACCAACTGTTGTTGCGATTATTGCCAGCTGTACAGGCTCCATAACGTCTAGGAATACGCTTAAAATGAAGTCTTCCGTTTCCTGGCATATGCCATTTTTTATCTGGGAATTTCATGCTTGATGCCGTGATCCAGGAGTCAGGAATCGAATATTTTTCTAACCCTAAGCTATCCTGACAAACCGCTAAAAGGCAGATCAATTCAAACAATGTCATTTATTAGAACTGGAAGCCAAAAAACGGCAGAACTACAACTTTGACATCTTTTTACCTGGAGTACAATTATAGAAGTCAGCTCTTAATGAAATCCAACCATGGTGGCATATTGGGTTGATTCGGATGTAGCGGGTGATTATGGGATTCTGCAGTCTGTTTCTGACAATTGTATCTCGATCAGTGTTACCGTCAAATATCTTAAAGTAGAAACAGATAAGCACAGATGTTTAACCTGATTTGTTTTAAAGTTAAAATTACAGTTTCTACGGCATTTTATCAAATACACCATGAAAAATGTAATTAATTTATTAACTAATCAATCAATAAAAAATTAAAAATTGAAAAACAATGAAACTTACACATCTTCCCTTCTAACTACATAAATAAGTTTTTTTTACCAATTAATTAATCATATATTAAAAACGAAACAATGAATGAACAAAATAAACTACCGTATTTATTCGACTAAACGCCGCGGTGTTTATTATATTTTTCGTGATTCGAGGGCGGCGTTTATTCGAGGGCGGCGTTTATACGAGGGCGGCGTTTATTTAAAATAAAATTTAGTTCTTGCTAACAATAGTATGGTAACTGAACATTTGAATTTTCAAAAACAGAAAAATGTTTTAGTGCTTGTCTGAAAATATGTTTTAAATATCTTGAAACATTGTTACGATGAAGAAAAATATTACTTGATTATTACTGCTTTGCTTTTGGACTCTATTATTGGAATAAACGCGCATCATGACGTGGCATTTATTAGATGGCGGCGTTTATTAATATCTCTGCCCTTATGTGTGGCGTTTATTGGAGGGAGGCGTTTAATCGAATAAATACGGTGTAACCAACAATACACTACATTTGGAAAGCAAAAAGTACCTTGACATAACCTCCTTCCTCATAGTCCTGGAAAGAAATCCCGTCATTGCTGTATGACACACGGTACTCTGTCACCCATTGATCAAGATCTTGTCTTCCTTGAGTGGCAACCATCGTCACTTTAACAGAACGTCCGAAATCCACCTGAAACCAACTGTTATCGTGCTTATTGCCAGCTGACCAGGCTCCATAACGTCCAGAAATACTCTTGAAATGAAGTCTTCCGTTTTCTGGGATATGCCAGGTTGTACTGGGCAAATATATGCTTGAAGCCGTGATCGAGGAGTCAGGAATCGTATAGTTTTCTAACCCTAAGCTATCCTGGCAAACAGCTAAAAGACAGATCAATTCAAACAATTTCATTTATTAGTACTGGAAGCCAAAAAACGGCAGAACTACAACTTTGACATCTTTTTACCTGGAGTACAATTATAGAAGTCAGCTCTCAATGAAATCCAACCATGGTGGCTTATTGGGTTGATTCGGATGTAGCGGGTGATTATGGGATTCTGCAGTCTGTTTCTGACAATTGTATCTCGATCAGTGTTACCGTCAAATATCTTAAAGTAGAAACAGATAAGCACAGATGTTTAACCTGATTTGTTTTAAAGTTAAAATTACAGCTTCTAAGGCATTTTATCAAATACACCATGAAAAATGTAATTAATTTATTAACTAATCAATCAATAAAAAATTAAAAATTGAAAAACAATGAAACTTACACATCTTGCCTTCTAACTACATAAATAAGTTTTTTTTTTACCAATTAATTAATCATATATTAAAAATTGAAATATAGTACCTCCCTACCTACTTACTGACAGAAACAAATGAATGGACTAATTAATTGATCTAATAAATTAATTAAGTAAGTAAGTAAGAAAGTTATTCCCATATGTCTAGAATTTGGCTTACAATCAATTACCAATTAATTTATTAACATATGCCTAGCTACCTAATTACCTTATTACCGTAAGTAATCAATCAATAAATGGAAGAACGTACGAAACAATGAATGAACAAAATAAACTACCGTATTTATTCGACTAAACGCCGCGGCGTTTATTACATTTTTCGTGATTCGAGGGCGGCGTTTATACGAGGGCGGCGTTTATTTAAAATAAAATTTAGTTCTTGCTAACAATAGTATGGTAACTGAACATTTGAATTTTCAAAAACAGAAAAATGTTTGAGTGCTTGTCTGAAAATATGTTTTCAATATCTTGAAACATTGTTACGATGAAGAAAAATATTACTTAATTATTACTGCTTTGCTTTTGGACTCTATTATTGGAATAAACGCGCATCATGACGTGGCATTTATTAGATGGCGGCGTTTATTAATATCTCTGCCCTTATGTGTGGCGTTTATTGGAGGGAGGCGTTTAATCGAATAAATACGGTGTAACCAACAATACACTACATTTAGAAAGCAAAAAGTACCTTGACATAACCTCCTTCCTCATAGTCTTGGAAAGAGATCACGTCATTGCTGTATGACAAACGGTACTCTGTCACCCATTGATCAAGATCTTGTCTTCCTTGAGTGGCAACCATCGTCACTTTAACAGAACGTCCGAAATCCACCTGAAACCAACTGTTATCGTGCCGATTGCCAGCTGACCAGGCTCCATTACGTCCAGAAATACTCTTGAAGTGAAGTCTTCCGTTTCCTGGGATATGCCAGGTTGTACCGGGCAAATACGTGCTTGAAGCCGTGATCGAGGAGTCAGGAATCGTATAGTTTTCTAACCCTAAGCTATCCTGGCAAACAGCTAAAAGACAGATCAATTCAAACAATTTCATTTATTAGTACTGGAAGCCAAAAAACGGCAGAACTACAACTTTGACATCTTTTTACCTGGAGTACAATTATAGAAGTCAGCTCTCAATGAAATCCAACCATGGTGGCTTATTGGGTTGATTCGGATGTAGCGGGTGATTATGGGATTCTGCAGTCTGTTTCTGACAATTGTATCTCGATCAGTGTTACCGTCAAATATCTTAAAGTAGAAACAGATAAGCACAGATGTTTAACCTGATTTGTTTTAAAGTTAAAATTACAGCTTCTAAGGCATTTTATCAAATACACCATGAAAAATGTAATTAATTTATTAACTAATCAATTAATAAAAAATTAAAAATTGAAAAACAATGAAACTTACACATCTTGCCTTCTAACTACATAAATAAGTTTTTTTTATACCAATTAATTAATCATATATTAAAAATTGAAATATAGTACCTCCCTACCTACTTACTGACAGAAACAAATGAATGGACTAATTAATTGATCTAATAAATTAATTAAGTAAGTAAGTAAGAAAGTTATTCCCATATGTCTAGAATTTGGCTTACAATCAATTACCAATTAATTTATTAACATATGCCTAGCTACCTAACTACCTTATTACCGTAAGTAATCAATCAATAAATGGAAGAACGTACGAAACAATGAATGAGCAAAATAAACTACCGTATTTATTCGACTAAACGCCGCGGCGTTTATTACATTTTTCGTGATTCGAGTGCGGCGTTTATTCGAGGGCGGCGTTTATACGAGGGCGGCGTTTATTTAAAATAAAATTTAGTTCTTGCTAACAATAGTATGGTAACTGAACATTTGAATTTTCAAAAACAGAAAAATGTTTTAGTGCTTGTCTGAAAATATGTTTTCAATATCTTGAAACATTGTTACGATGAAGAAAAATATTACTTAATTATTACTGCTTTGCTTTTGGACTCTATTATTGGAATAAACGCGCATCATGACGTGGGCATTTATTAGATGGCGGCGTTTATTAATATCTCTGCCCTTATGTGTGGCGTTTATTGGAGGGAGGCGTTTAATCGAATAAATACGGTATAACCAACAATACACTACAATTGGAAAGCAAAAAGTACCTTGACATAACCTCCTTCCTCATAGTCTTGGAAAGAGATCACGTCATTGCTGTATGACACACTGGTACTCTGTCACCCATTGATCAAGATCTTGTCTTCCTTGAGTGGCAACCATCGTCACTTTAACAGAACGTCCGAAATCCACCTGAAACCAACTGTTATCGTGCCGATTGCCAGCTGACCAGGCTCCATAACGTCCAGAAATACTCTTGAAATGAAGTCTTCCGTTTTCTGGGATATGCCAGGTTGTACTGGGCAAATATATGCTTGAAGCCGTGATCGAGGAGTCAGGAATCGTATAGTTTTCTAACCCTAAGCTATCCTGGCAAACAGCTAAAAGACAGATCAATTCAAACAATTTTATTTATTAGTACTGTAAGTAATAATAAACAGTCGATTTTCCTGTGGCAACCCATTGTGCATATATTGGTCACCCGACTGACTGAATGACTTTTTAAATGAAGCTTTAACACTATTGAGACCGGCTGGGGGGCTTTTGAGGCCCGCGCTGACTTTGAACTTTTATAACCGTTATAAAAGTTCAAAGTCAGCGCGGGCCTCAAAAGCCGCCCAAGCTTTTTTAAAATTTAACCAAACGCTGCCAAACTTTCTGAGTTTTCCTAAAATTTATCTGGCAACAATTTGGTAGGGTTGGATGATGTGTCAGGAACTTGACATCACCATGGCAACGGCATTTTGACAGGCATGTTTTCCCAAATTTGTAATTTTGCGTGTTTCTGTTAATAAAACTCAACTTATATGGAATTATTTTTTAGATTTTTACGAGTTTAAAGTACATTTTTATTTATTTTGAGTACTTTGCAGTGATTTTGGGTGGTTGTCTGGCATTTTGGAAAAATTTGGAAGGTTGTGCCAGGTAGCTGAGTCATAGACCTAATAGCCCTAGGAAGCCTAGGGTCAGGTATTGAATGGCTGGCTTGCTAGAGGTGGTGAAAACATAGCTCTGAGAATAGGCATATATTGGCACGAAAAATCGATTATTCTTAAGGTCAGCAAAGAAAAAGCCCAGAAGCCCTAGATAGATATAATAATAGACCAAATTAATTTTTACACAACAAGCCAGAGGTTGCTTCTTAGTGCAAAAGGCGTCGTTGAACGGCGGAGTTCCAGAAATATTTGAGCAAATTTCTATGTAATATAAATTAAAGTTAATGTGTCAACCATGAAAGGAGTTCAGAGAAGTCATGAGATCACTCCATTCAAATATGCAGATCCGTCACGCAATATGCTGCAAGACTATCGCTCTTGCGTTACATTCAAAGGTCAAATTGACTTCTAGAGTATGATAACACCGCGGCAAAACGCACTGCGCATGAGTGGAAAATTAACATCCGATCAGTTTTGTATTTCTGGTTGACTATGTAATCCAGTCGCGTAAATACAAAATTCCCGTCGCGCGAAGTTTAAACACAAAACATAAGAAATAGCAAAGAAACATAAGGAAAAGAATGGTCTCTTTCAAAAGTTTATTTATTTTTGTAGCTTCATACTTTTGCACCATAGGGTTTCCTGCTTGCACCAACATTGAAAATGATGCTTGAAGTTTGCAGGTCGCTAGCGCTTGACAGTCGACAGCGGCAATTCGTTTTGACTGTGTCTATTAGTTTGCCCGCTTTAATTGCTCGCAAATTAAGGGGCAACAAATGAGAAAGAAAAACAACATAAAGCCAAAATAAAGAACCGCTGAACTTTCAGGTTTAGGCAAGTTCGATAATTCTTGCCTTTACTGAGAAAAAAGACACAAAACAAGAAGGAAAACAACATTTGCTCAGTGTATGCTTGGTTCCGACATGAATGAATTGAGTCTTCAATACTCCCGGACTACCTGGGGTTTTTGCTGAATTGAAAGCTGTTGGCCGAGAAGCTAAACAAGCTTATACTTTGTTTCCATTCAAAACAAAGGCAACTTGATTTTCTTAATCCTCCTCACAAGGTCGAATATTCGTTATTTGGCGGATGTTTCCCACATTTCCAGTCCGTGTGGCTGCCTCACGCGCGAACATGAAACTTGCAGATTCGCACATGGCGTTCAATTTACCAAACTTCAAACTATCGTACCGGTAATCTCTCTTCAATCTAAAAGGAAAAACAGAATCAAAGACTTGTTTAAAAACTTGCTTTAAACCAAAAACCGAATAATTAAAAATCGGAACTCACTGCCGGGTGTAATTTTTTTAAAAGATTTTAAACCTGTGAACGAAAAACAAACGAAGCGACTGCGTGCTGTCATTTTTTAGGCCCGAAGTTTTAAGTTAAATAAATGTAGAACTGAAAATAATTAAAGCTAAACAATACACAAACATGCAACCAATTACTGGATAGAAAAGTATGAATTTAGTCAAGTAAAACTCCGCCTTCTCGTCTTGTGTGAAAATAAACTTAAGCTTATTAAAGCTCATCTACTGCTCAAATTCAGAATCAAAATCTTAGTGAAACCACGAATTACCTTCTCTAAATCTATCGAGTATTGCTTCGGTCATATTTAGCTTGTAATCCACGGCAGCAGATTAAAACACCGCAGTTCACGAAGCATGCAAAACCACTAAACGTGGGCCATGACTGACCTTGAACGGAAAGCGTGACGAGTGTCGACGAGCGAAGCCCGTTGAGTGAGATTGAGTGACTGGAAAGATGACCGGAAGTGGTAAATTAAGCGCATGCGTAGACGTTCTGCCGCGGTGTCGAGTATGATGCACTATTCGGGCTGGCCAATCACATCGCCCCCTTTTCTATTATGTCAATCAAGACCATGCGGTTTTATCTAGACATGAGTAGTTTTACTTCAAATTCTCTGAGCTCCCTAGAAGAGTTTTCACAATAATTATTGCTGGGATATCCTTCGATTGGTTTTTGCTTCATCATCGCTCTATCAGTACTTTAAGTTATCCTGGTATTTGCCTACGAACTACGTTCCAGTTTTACACATTTTATTCCGTCGTTCGAAGATAAATATGCCGCCGATCTGTCGAAGGCCTCGTGTTGAAACGATGAATGCCGCATTTCTGAAGAGGTATTCGGTCCAGCAACTGAGGAACGTAATATGCACACGCAGAACGGATTGCCTCTACCGGAATATGGCCACTCAATCGACTCGGTTTCAAGGTCCTGTGGTCTCCAAACAGCGGCAAAAACCGTCAGTACAGCAAAAGCATGAACCTCTCAACCTCTCAAAAACATTATTTGTATGGTGGAGACAACATGCCTTCGTTTTCCCGAGACTAGCGCCTTCTTTCCCGTCTCTCCCGCCGAAAAGCGCCGAAAGTGGTCAGCGACAAGCGATCCGGATTTCCCTAGGGTGCATCTTGGCCAAGTGGAATCCAGGATCTTGCTAAAAGCTAAGTATAAATATTTATAAGCTGATTCTATTTTACATTATATTAGACCGGCGATAAATGAGATTTCAATATGAAAACAAACGAAACTTCGAGCAATTTGCAGGCTGCCGTTTCCACTAGCCGTCGTAAAGCCTAAAGGGCTGGAAATTACAAGATCCCGGTGGAATTCGCTATTGTTATCTTCTGTAATGTTCGAAGTCATGTCTTAATACTTGAGTAGACGAGACACCCTTCAAAATTTGGTTGCTCAAAGTTGAGGAAGAGCGGCATAAACTTAGCTTTGTTGGAGGCTAGGGTGGTGAATTCTTGTCTCTTGTCACTGAGGAGTAGTATAGGAGTTGGGGGTACGAGATCATAAAAATTTTTATTATCTCTTACATCCCCAACTCCTATACTACTCACAGCACTGGATTCAAAAATAGAATCAAAAATAGAATCAAAAAATAGAATCAAACATGGAATCAAAAATGAAATCAAAAATGAAATCAAAAATAGAATCAAAAATGAAACCAAACCTCGAAGCCAAACTGAAAACCAAAATGGAATCAAAACTGAAAACCAAGCCTGAAAAACCAACCCTAACTCAACCCTAGGTTCAAAATAAAAAAAAAACTTCTTATACTCTTTTTCAAAATTTTGGATACAGTGCTTTTAAACAAGCCGAGTTTTTATGCTGTTGTTATTATCATGGTAAATCTCTTGTACTGAATATCTGTTGTGAATTATCTTCTAAAACGATTATGATTTTTGTTATTTTTGAATTCATTTTTTCTTTTTCAAGGTCGGATAATACACTGTTTAAATCATTGTAAATGTTACATAGGTATTTACTTGTTTCATTTTCTTCATTTAATAATTTTGTTAATGGCTTGCAATGTCCATCTTGTTTTAGTTTTTTTTCTAAATATACTAAAGTGTCTAGATTTTCATATACCAAATCTCCGAGTTTTGATAATTCTTTTAATGTTACGATATACTTCAGTGTGTTTATTGCGTCATCAGACATATTTTTGAATGTATCTGCTTTGAAACATATTTTCTTTAAATTTTCCATGTTTATTTTCATGTTGGTCATTTATCTATATATATAGTGTATGTTTTTATTTTTATGCGTTTTTTCATGAATCTCTTATACTATTTTTTAAAAATCTTGCATCTTAGTGCGTTTATAGTGGATGGGTCATTTCAACATTCAGTTATATCTATATTATCATCTCTTATACTAAAACTCTATTTTTGATGTTATAATGACCATATGCTAAACTGTTTATACCATCATCAAGTACATACCGTTTATCATCGAAACAACTAAGTGATATTTTATTAATCTCGTAGCTTCCAAGTTTATGGTTTATACTCCGAATAGTTTTCATAGTATGACGCATTTGTTTATTTTCAAATAGTGTCTGTTTATAATTTTCATGTTTTAATTCTTGTCTGATGACATTTTTCTTAATACCTTTAGCTGTTTTTTTCTTGTTTGTTATTATTTTTAATGTAAGAATACATTTTACTTCGTAGGCCTATGAATTCACATATAGGCACTGATGAAGCCTCATCTTTGAATTTACCTATTACTTTTTTATTTGTTTTATTGAAAAAAGGAGAGTTTTCAGGATAATCGCTGTTATCGAATTTATTTTTATCACTCCAAAAATCTTGATATACATCTTCAGTCTCGATTTCATAGGTTAAGCTGTCAGTATCTGTGAATAAAAGCTTAGCTTTATCTCCATACTTCTTTTTAATATAATTGTAATGAAAATCATACATAAGAGTTTTGCTTAAATCTAATATGCACATACCAACGTAAGAAGGTCGATTGAGAGTTAGTGTTTCTTTAATTTTATGAACTGCTACTAAGTTTTCATTGAATATTTTACAACAGACATATGTTGGTTTTGAAGCAAGCTTTAATAATTTTTGTTTATCAGTCACTAACCGAACGTCAACTCTTTTCTTTAAATTTTCCATTGTTTTACCAAAGACTGAGTTGTTCATGAGCTTGAAAAAGTCTTTCTCGAAAGCATTTTTAGCATTTTTGCGTTTTTCTGTGTTATAATCGATGTATTGTTTTAACCATGGCGATTGATTGAATTCTAATGCTCTATGAACTTTTGTTAATTTTAAACCAAGATCTAAATATAGCTGTAGATTCCTGTAATGCAAAACATACTTTTCTTTGTTATTTAATGTTGGTATTAGCTTATTAACAAGGCCTGTTGATATATTGTATTTTTCAGCAATGTTTTTGCAATAATCTGATAGCATGTCTTTGGTTACTTTAACTTTTTCTGCTCCTAATGGATAGTCATTATGAAGGTTATGCAGTTCATTAGGATACTTTAAATCGACTTCTAAAATTAATCCCTTATTAGAATCTTCTTTATACTTAGCTAAGTTTGTTTCATTTATCTGTTTTTGTGTTAACCATTTAAATCCTCCTTTTGGTAAATATTGACTCATGGCAAATCCGTATAAATTATTAGAATCGAGGTACATTATATACTTTGAGGTTGATTTTTTATCATATTCATCCATGTATTTATTGTTTGCTTTACTATGTCTATTTGCTATGTAACTGATACCACCTCTCATACCCATTTCGATGAATTGATGCATGTCAATGTCAGTCATTAACTCTAATTCGATGCCCGTCATCTTCAGCATGCTGTCCCATGATAATGCTGGACTAGTAAAGTAATGACAAGGATCGAGTTTATAGTATTCAAGGCATGTTTTTCTAAAGCTTTCAAACACATCTGATAATAATAATACATCACTTTTAAGATATAAATCATGGTACTCACCCATATTATTAATCTTAAACATTTTCCACACATTTTTAACATGTTGATAGTCTTCATCACTGATATGCTCATTATTCAATATGCTGTAGAAGTCTTCTTTTTTGGGTAGTTTTTCATTAAATTTATCAAAGCTATCCATATAATCATAACAATATACACCTTTTCTTGACATGAGATTTAGCTTTTCACCTTTGAATATTTCAGAAGTATATTTTAGTGATTCTTTTGGTAGATTACTTACTAATTTATCAAGACTAGAACTCATAAACTGAAAACTATCTAAAAAGGTTAAATGATTACCAAGCATGAAGGCCATATACTTTTCCATATTATTGGGTATAGCATTGATTTTCATCTCTTTGATCTCTCCTTTTTTGTTTTTGTATGTATGTTTCTTAACAATAGCTCCAATCTCTTGCATAATAAAATGGCTGTCATAACCCCGAAGATTGTGAAAGATGACTGGTATCTTTATCTTATCAGGCTCTATTCTCAATTTAAGATTACATTCTTGATGAGCTGATCCGCGAAATTTACCTGTGATATGGCAATGATCTCTCACTCGTATATCATCATCATTATACACTTTATCACAGATATAACATACTTTTGCTTGTTGAAATTCTTCTTCTTCATCTTTAGTCATCTTTAATGGTTTTTTGAAGAATTTTCGCATAGTCTTTTTGCAATATTTAACTTCATCTAACATGGCTTCCATGAATTTATAAACAGCTTTTTCTCCTCTGTATATTTGAACAGTTTTTGAATATTTATCATCAAGGCAACAAACAACTTTATAACCATATCCACAGTCTGTATGCTTTTGGTATGCCTCTGTATATGATTTATCATCATTACGTTTGCATCCAGATACCTTGTATAATAAACTTTCAAAATCAGCATATATAACGAATGGAACTTTTTGCTGTTTATGGTAGTTGTTGAATTTTAGTATATTATTGTCTTTTGTTGGCATTTTAATAGCTTGAGTTCCGTTTACTTGTATACAGTTTTCCTTATGATCGTTCAATACTCTTTCAGAACTGAAGCACTGCAGACAATGCATACAGAAGTGTTTCCTTTCTTTATGTTTTGTTTGATTGTACATGAATTTATTGAAATCTTTTATTAGAACATAATGCTTGTTTTCATTTTCAGTTATTAATAATAAATTCATCTGATTGTCATACTTTTCTTTTGATATATAAATAGGATATGCTTGTTTGTTTTCATAACCGAATACATTGATATTGATTTTATTCTGCGTTTCGATTTTATTTATCTGTTTTAAATTGACGGGAAAATCAATCCCATCATAATTTAGCTTCTCAATGTATGCTTTATCTGATTTTTTAATTCGTTGGGGGTATTTATCTTGCGGGTTTAAGCATCTGATATGGCACCAACGAAAGCACTCATTATCCTCATTTTTCATGTTAATCAAACCTTTCGAACTGTTTCTTAGTTCATATGGTAGCTGAATATAGGAGGAGCCTTTTATTGGTTCATATTTCACTACATTAAGATGATGGCTATCAACAGATTGAATAGTCCAGCCCGAGCCTTCAGATATCCATTGAGCTACAAAATTCAAGATTTTTTGTTTAGATACTTGAAGTGATTCTGCAATCTCAAGATTATTAATGATTGTTTGAGGTTGGCTGTTAAAATAGGCTGTTTTATATATTAAATCCTCACCAGACATCTTGGAGAATGTTATTTTGAGCGTTTCAACAAACTTGATACCTTTTAGGGATGATAGTATTTTAATAATATGATACTCAACAGCTTTCCTTGTATTTTGTAACTGTAATGATGGATCTTTATTGTTTCTTATAGTTATTTGATAAGATTTAGTATAGCCTTTCATAGCTTTAGCAACTTCCTCTATCTTTGTCCTTGGTAATGGTAGTGGGGCTGTTTTTATAGTCCGTGGCATGGGTTTAGGCTTGTAATCATCCCTAAATTCAGGAGGTGGCTGAATGACATTTTCCTCATAATCATCAATCATCTGTTTAACACTCTTACGAGGAGTTGGGATTGGTGGCCTAGGTTTGTAAACTCTTGGTTGGTTTGCTTTTAGTGATAATACTAGTTTTATGAGTTCAGTTTTAGATAATTTTTCTAGATCTAATTCATTCATATTAATATATGAGATATTTTTTTCCATTTTTGTGTACTATATAGAATTACCATTTCTTTAAGTCCTTTATAGTAAAAATTATTTTTTAGATTTTTGGTGCGTTTAAAGATAACCAGAAATAATATATTTTTGGTCACCTCAGGCAACAGAAAACAGCAATTTATATATACTGTGCTATACAATATATAATTATATAATTTTTCTTTATATGTTATTCATCAGGTATAATATTGAACCGATTATCTTCTTGAATACCTTTAATGACAGCATTTTTAATGTGTTTTTTAGTTCTCATGTGACTCCATTTTCCTGCAAGGCAAGTGTGATATTCACAAATATCACAATACCAAGGCTTATTAAGCATGTATTTCGTTTTTGATCTAGTAATAGCTTCTAATCGGTCTTTTTCGGTTGTATAAATTTTGTTCCTTCCCATTTATTATATACTATATATGTAATTCTTTATATGTTTTTTATAGTGCGTTTAGATATAAACAGATAATTATTTTCTTTATTAATATATATAGAATGAGTGATATTACATTAAATATCAAACACCTGCCAGAAGCTGATGAAAGCTCGAATGATATAGCCTTCATTAATAAAATTTGGTGTATTCAGAACATCCTTGAAGCTAATATTAGTATTATTAAAATGCTATCTTCAGACCTATCAAATGAAGACAAAAATCATGTACATTTAGAGTGTATACCTGAAGACCAGATTGAACATACACAACTGAAACGGCGACGTGGGAGACCTCGGAAGGATTAAAATCAGAAAATATTTAAAAATGCATGAATTCTTGCCCATAATTAAACCATTTGGTTGAAAAGTTGGTTCGTTTTTTAGTTTTGGTTGAAAAGTTGGTTCGTTTTTTGGTTTTGGCTTAAGTTGACATATGCAAATCAGGGCTGGAACCCCAACGGTTTTGAAATGATTAATATTTAAAATGCTTCTTCATATGATTTTTTAGCCAATCAAAAACTTCACATTTTGCTACACAATTGTGAAATATTTTGTAAAAACATTATTCATTTTGTGAAATATTTTTGTGAAGATGTCTTACTCTGCCAAGCAACTATAGGGGATTTCCCATGAAAATGAGTCATCATTACTTTCCAAGGTCATAAGTAAGAATTTTTTTATTATAAACTTTTTGAGTAAAGTTTACTCAAAAAGTTTATATGCGTTGCGTATTCAATTACGAGTGTTTCCATAATTGCATTTTAGACGATATAACAATGCATGCAAACAGAGACAAACTCGATGATAGTCTTCATAACTTAATTCTATTGCCTTGAACCATCTTTATATAAATATATTTATATATAAGATGTTTTGTGATACACAGATACATAGCGAGGGTTCTTGTATTTTTTGCAATGAGTTATTATATGCAGGAGATAAAGTTGTTGATCATTGCTGTGATAAACCTGATATTTTGGAAGATGCATATATGAAAGTATGCCAAAATTGCGGGACTCAGAATTATAAATATGTTTGCGAGTATTTTGATTTTTATGAGAATATGCATAGAATACGGCGAAAATCGGTATATCATCGTAAATACCATATTAGGAATGTTTTAAACGATTTATGTATTAAAAATGGAGTTCAATTGTCTCATAATCAGCGCGATAAGATTTACAAAGTGTTTCATGAGATCGACACTATTCTTCCATCTATAAATAAAAGAAGAAAGAGGATGATCTCAACAAAATATATTATAAGACAGCTGTTTAAAATGCTCGGTATCCCATACAATTTCATCTGTGTTACTGAATCAAAAAAAACGCGAGCTTTTAATGATCGGTATTGGGGTGAGATTTTAGCATTAAAATCGGCTGAGATTGCACGGATTATTCAGTAAATTTATCATCATATTTGAGCAGATACCGATCGATTATTGGACCGGTATCGCATATGTAGTCGTCAGTAGTTTTCATCATTAAAAAGATATTGGATAGTTCATATTCCCCCGTTCTTAACATGAATTTTATTGTATTAAGCAAATGCTGATAGCTTTGATAAGCAAAAATTCCATTTTGAATTTTTAAATCGAGATTCTGATGCTGAAGCCAGCCTTGTATCAATAAAGCTCCCGTGCTGATTGCAATCAGGCTGATACCACCAGTTGAAATGGACGATACTATGCCTCCTGAAGCGAATAAAATAGCCAGCGAATTGCCTATTAATTTCAGCCTTCTAAAGCTTTTTGTAGCTTTTTTATAACACCAACACTTTTTATGATAAACTTTGTAGTATTCTTTCAATTCTTGAATTTGCGATTGATTTAACTTGTCACTAATATGGTTCCATTCGAATATATTTTTGCGTTGTTTTGTCATATATTATTGATTAGACAATGTTTTCTTTCTATTTTTAAATCTGTTGTATAATTTTCTGATATTTTTAATCAACCGTTCAATAGTTTTCAGCATCTCATGTATTAAATCTGCAGTTTTCATATAATAGTGAGTTAGATAATTTATTCGAAGAATATACCCATTGTTTTATCTAAAAATTGGACTTTGTGATACTCTCGACTATTCACTGACATTGCTGTGTTACTAAAACCAATTCTTTGTACAAAGTAATCTGAAGAAATTTTAATGCTAGATGTATTGATATTAAACCCAGAAAATGTTTGATCAATACTCATAGCATTATTGCAAACAGCGATTCTAAATTGATTCCCTATTTTAGTATACCAGAGGTTTAAAAATTTAGTTATATAAACATCTCTGATTTGCTCTGTATATGAATCTAAATCATATTCAAGTGCTAATTTATTATTCTCTACTTTTATCCATGGGAAATGAAAGCTACCCTCGTTGCCTAATTCTATTTTAATTCTTTTATTATCACCGAGTTTATAGTCATTTTTAAATGATATATATATAGTGTAGTCATTTGATTCAGTGATATTTTCATTTAAATTAATTACGAAAACACCTATAAAGCCCCCTTTTGGTTCAAATTCTGTTAACAATTTAGTAGTTTGAAAAACGAGATTACTACCTAAGCCAGAAACAACACTGCCGTTGCTATCTGACATAGTAAAATTCGATACATCTAATAAATCAAAAAAGTATTCAAACACTTCATTATAATAACTTTTGGGTCGTAGTAATTTAATTTTGTTTTCAAGGGATATTTTGAGAGCATTATTGTAACTATTTAACTGTTTGAGATTCACAGCTTGATCATCAGTAGTACCTTCTTCAATACCATAAATAGCCTGTGTATTCATATTGATTGGTGTATTGAAAACAATTTGATCATTAGCTATATAATATATTTGATCGTATATAGTGGGATCAACGTTACTTTGAAAGCTCTTAATCCCATAAATAACGAGGTATGTTTGCAATTTTTGGACATATGAGTGTCCAGACTTCATTTTTAAGACGATATCGATATACAAATAGTTGTTGGGATGTTGCTGATATTTATTAATTTGTACTAGAGTTCTGGAATAATCATCATGAGTTCGTGTAGTTGTTTTATTTACGGTGTCTAATAATGAGACGGCATCGATATCGATGGTATTTTTGTCAATTTCTGTTGGATAAAATATTTCAATTATCATCGTGTAATGATCGATTTCATATGAGTACATGTTGATACCTAATCTGCTTGAGTAGTAATTTTTCGAACTATCAAGAAGTAATTTTGCATCTATCACCTTTTTATTGATTTGATGAACAGGATTTGGATGCTCAATTGTGTCACCAAGTTTAATGTCATTTTCTTCAGACAGTTGATTGTATTGATCTGTCATAATTTTATCGAATACATTTTTTTGATCAATTGGACTAACGTGTGATTCACTCGTATGATCAAGCACGTATTGGATTTTTTGAGCTAAGACACCTCCTGTTTTCTTAGTTAAAAAAGTATCATCAGCGTACGATTTGTCTGCCTTGCTCTGAAGAGATTGGGCTAGAATTCCACCTGTCTGTTTTGTCAAAAAAGTACTATCGGCATATGTTTTATCAGCTTTAAGCGCATCTCTTGAGTCAATATACCTTTTATTCATAACGTTAGACATATTACTATAGCCTTGATCGAAATTCGGTACATTTATTATGTTGTTAAACGTTTGTTCATTATTGGTACTAAGATCGGCTTTGTCAGTGAGTTTGTTATTTAGCTCTGATCTTAACTTATTGTCTTGTAAATTCACGTATTTGACATTCGGTATTGAACGGTCATTATATAACCCATCGTAATAATCTTCAGTATTTTGAAGTGATAAACCTACGCAATCAAAATGTGTTTCGTCACTGTTTTTTTTCATTAAAAATTGGTTAACATACCGTTTATTGACAGCACTCCCTAAATCCTTGGCGTAGGTATCTAGATCGGCATCAAAGGCTACGTCATCCTGAGTTTTTAGACCGAATATTTTCTTCTTGTCCATATCATAATCACCAGAAGCTGTCAGTTTAAAACCAATTGCAGGTTTTGCACTTTGAGAATATTTGGTATGCATAAAATCATTTTCGTCATTAATGTACCCCATTTTCTGTTAATATGTTAGATTAAATCTTCTCATCGAAATTTTTTGTTATGAATTTACGTGGTTTATCAATATATAAAAAGCTGAATGGGTCTTTAGTTGCTTGCTCGTATAGCTCTTTTGGAATACTGTTTTCACGGCATATCAGTGCCCTCTCATTAGCACTTGGGAATTCGTAAATACAGAAATGCGAACAGTTAAGTCTTATGTCTTTTTTCGTTTTAAAATAGCTTTGAGACAAATATATCACGCTACAGTTTTTATGTCTACCTTGTAAAAAATAATCGATTAATGGTTTTTGATTTTTATCACAAACATAATCGTCAAATATCACGAGCTTTTGATTATCATCATTTAGTTTAGAAACAGGAATTATTTGGTCGTTACTAGCTTCAATAATGTTATAACCAGCTTCATCGCTTATTGGTTGGAACACATTGATAAGATTCTGGTATTTAGACTGGTTTAAATTTTTTGTATATAAATATATTTTATCGAAATATAATAAATTGTAAATCATATGCATTAAAGTATTAGTCTTTCCCATATTACTCGGAGCGCAAAGTAGCATACGAAAACATTGATTTGGCATGAAATCGTATACTTGTTTAAAGTTCGAGACTATATCGTCTTCAGTGTCATAATTTGGTATTTTCATATTATATATATCAGTTATATAATATGAAAGACGCCTGAAAGACTAATGAAAGACTGATGAAAGACTGATGAAAGACTTCTGGAAGACTAATGAAAGACTGATGAAAGACTTCTGGAAGACCGATAATAATCTACACTAATATATATAAATGAGTCTATTAGCTTGGCAAAAAATTGCTGACCAAAAAGAGGAAGTTGAGAATCAAATCAAGAATATTAATAATCAAATAATGTCTTCAAAATTGCAAGATGAATTAGGACAAATCAAATTCATAAAAATGTTTAAACCAGTAACATCTCGTCTCGACACACAAATTGAAGCAACTAAAAAGTTGGAAAATAAAGGGGTAAGAGAGGGTGATCCTCTTCCAGAATATCCAATTGAACCAGAAGATGGGGGTGATGAAATGCCCAATTTTGAACCACCACCACCAATTGATGAAGATGAAATGCCCAATTTTGAACCACCACCACCATTTGATGAAGATGAAACAGAAGATGAAGGTGAAATGTCTGATTTTGAGCCATCAACAACACGGAAGAGAAAAGAATGGAAACCTAGCTCTTTCAAAAAGGCTGATCAAAAGAAATTAGATAATGAACGCAAATATCTAGCTGAAGAAAGGCGTCGCGTCAACGTTTTATTAGGGAAGCTCTCAAAAAGTGGTGAAAATTTTATCAAATCAGGTAAATATGAAGGAAAGTCATATGATGAGCTGTCGGGACTATCCGAAGATTTTACAAAAAAAATTGATAGAATCGAAGATCAGCTGTTACTGACTAGACAAAAAAAGCAAAGAATGGAATACAACAAAGTTCCTTTCTCAGCTTCGGATTTACAGGAAAAATCAAAAAAATTAAAAAAGACCCCCCGTAAAACTAAATATAAGAAAAAACCAGCTATAGAAAAAGCATTATTTGATAAGATAGATGCTATGAGGAAGGACACAGCGCCTGATTCTGATAGAGAAGAAGATGAGTGGGAAGGTAGTGGTCTAGCCCATAATTATAAGGCTATTTATTACAGAGACCCTGAAAAACTTATTGAAAAATTAGATGTAATTTGCGGTACCATTAGAGCAGGCAATTCATCTTATGAAGTAAGAAACCAAGGTGTTACAATATTGGATGAACTGTTAAGAGTGAAAAGAATTACAAAGCGTCTATATGAAAAAATTTATAACAACTATTTTATCTAAATTAAATATATAATGGAAAAACATTTGATACTTAGTTCATTCAGGGCGAAAAGACAAGCCAATAATTATAATCAGAAAGCACATGATTTTACAATTTATCTTAACCAGCCTTTATTCCTAGATCCAAACAAAAATTATGAAATGGCGTTGGACGAAATAATCAGTATGACGTATAGCTGGTATAACGTGACAGCATCATTCGGTAACAATAAATTAAGATATCGAAAAACAACAGGTAGTGATACAAGCTTTAAAAATGTTGAATTTCCTAATGGAATGTATTCATATACAGACATTGATACTTTTTTAAAAAATACAACTGGTAAAGATGGTGATGATTATCCATTTTCAGTTACGTTTGATTTATCATTATTTAGAACAATAATAACCATACAGCCAAATTATGAATTAGATCTATCTGTATCAGACTTTAATTTGATTCTGGGTTTTGAAAAGAAAATTTTAACTTCGGGGAGTAATATAAGTGACAAAATACCTGATTTAACAAGGAGCGTTGATATGATATGTATTCATTGCGATTTGACTAACAGATCCTTGACAGATGAATCAAGAGACGTTTTATTTTGTTTTAGTATTATAGCACAAGGATTTCGTAGGTCATTTCCTTTCACTCTTGAACCGAGAAGATTGAAATTTTCACCAATTAATAAAAATAGCATTGATTCAATTAGAATATATATTACAGATTCTTATAACCGACCCATTGATCTTAATGAAATCGATACTGCGTTTCATGTTATTATCAAAGAGGTGAATTAATCTAAACTAATAATATAAAATGAATCGAGTATACGAATGGTCAAAATTTTATAACCCTAAAAAAGGCTTATATCAATATCGTCATAAAGGATCAGGTTTAATAACTAATGATTTATCAAATATCGGACAATATTCTAAAAAAATGGTGAAAGATATCAATAAATCACCAATAATCAAAGCACAAAAGAAAAGTTTAAAAACCGTGTTAAATAGAAGTGAAAAAGCTGGGGATCTTATTTTGAAACGATTAGCACAATTGAAGTAAATTATCTAATCTATTAATATAATGAGTTTCAGAAGCATAGAAAATGTTGAAAAAACAGATTATCTCAGGTTTAATTTGTCAACGCCAATTATTCAACCTGCAAATGGACTATATCAGGAAAAAACAGGCTATATATTCAATATGACTGATCGCAGTAGCTGGTTTGATTGGTATAATGGATACGTTATCGTGAAATATAAACTTCAGAAAAAGGCAGATGGAGCTAACATTGTAGCCAATAATTTACAAACCCCAGTATTAACATCGACGATAAATGATAGTACAAGTATTATAAATCACATTATGATAACTTCCTCAGGTAAAAAAGTGTATGATGGTAATGACCTACATAAAATTTCTTTCATAAAAGGATTGCTTGAATTTTCAAATGACTATAGTAATACACTAGCCACCAATTTTAATTGGTATCTCGACGATAGAGCGGTATTAGCAGGTGATATGAGAACAGCTCCTAAATTAGGAGCGATTCGAAGAGCTCAAGTATGTTCAGAATCTAAGGACGTATACGCAATCATTCCGTTAAATCGTTTTTCATTTTTTCAAGAACTCCGCGATAAAATGCTACCACCCATGCAAATCGAACTAAATATAACATTAAATGATGACAAAGAATTCATTTACAGAGTTGCGGGTGATGAAACACGATATGTGATTCAAGATTTTCAGTTATGGTTACCACGCTTGAACTTCACATCAGCAGGTCAGAAATTAGTGAATAGTAGTTTTTTAACAGCAACAAAATGGACATATTTAAGAGAGTTTATTAAACATTCATCACCAACAACAGCTATTTCTGGGATATATCAAATAACACCATCTATTAAAAATGCAAAGCATGTTTTTGTATACTTGCAGAGAAACAAGAGTAATAATGAACTAGAAAACCCCTTCATTTTTGATACTTTTAAAGTAAATTCGGGCGATAATGCTTGCAAGCTATCTACTTGCCGTCTACAACTTGGTACTTCGTTTTTTACTCCAGAATTAGAGTATGATTGCGATTTTATACCAAGATTATATAATGACATTCAAGAATATGCATACAGAACCAACGATTACAATAGTGGCACGCAGTTGACTTTGCAAAATTATTCTGAATTATTTCCTGTTATCTATTTCGATTTAAGAAATCATAAGGAATCTGTTACTGATGATCCAAAACAGTTATTGTTTCATTATCGATTGAATGTACAAGCAACTGACAATTATATGATTTTTGCTATAGTATTGTATGAAGAAACGATCGTAATTGATAAAATTGGGAATGAACTTATTTTGGTATAAATTTTATATTCAATGTTATGTGATATTTAATCTAACACTATTATATATAGAGCAATACTATGAGCACAAAATATATTTCAACATATATTCCTCTAACAGAAGGCCAAATAAAAAAGCTAGCCAGAGCAATCAAAAATTCAAGTGAAGTGAGTTTATTGATTGATAAGCATCAGATCAAAAAGAAGGGTAATACTGAGTTATACCTTACAGAAAGACAAATAACACGGTATAATAAACTAAAAAGTGAGAATAAAGGCATTACATTGAGTTTATCTAAAACACAAATAAGTAAAATGCTAAAGGTGATTGGAAAAGGAATTCGAGTCACTCCCCCTCAAGGAGGGACAGGTATGCAAATAGAATACCCTTATTATCCATCACCAAACATTAGAAAACAAAGATCAAAAAACGGTGGTAAAATTAAACTACCAAGTAAGAAAGATGTATTATCTTACAGATCTCCTCCAGTAATAGGATCATGGGGTGAATATGATAAATTTCTTAGAACAGGTGGATTAGTGCTTCCAAAAAAAAAAATTTTAAAACCGAAAAGAAAGTAAGAAAGCCTGCATTTGTCAAAAAGCCTCTGAGTAACATTGATCTAATGAGATGGTGTAAGTATTTAAATATTAATATCACAGGGATATACAGCAGAGATGAAAACATGCCTAAAAAACATAGCCCATGTATCATTAATTTAGACAGCTATGAAGGTGTTGGTAGCCACTGGGTTGCCTGTGTTCCTAGTGTTAAAAAAGACATATTGTGGTACTTTGATAGCTTCGGAATGCCATACCCAAATGAATTTAAAATGAGAGCTGAGAAAGATGGGATAAAACAAGTTTTGTATAATAACACACAATATCAGAATATCAAATCAGTACTTTGTGGCTATTATTGTATTTATTTCTTGCATCAAGCATTGGTTTATGATAGAGAGTATCATGATATATTAATGCAATTATCAATGACTGACACAATGTACAATGAACGTTTTATAAACAATTATTTTAAAAATATGTAAACATATTATATATGAAGTCGTATTGCGTGAAACAAAAGAAACAGACTGAATGCGTTTCAGGAAGTGCACGATTTGTTAAAACCAAAAATGGTCGAACTATGATGAAATGCACATGCGTCGAATGCGGGATCACTAAAACCCGTTTTGTAAGCGATAATAAAAAGACAAAGGGACTAGGAGTTGGTGAAACGATCAATAAAAAGATTGGTGATAAAATTCCAGTGTTTCAACAGGCTCAAGACTTAGCATCGGGTATCATGGCAGTTACGGGATCTGATAAAGATCTATTTAAAAAATATTGGCGCGGTGACTTTGCTAAAGGTATATTTAATAAAAAAAGCGGAATTCAGACATCTAATTTTTGGAAGCCTGTTGGTGCATATAAAAATGAAAATCTCGATCCCAAATGCAATTTCAGTGAGTATAAAAATGGAAAATGGATAAATCATTATTGCGATTAAATATCTAATCAATATATATAATGTGCCAATCGTATTGTCTATCGTGTAAAAAACAAACCAAATCATTAAACTCTAAAAAGGTAAAAGCTAAAAATGGTCGGCTTATGGAAAAATCAGTTTGTCAAATATGCAGGAAGAAAAAAAGCAAATTTATTAAAGGAGGCGCTCTTGATATACATAAATTGATTGGGAAATTGCCAAAACCAAAAGCCGGCTGGGTACCCCATGGCTATGCCTTTTTGGGTCCTTATAATCCTCTCGAAAAACAAGTGAAATATGATCCAAATACAGGTGAAATACTTCAAATATTTCAAAAACCGACAGGCAGAACGGATGAAATAGCGATGAGGCATGATATTGCATACAGCGTTTGTGGAAATAAAGCAAAATCTAAACAACTAAGTTGCAAGCATAAAGCTGACCAAAAAATGATCCAAGAGCTCGACTCTACCCCTTATTCTCAACGTCAATGGGGTCATACTATCGCTCGTAATGTAATTGCAACCAAGGCTAAAATAGGGCTCGGTGTTAAAAAGCCAAAAAACGGAAAACGGCGTTGAGTAAAAATGATTGGTCTCAACAATTAGCCGATGAGTTACATAAACCAATCAGACGAAAATTTAAAACTAGAAGAGTAATATCAAATGGAATTGACGACATATGGTCTGCTGATTTAGTTTTTATGGATAAACTTTCAAAATGGAATAAAGGTTATAAATATCTATTGACTATAATTGACGTATTCAGTAAATTCGCTTGGGCTATACAATTGAAAGATAAGAAAGGTGCATCAATAACTAGCGCTTTCAACAATATTATCATTAATGACAAGCGTAAACCTGAATATCTCTGGGTTGATAAGGGATCTGAATTTTATAACAAAACGTTCAAGGAATGGCTAAAGCAAAATGATATTAACATGTATTCCACTTTTAATGAAGGTAAAGCTGTTGTTATTGAGAGATTTAATAGAACTTTGAAAAATAAAATGTACAAACAGTTTACTATTCAAGGTAATACACAGTATCTTGAAATACTTCCAAAAATAGTAAAAGAATATAATAATACAAAACATAGCTCTATCAAAATGACACCCACAGAAGCTTCAAAGAAAAAGAATGAAGGAACTGTTTACTTTAACCTATACGGTGATATGGAGCCATTATCAGCTAAACCAAAATTTAAGGTTGGTGACAAGGTCCGAATATCTAAGTATAAACGAATTGTTTTCGATAAGGGTTATACACCGAATTGGAGTGAAGAAATGTTCGTAATTACTAAGATCCAACATACTAATCCCATTACATACAAATTGAAAGATCTCAATAATGAAGACATACAAGGAAGCTTTTATGAACCTGAATTATTAAAAGCAAAACAGGATGTATTCAGAATTGATAAAGTGATCCGTAGAGACTACAAAAAGAAACACGCTCTTGTCAAATGGAAGGGATATAATGATGACTTTAACAGCTGGATTCCAATGAAAGATTTACAACATATTTAAACGCACTATTAATGATATAAGAAATTAATATATTGTGTTATTAATATATAACAATTGATGTTTTGGAATGATAATATTGTTAATGGCCGATACCAGAGATGGTTTACCAAAGAAGACAAAATGAAAGCTATAAGGCGCACAAAAGCCCGTTATATGCGAAATACACGATGGTTTTGTGAGCAATGTAAAAAAGAGTACAGTCTGGGTAGCAAGTGGACCCATATAAGACAATCCCATTCGAACGCAGTATAAAAAAAGTTTGAAAAAGAGTATAAGAAGTTTTTTTTTTATTTTGAACCTAGGGTTGAGTTAGGGTTGGTTTTTCAGGCTTGGTTTTCAGTTTTGATTCCATTTTGGTTTTCAGTTTGGCTTCGAGGTTTGGTTTCATTTTTGATTCTATTTTTGATTTCATTTTTGATTTCATTTTTGATTCCATGTTTGATTCTATTTTTTGATTCTATTTTTGATTCTATTTTTGAATCCAGTGCTGTGAGTAGTATAGGAGTTGGGGATGTAAGAGATAATAAAAATTTTTATGATCTCGTACCCCCAACTCCTATACTACTCTGAGGTCAAAATAGGACAAATATCAACTCAAAGCTACGGAAGTTTCTCAGCTTATAGAATATTTTATGAAGATTCTGAAAATGTAAACAGTTTTTTCATTTAATGCAAGAACTTTGAGGTATTTAAAGGTGCCATTGTGACTGCCATTTTAACAAAAAATAGATTATAACTGAAAGGGAATTTAAACAATTGTAGCAAGAATTAGATCCAAGACATACAGCTGTTCAGAGGCGTACCTGCCTTTACTACCACTGAAATTGCCTAGGAACGCCCCTGACATAAAATACAATAACATGACTTTTTACGGGAGTATGTCACAGGAGATATAAAAGAAAGGATTCTAGAAACAAAACTTTAAATTTTGCTTTGTAGTGAATACATTACCTTGTTCATGCAAGAAACATCGAACAGCTCATGACATACTCGTAATTATAACTATTTCAAGCCTGCCGAGTTTAGTGACACAAGGATAAATCCTACAGGAGCTATTCTATCTACAATGAATGCATGTTTGTGTCGCAAGCGTCTAAATTTTTCAAATATGACTTATTTTTCGCACCCTTTTCCCTGATTGATTCTTGTGAGAGTTCTGCCTTCCTGCCATGTTTCTCAGGTCAGCAATGTATAATTCCAGTGGTAAATAACAAACTTTTGCTCAATATAAGCTCTTTCTTTCCGTCCTTCCCAGCACTCATTGAATTCTTGCTGTATCATTAAAAGGGAAACCGTGAATTGGCATTTTAGTAACCGAATATAGACAGTCTTGTATTTATATATCTACTCCTTTACGTGTACAAAATGGCTAGGTCACATCTTACGGATGCCTTCCTCTACCATCACAAGGCAAGCTTTGACCTGGAATTCTCAAGGGAGTGGAAAGAGAGGTCGAGCATGAAATACTTGGAGACGTTCGCTCAAAGCAGATATCAAGTCCATGGGCAAGATTTGGTAACAGCTAGAGAGGGATGCACAGGACAGGAGGCTATGGAGAGAGACCGTTGATGGCCTATGCTCCTGAGAAGGAGTCGAGTGAAGGTGATTGGCACCTCGAGCACTTCATCCCTTACCCCTTTTCTCCCATTGATTGTCTTGTCTTGATTTCACGGGTTGGGAACATTAATGGGGGATTAGCAACGCGCTTGGTGTGAATCTATTGTTTCGAGCAGAGACGATATCTTCACCAAGAGAGCTGGAAACATGTCTTGTAGCCGTCAACGCTATAAGTTTTAATGACTTTTCTTTCAACCTGAAGAAAATATCCTATTAAAACCTAATTAGTGAAAAATAACTATAACAGCGAATAAAAGAACAGTTATAAACATATCCGTCAGGATTCATTCCTGATTTCATAAAGACCGGTTTACATGCTACGATTTGCGGGTTGATTTGGTTTAGCAAATTTACCGCTGCGCTTCGTCCGTTCGAAGGAAGGTTGAAAATCGGACTGATTTCTAAAATCTGTCGGGCTTATTTTCTTATAAAATGTGGGTCAAATCGAGCCGAAAAATCGTACATTGTACTGTGTAAACCGGCCTTACTTGATTTGCATATACGCGACTTTGAATAATCATTTTATTCGCGACTCGTGATATTTTTTATCTTGCGCTTTCGATCTATTTTCCCGACGGAAAAACACATGCAGGAGTATAGAATAGCCCTTAAAATACAGTAAGTGTCGCAAATTTTAGGCGAGTCTCAAAATCTTCGTTAATAAACTAGTTTCTACGAACCGAGCTCTCAAAAAGTAAATCTGATCTCGGAATCTTGATTTTTACGATTTGTGTTTCGGAATCTCGCAAGCCAAGCAAACGTTCAACCTAAATGAACTGTTATACAACTACAACTGCAAAACAAAGACAAATCACGATACACTGCTCAACATCGCATACCTCTACTGTGAAACACGTAGGCTTGGATAAATAATGCTAGTAAATTTCCATTTTGGCTGAGTTCTTTTCTTCTAATCCGTAAATAAAGCACACAAAACTGGAATAACGTCTCCTACTATTCATTGCAAATACAAATAATTTCACTCTACTCTACACACAACTGAATAGAGACGGCAAATTTTTGCCGTTTTCCTTAATCGTCATGCTTAACCTTATATTAAATCACAAACTAATACGCTAATGGCGTCTATATTTAATTTTGTTTCTTGGGGTGGGAGGGAGTACTTAAATTTAACGAGTATTAAATTAGACTGACACAAATTTTAGCGAGCACTAAATTTAGAGATTTTTGCCCAACTCGCTAATATCGCTAAAATTAGTAGCCGCTAACAATAGTAACCTTAAGGTATTAAATATAGAGCAGAGCTTACAGCAGTTAGCCCATTGTCCAGCGTAGACGGCATCAAACGAACACCACAACTTATTATGATTAATACTGGTGCAGGAATCGTAAGACACTCCCTTATACACGAATGGAAAAACACAACAACGGCCTTGAGGATCATCTGTCTTCTTTCCAGGTGGACATGGTTTCCCTATCCAACAAACACATCATCATAGTATTGAAACTGTACTTTTGACAACTTATTACTGGGTCACATAACCGCTGTGCTTCTAAGGGCCTGTTTACATGATTCCGGAGTGATTTTCATTCCGGAACGAAACTCGTTCCAGAATGAAGTTCGTTCTGCATTCACATGACAGAGTCGACCGGCTCAACCTAAGGCGTTTTGACGTGCGTGGTTTTCGCGCGAGATAAAAACAAGATGGCGCATGTTTCGCGCAAACATGTTTAATTGTGAGCAATTTGACCATAGGGCTGCTTCTTTGGGCTAAACAGTAAATGCTTTTACATTTTTTCGCTCTAAGTTCAAACTGTGGCCTCCGTATGCGGTTTCATGAGATGCAGTTTCATCTCGGAACGAAATTCGTTTTGTGTTTACACGTGACCAGAATGAAAAGCCATTCCAGAACGAAAATTTCATTCCGGAATGAAAGCCGGAATTGACTCATTCCGGAATGACTTGAATTTCGTCTCGGTATCATGTAAACAGATACAGTGACAGCGTCGATCGGCTCAACCGTAGGCGTTTTCACGTGCGCGGTTTTCGCGCAAGATCAAAACAAGGTGGCGCATGTTTTGCGCGAGATCAAAACAAGATGGCGCAGGCTTTGGCGCAGGTTAGTAAAATGTATACAAAATTTTCATCAAAACAGTAAGGTAAACTTGTATCTTTGATGCTATTTTATTAAGTGGGAAACTATTTTAATACAATTTTCATGGCTGACAAAAATGGGATTCAGGAAAAACCTGCTTCGCATAAGTGCGCTGGCTGGGAAAAAATATCTGAAATTGATACTGGCTGGCAATCAGAATTAGGTAAAACTCGCTGGAAAAACCTGCTTCGCATAAGTTCTCTGGCTGGGAAAAAATATTTGAAAGTGATCCTGGCTGGCAACTAGAATTAGGTATCTACTGCTAGCTGGCTCTGAAGAGCGGATTTTATTTTCCTACGGTGGTTAATTATTAACCGTTAATCACTTATTTGGTGTCCAGTAATCGTTTCCGGCAACGACCAATCGATTTTGAAAATTTTCTCGTCGGGTACTCCTGTGGTTTCCAAATTCATATCTGCCGCGAAAACTAATATTTGCCAAAAATAGTATGATCCAATTTACGTTCAGCTAGCTGGCGATATATTAACTATGAAGTTCTGGCTTTTGCGTCAGGCGAGGAAATCGACAACGCTGACAGATGATCTGACAGATGGATTTGTGTACACACTCTAGGTGCGCAATGGAATGTGTGAAACTAATTAAGGGATTAGTTACTTGAGCTCAAAGCGTCTTCGTTTATATGGTGAAAAGGGGTCCCTGGTGCGTGCACTAAGAATCGGGCCCTGGTTTCTTATGGTTTGCGTTTTAAATATAAAGCAATTTAGTTGAAAACGAGCTGTCGGTTGTTGAACAGATAGTGAACTTATATCAAATGTAGGAAAATGTTTTGACAATGGACTTCTATAATAAAAGCATTGAATATCTTGAAATGTTTGCCCTAATTACCTATGATTCCAGTCAATCACAGAGGGCGTATTTGACTCGTCCTCAGTCGTCCTTTGAGTCCGCCTTGAGTCGACTGCTGAACACGGATGGAATCATGGGAAGGAAGAAGAGAAGCGAGAGAGACCTTACCTCCTTCCCATCATCCTTTGTGTCTCGCAATTTTCGCAAAAGAGACGACTGGGGACGAGTCAAGAGGACGTATAATATTAAGTGGAATAGACAGTTCATAACTTACCTATTCGACTGCATGACACCATCTGCGCCATAACCGTCAGACCAAACAACAAGGTAAAACTAAAAGACATCATCAAGCCTATAAACAAAAAAAAAATCATAAATTAAATCAATAGTATTGTTAGTTCAAAATAATATTAGAAAAAATTTAAAGCTGAACGAAAAATGGTTAGTAATTTACTGTCCTTTGCTATTGTTTTGGTTTATTTCAAAAGAAACGCGTGCAACTGTTGTGAGCAATTACTTATATAAGAATCAAGGCTTTCAAAAAAGTAGTAGTCATATACCAGTGAACAGTGCTTTTCGCGCGCTCTGATTGGTTAAACAAAGTCCGGATACCATCGCTTTTCACCTACACTTCGGTGAATAATTGTTAAACATTCAAGTGTCAAAAGGCGAGTATGATATTGCTTTTTTTTGTTACAAGACACAACGTGTTCTTTTTATAATATTTTTATAACGAAAACTAAAAGGAATTAAATTGAAAGAACAAACCTTTGATATGTCAACTGTTGCAACTCGTCGGCTTGAATTTTAAATATCTCTCCTTTGATATACTTTCCAAGAAACTCATTGTATTGTTTTAAGTTATATAGAGTTTTTTCATTTCTTTATGTTTGTATTTGGCTATTTCTTAGTGAATATTGTAATGTCGGCTTCAATGAACTAAACTTTTTTCTCGACATCTTTCAGCTGGCGTTTGGTAAAGTTTGGCAGTCATGCAATGACGGGAAATGACGTCATCGATATCCTTACTAGTGAGGATATGGAAAGTATTCCGGGTTTAGTTTCGCATGAATTTTTTTCAGTGGTCTATTTTCCAGTAAAACACTCGCATCTATATAATGAAAATAAATAAACAATTGATCAGTATCTATGCCTTAAATATCGATCGATTTTGTTGAGTATTCTACTTTTGGTCTGTGCTTGTAATGATTATCCCGGCTAGCTAGTTTAGTGGTTTGAGATGTCACTGATGTCTTTGAAAGCGTCTGTATTAGGTAAATAAATCGATTTTTTTCTGCTCTTCACCATGTAGGAAGACCTCTTGGTTAAGTATTCCTTAATACTTGCAATATGTCTTGATGCATTTCGATACACAAAGCATTATTTAATTTTATCTTCGTATACATGGGACGGAAATTCTGGGAAAGAAAAATTCTACTCACAACGAACTGTGTTTGTGCGTTTAATTTAATGCTAATTATGTCTTTTGTCTTTGATTAATCTGCTCGTGATAAAAGCGGCGTGTCTCTTTGGAATATTTATATTTTAATTGCTATCTGCATGACTATCTATTTTTACTACTAGTTCATACTGAACAATTCATTGCTGATTTTAACCTCTCAATTCTGACTACACGCTCCAAACGCTTACACAATTCAACCAGTAAGTTTTCTTTCAGAATTCGTAGTTTACAGTAATTGTTTACTTATTCAGTACGTGAAGTTGCAGTCTTTGTAAGGGCATTTAGACGTGTTCAAAGTGTTTAAAAACCAGGTGTAAAGTTTCTAAAGTATATGGCGTTATTTTAGTTTTATTTAATTTAGCGCACACACTTGAAACTGTTAAGCTGATGTAATTCAAATGGCTTCAATATATTTGGGGTAACATAATTGTAGTCCATATTTATTTATTCGCATATATATTTTTAACAAGTATTAAAAATATTATTTAGTTATCAGTTGTTTTATTTTACTCACCGATTCCTTCTGAAAGTTGCAGTTGCAGTATAATTCCCACTGTGTTGTTGATCAGTACGTGTAAAGCGCGATCTAGCTGTTAATTTTTGTGTGTTATTTTCTCATGTGAAAACAGCGGAACATGTATTCCATTACGATCCAATTATAAATGCAGTTAGAAAAATTCTTTCAGGTAGTGAGGTGGTGGAGTCATAAGCCTGGTTCTCATATGATCGTCCCGATCGTCTCTGTCGCTTCTGTCGCTTCAAAAAGTTTGCCTGCTCCAATCAAATCAGACTTTGCAAACGACAGAAGCGACAGAGACGATCGGGGCGATCATATGAGAACCAGCCTATAGAGATGTCATCTTCGGGAAGACAGGGGAGAAACAAGTGTTCCTTTTCTTTTTTACAGCGTTTACACTGGAGAGCGGAATTGATTCTCAGAGCTTTGGCTACGGAAGTAGAGATTGATACCGCCTCATATGCCGGTCTGTCTGCTTGTCTGTGTGATGGGAATTCTTGCTTAATGAAATAGACTTGTTTCTAGTGGCTTTCGTCTAAAGCCACATATCATTAATAAAATATTATGAGACTATGGTTTGGGTAAATTTAATATACATAAATGACAGCAGCACATAAACGTTTATTTGAATTAAATTAGCCGTCAAGCACACAGAATTGTTTCAATTTGCTTTCAAGAGAGCTGTATCTTTGTTTGCTTTCAATATCAGGCTCAATCAGTTTAAGATTAACATTTGACTTCTAACTTTAGTAATAAAAATCTTACTTTTGGTTAAGGGGAATAGGAGACATTCAACAGGCTTGAGCTAGATGAACATTAATCCTTTATCGACGTATTTGTAGCCAGGTGGAAATTTTAATCTTTTTTTTAACCATATTCAGACCGGGCTTTTTTGGATCTTTTCAGACCGGGGAGGGGGGCGGATTCCGCCCCCCCCCCCCCCCCTCCGTAACTTCCAGAATATTTAAGCAATCACAATGAAACTTACAGGATATATAGTATGTCCGAAAATCTAACTTTTGGTATACGTCACGTGGGATGATGACATCATATCACGTGACACAGCCGCCATATTGGATTTCGAAATTTTTCCAAAACGTCAGAAAACCGCCCAAAATTACTGCAAAGTACTCAAAATTAATAAAACTGTGCTTAAAATCCGTAAAAAGGTGAAAATAATTGCATTAAGGTTTTTTTTATTAATAAAAACACGAAACTTACAAATTTGGGAAAACATGCCTGTCAAACTGCCGTTGCCATGGTGACGTCAAGTTCCTGACCTAGCACCCTATACTACCAAATTTTTCCCAGATAAATTTTAGATATAGTCGCAAAGTTTGGCAGCGTTTGGTTGAATATTGAAAAAGTTATTAGCGTTCAAAGTCAGCGCGGGCACTTTCCGTCGCCCCCCCTCCACAGGTCTGGATAGGGTTGAAGTTAGAAGAAAGGACAATTTTTTGTTCTTATCCTAATGCTTATGCCTATGTAACTTTCTCGCGCTTATGCCGCATGCTTGTGCTAAAGCCAATGCTTATGACCAGAGGAAACCAGCATTTAGCCGTTTAGTAAAAGAATTATTTATAGCGGAGCTCCACGCGCCGAAGGCGCGTAGCGTAGCTCCATTGGTAACATGCGGGTACAAGGGAACAGACAGGGCAAATGGTATCCTATCGAACCGAGAAATTTTGGTTGTCGCGTACGTACGTACGTCCGTCCGTACGCACGGATTAGGCCTGGGAACGAGGTAGGCTCCGGTGGCAACCCGCGTCTTTTGGCGGGAAAAATCATTACTATCAAGGCCTTAGCAAAAACGTTTTTTAAAAACGATTTCTACTCAGCTAAGCTTTATATAGTAGGAAGTTTTAAACGCGAGGGAAAAAAAATCATTCTTAGCTCTTGTTGACAATGTTAGAATTACATGAAGGGGAGACTAACTTGAGGAAGTCCGCTGTGTGAAAAGTCAGGAAACAATCTCACAGCATGCCGATTTACCAAGCGTACGCATGAGTTCACTACTAAGCATGAAGACTCCTCGATTGAAAAGCACACAAAGAACTCAGTTTTAAAGACAGTTTATTACAGATACATTATTTCTGGATATATTCCTCGTTTCACCCGCGATGACAACCATAGTTAGTAGAGGAGTAAAGATTGTGGCCGATCGAAATGGAAAATCTTCCAAGCTTCTTGGTGAGTTTGAAGCAAAGACGGTCAAAGACAACATTCCTTTACGAAAACAAGGTGAGCTATTGGTGTTCATTTTTTAACAGATTAGAAAAGTCTTTGGTATTTAGATTAACCAGCATTCAACCTAATACACTGTACATCATTTTTAAACGAAGCTGGGTTCTAGCTCTCAGTCGTGTACCGGTATGTCAAACAAGGACATAGACTTAATGAACTGAAATTCGTTTTGTCTTAAACACGAGTTGTATTCAAAGCATACCTTACTTCTGGTTTTTCCTATCCGCGTTAATTTGTTTATTCTGTAGTTAAATCACCGAAGTAGGAAGAACACACCACTTTTAAACGTTGGAAAGAGTACAGAACAAGTAGAGAACAAAATTTACATGAAAATTTGTAAGAATGTGGTCGAGTCAGATGCAATACAGTATGGGGCCCAGTTCTCGGCCACTATAGACGTAAACTAGTATTTCTTTTCTCAGAATAACCAAAGAAACTTGAAATTTCTCCCAGAGCTTTCTACATTATTCAGCTTTTTGGTGTAAAGCTATCGACCGGTTAATAATTAATTATCCCGAACAATAATAAAAATAAAATCCCCTTTTGTGGGCCCAGTTCTCGGCCACCAAAAAGCTTATGCGTAATTTCCGTATAAAAAGGCTCAATTAATTTTCACAGTCATAAAATCACTCTGTAAACTTATTTATGTTATATCGATCGCAAAATATTTTTATGAGGCTTTTTGCAGGTTCTTGCAAAACCGCAGAATTGTGTTGTGTGACCAATGCATTTAGATGGTTTACTTTGCAGTGGAAGGGTCTTGAAAGAGTAAGGTGTTGTAGAAATAATAACAGGACGTAACAAATCGATCGAAATCGATCATCGGAAACCTAATCGATAAATCGATATTAGTTGATATTTTTCGATAAATAATTAACTAATTAGTATCGAAAATCGATCAAAATCGATAATCACACGATTTGTGTCGCTGACGAACGTCTTAGGTTACATCGCGTATACATATTCTGATATTCTTTGTTTTATAAGATTGACCATGTTTTATTCTTCGTTCGAAAATAAACGTTGCCGAACTGACCTGACTGGCCGTTAGCAAAACAACTTGTAGGCGAAGCGACTGCATTTCTTTCAGCGTCACACTTCAGGATTGATTGAACACGCAAAGACGGTAGCTTTTCTTCTCCGATATTTCCGATCGAAATCGATACAAATCGTTTGAAATCGTACTAATCGAACGCGATCGATACTTTTCGAATGCAATCGTTACTAATCGAACTTTAATTCGTGATATCGATCAAAATCGATAATCACAAAGAATTGGGTCATTGGTTTTGATCGATTTTCGATGCTAATTAGTTAATTACTTATCGATGTTTATCGATTTTTATTGATTTTTATCGAGTATCGGAATTATCGATTTGTTACGTCCTGATAATAAACAAGACAAGAGTTAGCTCAAAACTTAGAGATTTAATTGAACTTTATTTTTAAAACATTTCTTTCTTTTATTCTGGCTGCAGTAGATGAAATTATATTAAAAACCAAGCGCTAAGCTGTGATAGCGAGCAGGGTGGCCGAGAATTGGCAAATACGCAAAAGTCGCACGGAAAAATTCCGAAGTAAATTAAGACCAACAAAATACAAAGAATCAACGAAAAGTTAACTTAAGCAGAAAGCTGAATTATTTTACGTTTCACATGCAAAAAAATTAGCTCTTTTGGTTGGGGCTTTCGGATAAAGTACGAATTTAACTGCATCCAAGAATTTCAAGGAGCCGTAAACAAACAAGATTTCGGGAAAACAAATTAACCTACCTCCGCGTAAACTCGACGTGTGAGCTTTCTATAGCATGTTGAAGGATCAAACTAACGATACTTAGAGCACAAGAATCAGTCTATCGCAAATGTAAATCTATCGCTGGATGTAAATAACTTTTTGTTTTAATTCAACTGAGGCGTGAAAAAACGCGTTGAACACAAAGTGGCCGAGAACTGGGCCCCATACTGTATAGGGGACATTGCTAGCTGAGAGTCTTAGCGAAATATAGTTTCTCCATGACCTCTGTTATTTTTCACTGAGAACTTTGTTAGTCTTCCTTATTTTAGTTTTTATATTTTTATCATATGAATGTTATGAGTGAAAACGTTTTGTGAAAGTTTTGTATTTCTTATCTGATTTTACAGCCTTTCTCAGAATAAATAAATTAGTTTTTTCATATTTTTATAACTTACTGTATTTAATCAATTAAACGCCTCCCTCGAATGAGCGCTACATATTAGAACAGAAATATTAATAAACGTCGCCCTCAAATAAACGCTGCATCATGATGATGCAGCATTCATTCGAATAACAGACTCGGAAAGCAAATGCAGTAATAATCAAGCTTGAGCAGGCCAAAAAAAATATTTTTCTTGATTGTAACAAGGTTTTAAGGTATTGAAATTAACTTTTCAGGCATGCACTAAAACATGTTTCTGTTTTTTTTTTTAAATTTAAATGTTCAGTTACCATACTATTGTTTACAAGAAATAAATTGAATTTTAAATGAACGCCGCCCTTGTATAAACGCTTTCCTCTAATAAACGCCGCACTCGAATCACGAAAAATTAAATAAACGCCGTGGCGTTTAATCGAATAAATATGGTACATAAAAGAATATAGCACAGATTCTAAAATGTTATGCGAAAGATCATGAAATTTTCTTAAGTTATAACAACCAAGCTGATCCTGAAGTTATAATGTAGGATAAGGGCTTGGAAAAAAATAAATTCCAGATTGCCCTGTGGTTAACAAGCAGCTCTCAAATTTTGCTTGCCTAGGACTGTGCATGATTATGTTTCTTAGTAAACTTGTGACTGTATAATTTACATGTAGACGACTTGCCTGGGCCTTTTAACCTAAATTACGCAAACAGGCACGAAAAATTAATTGCTTGACAGAAAAATCTACTTGCCCCAGATAATCAGAGGGTACTTTTTTAGCCCTGTGGCTATGAGCATTGCTTTCTGGAAGGTTGCACATGACTCGTACAATTCTTTAAGCCTTTCAAAGTTTTCCAACTTAAAGCAGTGACTAAATCAAATATTTTTGCCAACTTTTTTTCTACAAGAGAAGTAGGATTAGTTTTTGATCGTGAAAAAAATAAGTTCAAAATGGGCCTGTCTGCGATGACTCGAGGATTATATAATTAAAAGTAAATAATACATACATGTATTATTTATTTACATGTACAACAAGATTTTTGAGGTCAATTTCAGTGAGAAGTATTTATGGAGGGTGTAAGATGCAGTTTGAAGTTATCATTTATTTTGGTAAATCTGTTGTCTTTCTAAAACTTGCTGTTAGGATTTCCATACTTTTTGCCAGGATGCAAGTTAAGAATTTTACAGGTTTTTGATATGTATAAATTTTGTTTTCAAGCAAATTTATATGTAATATAAATGCCAATTTACATGTAATATAAATTAAAGTTAATGTGACAACCATGAAAGGAGTTCAGAGAAGTCATAAGATCACTCTATTCAAATACGCAGATCTGTCACGCAATATGCTGCAAGACTATCACTCTTGCGTTACATTCAAAGGTCAAACTCACTTCTGAGTGTGATGCGCTATTCGGGCTGGCCAATCACATCGCCCCTTTTCTATTATGTCAATCAAGGCCATGCGGTTTTATCTAGACTTGAGTAGTTTTACTTCAAATTCTCTGAGCTCCCTAAAAGAGTTTTCACAATAATTATTATTGCTGTGATATCCTTCGATTGTTTTTCGCTTCAACATCGCTCCATCAGTACTTTATGAGTTATCCTGGTATCTGCCCACGAACTACGTTCCGGTTTTACACATTTTATTCTGTCGTTCGAAGATAAATGTGCCGACGATCTGTCGAAGGCCTCGCACTACTGAACAGGTATTCGGTCCAGCAACTCAGGAACTTGATATACACACACAGAACAGATTACCTCTACCGGAATATGGCCACTCTACCGACTCGGCTTCAAGGTCCTGTGGTCTCCAAACCGCGGCTAAACCCGACACTACAGCAAAAAGCATTAACCTCACAAAAACATTATTTGTATGGTGGAGACAACATGCCTTCGTTTGCCCGAGATTATGTAAGCTCAATGTGAATGAACGACTTATAAAGAACAAGACGATTTCTTCAACTAGAATATACTATTCTCTTGTCAAGCCGGAGAACAGTCAACAAGGGTCAAGGCCGTCGTGAATGTCTTTCAAGCCTCGTCTAGTGCGCCGCCTTCTCTCCCGCCGAAAGTGGTCAGTAAAAAATTGGACAAGCAATCCGGATTTCCCTCGGGTGCATCTTGGCCAAGTGGAATCCAGGAGCTTGCTAAAAGCTAAGTATAATATTTATAAGCTGATTCTATTTTGCGTTATATTAGACCGGCGTTAAATGAGATTTCAATATGAAAACAAACGAAACTTAGAGCAATTTGCAGGCTGCCGTTTCCACCAGCCGTCGAAAAGCCTAAAGGGCTGGAAATTACAAGATACCGGTGGAATTCGCTATTGTTATCTTCTGTAATGTTCGAAGTCATGTCTTAATACCTGAGTAGACGAGACCCTTTATAATTTGGCTGCTCAAAGTTGAGGAAGAGCGACATAAACTTAGCTCTGCTGGAGGCTAGGGTGGTGAATTCTCGTTCCTTGTCACTAAAGTAAAAATAGGACAAATAACAACTCAAAGCAACGAAAGTTCTCAGCTTATAGAATACTTTATGAAGATTCTAAAAATGTAAACAGTTTTTACATTTAATGCAAGAAATTTGAGGTATTTAAAGGTGCCATTGTCACTGCCATAAAATTTTTAACAAAAAATAGGTTATAACTCAAGGGGAAATTTAACAATATTATTGTAGCAAGAATTTGATCCAAGACATACAGGGGCGTACCTGCCTTTGCTACCTCTAAAATTGCCTAGGAACGGCCCTGACATAAAATACAATAACAGGACTTTCTACGGGAGTATGTCACAGGAAATACAAAAGTGAGGATTCTAGGATCAAAACATAAAATTTTGCTTTGTAGTAAATACATTACTTTGTTCATGCAGAAGCATTGAACCATTTCAAGCCTGCCAAGTTTAGTGGCACAAGGATGAATCCAACAGGAGCTACTCTATCTACAATGAATGCATGTCTGTGTAGCAAGTGTCTTAATTGTTCAAATACGCCTTATTTTTCGCACCTTCTACCCTGATTGATTCTTGTGTGAGTTCTGCCTTCCTGCCATGTTTCGTAGGTCAGCAATGAACTAGGGCTTCCTGAAAGGAAGGAGAGGATTCCAGTCTCTCGTTGCCAACCAACTAACCTGAGATACATGTACCCTGCATGATTTCTATTGATGATTCTGATTGGCAACTCGAGCACTTCATCCCTTACCCCTTTTCTCCCACTGAACTTGTTGTCTTGTTTTGACTTCATGGGTTGGGAACATTAAAGCAAATTTATATGTAATATAAATGCCAATTTACATGTAATATAAATTAAAGTTAATGTGACAACCATGAAAGGAGTTCAGAGAAGTCATAAGATCACTCTATTCAAATACGCAGATCTGTCACGCAATATGCTGCAAGACTATCACTCTTGCGTTACATTCAAAGGTCAAACTCACTTCTGAGTGTGATGCGCTATTCGGGCTGGCCAATCACATCGCCCCTTTTCTATTATGTCAATCAAGGCCATGCGGTTTTATCTAGACTTGAGTAGTTTTACTTCAAATTCTCTGAGCTCCCTAAAAGAGTTTTCACAATAATTCCCACCCACCCAACCCTCTTTGGTTCTCTTTTAGCTTAGTAATTGTAAAAATGTAGGCAATGTTTTAGTTCTACGCACATATCCGGCTATGTTAAGGGTGTTTATTATATTACTATTATTATTTTTAAACGTTAGCCATAGCTGATGGACTAAAGAAGCAAGCCCACATTTATAGACATTATTCTAATAATTATTATTTCCATTTTGTATGCTTACTTACGTTTAGAGCTGATGGACTTAAGCAGCATGCCTGCTTACAGAAACATTGTTTTTTATATTGTTATCATTTTGTATGCTAGCTCAGGCTTAGAGCTGTTGGACTTGAGCAATGTGTCTGCTTTTGAGATATTGATATACATGTAACCGTTAGCTTTTGTGTCGAGCTGGCATGTATCAACTCGACCATTCTGTTATTCGATTACTGTCTCTTCTGAACTTCTTCAATAGCTTTAGACCATCTTAATTAAGCATTGTCTTTTCTTATAGTTAATAAACCACGGGAGGGGATGAAGTGCTCTGTACCATTCGCCCTTTTGCCCCATAGCCTCACAGGGTCAGCTTTCCCCTTATAGTGGGGCCCCCCACTGTTGCTGTTGTTGGTTGTTGTGATTGTTCCCAAGGGTCCTAGAGATTAGGACCCCAGTTTCTTGGGAACCAGGGCATGTGGTTGTGTTTGTTCCCAAGGGTCCTAGAGATTAGGACCCCAGTTTCTTGGGAACGTTCCCAAGGGTCCTAGAGATTAGGACCCCAGTTTCTTGGGAACCAGGGCATGTGGTTGTGTTTGTTCCCAAGGGTCCTAGAGATTAGGACCCCAGTTTCTTGGGAACTAGGGCTTCCTGAAAGGAAGGAGAGGATTCCAGTCTCTCGTTGCCAACCAACTAACCTGAGATACATGTACCCTGCATGATTTCTATTGATGATTCTGATTGGCAACTCGAGCACTTCATCCCTTACCCCTTTTCTCCCACTGAACTTGTTGTCTTGTTTTGACTTCATGGGTTGGGAACATTAAGTGCAGGGAAAACAGTCAAGGGGTGCAGTTAGTGAAATTGGTGATGCAGGTAATCATTACATAAGTGTCAGCTTATACCTTTCTTTAGCTAGATATTAAAGAAGCTCCATGACACATTATAACATAGCTAGCAGAGCCGTGCAATCAAATTCAGTATACGTAAGCATGCTCAAAATCCCGTTGGAGCACGCTGATGACGTAATCGACTAGTGAAAATCTCACTGAGCCTTAAAAGCTCATACGCTGTGTTTTGCGAAAGCGATGACATATTATCTTCGGAATATGAAAAGTGAATCCTTTCAAGATTTTTCCAAGGATACGAGCTACAAGGTAAGCTGTTTCTTATTACGAGACGGAGAGCGAAAGAGAAAATAAATTCGATTTTGCCGTCAAAGTTGTTTGTGTGCTTTTCTTCATTCAAACAACAACAACTATAAACGTGCGAGTCTCGAAGGACAAAAATCATTTTTTCACGGCCCTAACGTGGAAGGATGGGCCAACCATGAATGACAACAGCTCGATGGCACTAAAAACTAGCTGCCTGACGAAAGTTTTCGCGTTTTAAGCATTACACCAAAGCGTCTACGGCTCTGTTGTGATTTTGCCGCTCGGGAAAAATTTAATTCATCGGGCGCTTCATTCAACTACCGTTTTCAAAAATAAATGTTTATTTACATCAATTACAAATAAAATCGGACCACAAAAATACTTAAAACTAAGCATGGAACCGAATGTTTTTACTCTTTTAACCCTTGGAATCTGTTCGGCTGTTCGTGTTGTTTTGTTTTAATTTTCTTCCACTCGGGAGTAAACATTTTAATTTTAATTCAGCAAAAAACTAACCTCAGAATCAACAGCAGCATTTGCTTTTTTCGTCATTTTTTTTCCTTCGCTCTGCCACCGTATAAACTTAGTCAATTTATCAGCCACTTGACATAAACTGCTCCAATCGTGTAAACTTGTACATGTGTAATTTATTGCTCGACCGCTAAGTTTTAATGTTCTCACACTGCACACAATAAACACAGTTTTTTTCCTGCGGCCGGCCGGTTTTGATGCACAATTCCACCGGCAATGTTATAAAACAATTGGTTCATGCTTTTAGCTGTGCTCCATCGAGTTATGGAGCACTTGGGAAGTTTGGAGAGCACTCAAGAAGCTAGAGTTGCCCTCGGCTATCGCCTCGGGCAACTCTTACGCTTCTTTCATGCTCTCCAAACTTCCCGCGTGCTCCATAACTCGATGGAGCACGCTAAAGCATGAACCAATTGTTAATTAGTGCATGAAACTTGTTTTTCAAGTGTAAAACTATTGGGTGTGAAAAATGGTATGCGTTTTAACCCCTTGGTAAGTTTACATTGTATATTTCCCTAAAATCCTCGTTCAATTGAGGAATTTAATATACACAATTTATATGTAACAGCACATGTACATAAAATGTTTTTATTGTTCAAGTAAAATGTTTTCGTTGTTCATGCAATGCACCCCTCCCCCACCGTGGAGGAGGGGTATGAGGGCAAAGAACCAACAAGATCTGCTACCTGACCCGACAAAATACCGGAATACTTGTAATGATTTTGTGGGAGAAGTGCAAATTGACCTGTTGTGTTTGAATTCCTTTTGTTAATACCTTAATTAAACCTTAATAGCTAATAAGCTCAAGCCCTAACTTAACATAAATTGTCTTGTTGTGGTACCAGGCAAATGTAGAAATAGAACTTAAACTCAGCTGAAATTTTACGTGAACACAAAGACTTAGTAAAATTTTAAAGCTGTTTAGGCCAGAAAAGCCAGCTGGGCGTGTTGATGAACCGGCTAAGTGTTTTCTTAGCTACATCCCTGATAAAAGTTTTAGGGAGAATATGTAAGCTTTCCTGGACTTAATCACAGTACTTTCAACAGCACCTGTCAGAGATAAATAATTATAAGAGTCTCAAAAGACACATCATTTTGTAGGGAACTCTTGAATTAAGCCGGTGTTTCACACCCCAAAACATTCATCAAAGCCTCGCCATGTGCCGGGTCTTTTTGATAGCACTATTAGTGTCTTCAGTCACAGGCTTCCCAAGCTCAAAAGTCGTCTTTTTGATGTGTTTTTAGAGCCCTTCGGGCGGCCGACTCTACATACGTGGTGTATGCAACAGCTTGTGTATATAGAGAAATGTATGGGAAAATCACGGATTCTCTAAAATCGGGTAAATAACTATTTATTTTGAAATAAAGTTTATCTACCTCAAATGTGTCGCTTACTTGTGTCTTGTGCCGAATTCGAAGCCATTCCGACGCCATTTAGATAAGTTATACGAAGTCGTTAGAAGGGGAGACAACGACTTCGAATAACTTCGCTAAATGGCATCGGAATGGCTTCAAATTCGGCACAAGACACAAGTAAGCGACACATTTAAGGAAGGTAAACTTTATTTCAAAATAGATAATTATTTACCCGATTTTAGAGAATCCGTGATTTTCCCATACATTTCTCTATATACACAAGCTGTCGCATACACCACGTATGTAGAGTCGGCCGCCCGAAGGGCTCTAAAAACACATCGAAAGGACGACTTTTGAGCTTGGGAAGCCTGTGCTTCAGTAGGTAAAAAAGGTTTTGCTGACACACTCACTCTGAAAGGACTTTTTGGTTCTAAACATACATGTATCCCCCAACACATTCCCTGGCCCATGCAAAAATTGGAAAAATAACTCTCTTTTTTATGTATCTGTATAATGTTCTGAATAAATTCAATTAAAATTATAAATATTCATTTGATGTCAATGATCATCAACAAAATGGTATCTGTTATTTTCCCTTTTTCAGGGTTAACACGAGTAGCAGAATTTCCACAGAGAGTTGCAGACACAGAGAGAGAGAGATAAATGAACAATCAGAATATATTATTTCTTCATTGCATGTACAACTAATACTTATGTACTCTGTGTGAAATACAATTTATGTGGTCAGGTGTAATTTTAAAGTTAATGAAATAGAGCCAGATAAGGCTCATCCATGTACGTATTTCTTAAGGGATCTCTGACAACACAATATAAAAATCATCCGACTACCCAAACCTTTGTGGGAGGTTTGGTGACCTAATGGTTATTGTGCTGGACTCCGGATCGAGCGGTCCGGGTTCGAGACCTGGCCCGGGCACTACGTTGCGTTCTTAGGCAAGACACTTTACTCTCATAGTTCTTCTCTTCACCCAGGTGTATAAATGGGTACCGGCTTATTTACTGCTGGGGGAGGGGGGGGGGGGTTAACCCTGCGATGGACTAGCATCCCATCCAGGGGGAGTAGAAATACTCCTAGCCGCTTAATAATGCTGCAGAAACCTGGTTACGCTCCAGCCTGATGAGCCACTTGGCTCAACAGCAGGCTTTACCTACCCAAACATTTAATTCCCAGTGCCCACACTGTGAAGAACAGTAATCATGATAATGAGATACACAGTTCATCAATCTCTAAATTAATCTCACATGTTGCAATACAATAATAACTGATAAAATATATGTTATTCATAGGCAAATTTTTACTTCACCAAAACCGAACTCAGTCATTAAATAATAAAACATTAAACACAGCTGTTTTGTTTTGTGGGTGTGTCTCACAGATTAGTTATTTGTTGTTATTTATAGTATCGGGAAATAATACTGTCACTGTTCCAATAGGGCCCCCGTTTGAGGGGGTGGGGGTGGGGGTGGGACAAGCTACATGCAAAACTTTCCAGTTGTATGCTATGTACAGCTATAACATACCAGTTATGGTGGGTGTATGGATATTTTCTAGAGCAACGCTTTCTTTGTTCTAGTTTCTCTTTGAGAGTTTATATATCTTTGGGAGGTTATGCACAAACTGCTAGATGATCATCCGCTTTTCATTGATCAACTATTTTTACTTTTATTTGGTGCTGTTGTTCATGGTGAAAAACAATACATAATATATATAAAGAAAATAACACGAATAAAAAATCATTCTAAAAAAAATGTAAAGGGCATATAACCGGGGAGCTCCGCTTTTAGGCTTGCCTAAATCTATATATTAAGATAAATCTTGCTTTGTGAAATTTATGGACAAGTATTGTTAGTGTAAGGATAAAATATGACTGTGTTAAAACTTTAACTTTTGCTTCTTTGATTCACTTTACGATCAATGTTCACCTTACTATTACTTTACTCGAATCACTTAACTATCAATGTTGCTCGCAAAAGAGCTCGAGTTTATAACATTGTTTCCTGTTCCGTAACAATGTACATCTCTGTGTCATCATTAATCAAATCTTCACTTCTAGGACTACTAACGTTATTTATAACAACTTCACTATCACCAACGGTGTTTTCACATTCAGTCTGCTCTGCTATGACACCTTGTTTACTGGAATCATTTTGCAAATTGAGAAACCTAAGCAGTCTGCTTTCCCACTGAGGCCTTTCCAGTGAATTAGAATAATCGATGAAATTTCTTTTTCTTAACTCTCGAGGAAGCCTGCGGCACTCCGATTCTTTATCGATCCTTATAATAACCAGACTGTCGTCTTGTCTGTTTAGAAGTCGGTATTTGGCGATGTTGAGTTCGTAGCTACAGTAATTACTCTTCAAAAAGTTGCTTGATAACACTGCTATGATTTTGTGGCTGCTGTAGACGTTTTCTGCCATGCACTCCTGGAAAGGCTTTCCAGGTGTAAAGTCTCTGTAGTGAATACAGCACTTTAAATGATGCTTCTCTTCAAGTAATGAAAGGAGTGTTCCGCTCACCCACTGGGAATCCTCTTGGCTATATATTATAAAAGCGTGGTATTTGAATTCTGTATAAAGATAAAAAGAAACAAACCTTAATTGAAACCGTTAATAACTCATCGTAGGTCTGCCTTAGCTCATATGTTGGACATATTTGACTATTTTTTTGTTCACCCAAGGAAACATATTCCTCAAATCTTTTTGTAGGGGCTGGAAGGTATCGAAATCTAGATAACGTTAAGTCAAAACAGACGCCTTCTCTCGTGCTGTGAAAAAGACAGCTAGGTGGCCAGCATAAAAGAACCACTGAAGTGTCTTAGGATGACTGAAACTCCGAGAAATGGTCTACCATCTAAAGATCTGGAATACCGCATATGCCATTTAAGACGTTGAAACAAGACTTCGTTTGGGAGGGATTGGGGAATCGTGGGATTTAACTTTGCTAAGTCTGACATGCGCCGGATGATCACGTCTGTCTTGATCTGTTGAGCTAAGAATGGCGTCAACATAAAAAATTGTACAGGGAGGACGTTTAAATTCCATTTTCCAATACGGGAGATGAAATTTGTTGTATTTAACTGACATTCGGAGTGTTTACTCTTTATTACAGAGCACCCTCCAAAAGGCAATGTGGCGAAGTGTCATCTGCCTTAAAACATCTTCGTCAGAAGTTAACTCCTAAGCAATTTAATTTGCATTGATAAAAAAGGTTAATGTACTTACCGTAGGGCTTATTCCCCATTGTCGACTTTGAAATGTTCTTTCTTTTGGTTAATTGTAACGTTTTTTTATGTTTTTATACCTATTTCTTTTAGAGTCAGTAGTAAGTTGTACGTTACAAACAAATTCTTACCTTTTTAAAATATCGCTCATTAAACTCGTCTTCACGAACTTTTCTAGCTAGTTAACGCAATTAAAATAGTTACAGGTCTTAATCGTAAGCGAGCTACCAACCTGGAGGCGAAGAAATTCCTTTCTTGGAGAACACACAGTACTTAATCAGTAAGCCAGTAATCAGGGCTAGTGCTACCAGGATTCCAATCGATGTGGACACATAAGTAATGGTATGATTGGAACCTGGATGAAGAGAACTAACGTTAGAAAGAATCGAAACAACGCATGGTCATTGTAAATTTTCTATACTTTTCTCTGCCACTTTCTTCACAAAATTAAATTTCGCTAACATATATTAAAAACGTGTCATTTTATTATGAAGGAATATCTGATATAGTTGACCTTCTTGGCCATCATGTGAATTCTAAAACAAGTGAAATAACAAATAACAAACTGGCAAATTTAAAGCAAAGTCTACTTACTTGACTTTTTATCCGTAGTCGGAGGGACACCTATTAGTAATCGGGTAAAAAAGAACCCTTGATTTTAGCTTAACCCCGAAATTCAGCCTCCTGTATCAAATAACACTTCTTAGAGCACATTTAACTATTTACCTCCAACGATTAATAGTAAAATGATTGTAAACATTGTCCGCTCAGTACTTAGCCTCTAAGTGCAGGTTTAGTGTATTTATCTTCTGATGCATTCATCGACATCTCAGCCCATGCTAATTTATATTTTGCTGGGGAGCCTTAAGCCTGGTTTTCACTAGCGACGCAAGCACAAGCGCAAGGATAACAGCTCTTATTTCACCGTGAAAACGGCTTCGACTCAAGCAAAAGCACAAGCGTATTGCATTTTGATAGTTGTGCTTGTGCTTGCGGCAAGCACAAGTACAAGGATCAAAATTTGTCCTTTTTTGCGTGATTGTGCTTGTGCTTGCGCTTTTGTTTGCGTCGCTAGTGAAAACCAGGCTTTACTCTCCCCAGACCTTGTTAATCACGACAACCGTTATAGGGCCAGGCGTAGCGATTTGCTTAATTTTTGAAAGTCCCTATATATTACTTTAGCAAATACGGTTGGGCTAGGCCTAGAAAACGCCCCGTTGCAAGTGACACTATTTGGTCTGAACAAAAACATTTTTCATAAGACCAAGGTAGGCCATAAATTACATGAAGATTAACAAGTGTTCGGCGAATCTTAACTTCTATAATGACCTATAATGGGATATTAAAGTAGTTAAACTCAAAACGAAACACCTTACACCTTCTGTACCTGCACAACTTGAATTGTTACATTCTGCTTTCTGAGTGTTATTTTCAAGAAGTCGGCAGTTCTCTTCGCTGCTGCAATTTGCTGTCTTATTTTTATTTTCCAAATAAGAACAGTTTTTTCCACCGTTGCACTTTACTGTCTGGTTGTTACTTCCTAGGTGTGAGCAGTTCTTTCCATAAGGACCAGGAGGCGGATTTGTACAAGAACGGTTCCGTGAGTGAAGTCCAACACCACAAGATGCAGAACATTCAGTCCAGGAACTCCAGTGAGAATAGGCACCGTTTTCTGCCAGAACTGAAAAAAGAGGGTTTTTTTAAATTGTTTTTCTTTTTTGGTTTGAAATTGGTATTTATTCACTAGATATATACAGCAATGTTCAATTTCATGCCTTAAACTTCGTGCGAACTTCTCTTTTAAAACTCTTTTCAAAGGGGAAGCTGTTATAAAGCTATGATTTTTTTTACCTACGATATTTCAACATACAAGGTTTCACAGATAAAAAAAAATTATTCCAACCATCTTTGATCCAAAAATGCAAGAGACTGATGAAAGATCAAAGAACAGGCTCATTCATGCGCAGTAACCTTTACACTTTAGCGCTTTATGTTATGCCCTTTATACTATCAAGGTCGGGACACACTAGGCGACAAGTCGCTGCAACATGTCGCGGAGACAAGTTACTGCAAAATGTTGCCTCGTGTGACATTGTGCATTTTTTGCGACAATCTTTGTCGCTGCGACAGAATTTTCTCGCTGCAAATTTAAACCAGTTTGAATTCGTGCGACTGATCGCGGCGTCAAAATGAGCGAAAGCAGCCTTGTCGCAGCGTGTGCACACTTCTGTGACAAGTCGCTGCGACAAAATATAAATTAACCAATAAGAGGGCGTCATGTATTTTCGCGATCTTTAATTGGAAAACTAGTTCACATTGGGCGCTTTCCATTCGACCAAAAATTCCGGAAATGTCGGAACAAGGACGAATGGTACAGAAATTTCCTGGGAAAGTTTCCAGAAAATCCGGAAAGTGTGGACTTTCCGAAATGCGAACCATTCAACCGAAAACCCCGGAAATTCCAGAAGCAAAATCAAATGGAACTGAAAGTTTCCGGAAATTGTTTTCGAAAATTTGGGTCTACCTTGCGAGGTTGTCCTCTTTTCCGGAAATTTTGGAAAAAGCTACCATTTTACACTCAGCCTATGTTCCTTCGGCAGAAAATTTAGCGATTTGTGCGGCTGAAAGCAGTTACATGTGTTAAGGAAGCATTCTTGAAACTCCAAACAAAAAAATTCAGGTGAACTCGGTTGTTTTTCGTTGATGTTTTGCAGGCGGCAGCAAAGAAATATACAAATAATTATTTATAACGCGCGTGTAGGCTTCGCCATTGTTTTGCTCATTAAACTTTTTGGGTTGGCGACGTTTTCGTTGCTTTTAGTGTGCCTTTTTAAAGGTCCCTGTATTTGTGGCCACGATGTCATTCATGGCGTTTATTTTCAGTGCAAAAATATCGAACTATATGTGCAGGAAACCGGCCACAAAGCATTAATTTAATGCACCGTAGAAATTTCCATATTAGACGCACAACCTGATCATATGCAAATTTTGTTTTGCCTTCCGTGCAGTCAACCGGAAAAGTTGGAAAATGCTGTTCCATTTGCCACTGGAATTTTCCGGAAACTCAAACCAGAATTTTTGGTCGAATGGAAAGCGCCCTTCATCACACTTCCAAATTCGCTGCTTGTGCACCGAACCACAGGCAGCCCAAGCTAACGATAAGAGCCACAGTACTCTAAGACTCAATTTATAACGATTTGTATGGGAATGAAACAATTTTGTTTTACGATGTATAAATTCGAACGTTTTATGAATAAATTTGACTTACACTGTTGCTGTGTCGTGTTCTTTCTTGTTTGCCAGCTCCGATCGCGCCAAAGTGAATTGGAGTGAATTGGATGAGTTTTTGCTTTGCGAAATTTTGAACACGTGTACTTTTTTAAAGATTCCCAAGGCTGCAAACTATTTTCGACAGTATCTCACTCGAAGCATAATATCTTCCGTAAAATTGGTCAAATCGCTACAGAATTTCCACCACCGTAATCTCCGGTAATTTCTCTTTGGTTCCGAGTACTCTAGTGAAGCGTATAAAATTCTTCCAAAGTGCGATCATTGCTTTTCTTGTTGTGCGCGGCCCATCAAACCACACACAAAATGGCGTCAGGTCGACAAAATTGACCTCGGCGATGGAGGGGCATGGCAATATTGTCACTATCTCCAATATACGCTGTGAGACCCGGAGAGGTCGATTTTCTACAGGAAATAGAAAATCACCGGCACGTGATTTCTTAAACTCCGGTTTTTATTTCCGGTAGAAAGTCGACCTCTCCGGGTCTCACAGCGTATTTTGGAGTAAGGAACAATAACTTCCTACCCCTCCACCGCTGAGGTTAATTTTGTCTTCCTGACGCCATTTTGTGTGTGGTTTGATGGGCCGCGCATAACAAGAAAATCAAAAATCGCACTTTGGAAGAATTTTATACGCTTCACTAGGGCACTCAGAACCAAAGGGACAACGATAGGAAAGAGAAATTACCGGAGATTACGGTGCTGGAAATTCTGTAGCGATTTGACCAATTTTACGGAAGATATTTCGCTTCGAGTGAGATACTGTCGAAAATAGTTTCCAGCCTTGGGAATCTTTAATAAAGTACACGTGTTCAAAATTTCGCAAAGCAAAACCTCATCCAATTCACTTCAAATTGGCTCGATCGGAGCTGGCAAACAAGAAAGAACACGACACAGCAACAGTATAAGTCAAATTTATTCATAAAACGTTCGAATTTATACATCATAAAACAAAATTGTTTCATTCCCATACAAATCCTAATAAATTGAGTCTTAGAGTACTGTGGCTGTTATCGTTAGCAGAGACCTGTCGCTGTGACTTGTCGCCTAGTAACAGGAGTGCACGATATCGAGTAGCCTTCCATTAAATGTAGAACGTTAAATAGAGGTTAATACATGGTTGCATGGAGATATAAAATTTCATCTCACGGGTAAGCGCAAATTTCATATCTCCAAGCAACCATGTATTTGTTTGTTTGTTTTATGAGCCAACTAAGAACGAGGTTTTTGACGATTTTGCGAAGGTCATACGATTTTTACGAACATTTCCCGACCTTTTTCCGAAAATTTCCGAAGATTTCCGAGGAAGATCCAAAGCTGTTTCAACTAATATCCGGCGATAAACTTTGGTTTATTCATTATTTATTAAATACTAGCAATGGTATATTTTAATTCCTGTGTTTTGATTGGTTAACAGGCAATGGTATATGAGCTCATATGCCATTGACCACAAATATAGTAGCCGATACGCGTGGACGAAAACAGCTGGGGAGCTCAAATGTTGCAATTCTTTGGGTGTGTTTAATAAAGAAATTATTCCACTCGCGCTTGTTGGATATCATAGAGATCGCTACGCGCCTCGTTTGCCATCTTATGTCCAACGCGCTCTCGTGGAATAATTGTGAAACTCGTCAGGAAACGTGACGAAATCGATATAACTACATGTGAAATATACCATATCTTTGAAAGTGTAAAAATGATTTTTCCCAGCGAGAGAAATCCTGTTAATTCACTTTAGTTTGTATATATAAAAAGGACGTGTTAAATGTAAGAATGCTCACTTGCTAGGCAGCCGTAGAATTCTAACCGCAAAGCTATGTATATGTGCCAAGACTCAGGAGTAACTCTTATGTACTGTGTTCGTATTGTAGGGACCAACTCGTTAATAACGACGCTGTTCTTGACTGTGTTTCCTGAAAAGGTCTGAATAAAACAATAGCTAAGTCAACTTTCCTATAAATAACCGGCACGCATACATGCATGCACAGGCGATGACGCTTTACAATGATCCCAGAAATTGCATTTTTCTTATTCATTTTAATTTTTATTTGCCTTGACTACAAAACGAACCTCCAATACATTACAAACCTACAGTATTATAAGATAAAATCTGATAAATACATTAAATCATTATGAACTACGTCATTTAGCAACAGAAAGGCCCAGGATTGATTTCCACACCTAGTCGATACTGAAGATTGTGTGACATTTCCGTATTGAAATGGTCTGAAGTGTAATGACGTCAACACCGCTTACTAGAATCACTTACATGCATTTAAGCAACTTATCAAACAAAACATTTTAGATCAGCTAAATCAGCAATAGGGTAGAAGTTATTTCTGAACTCTGGCTTCTCGTGCATATAGGAATACGGATACCGTCACTGTGTTATTTTTAATGGCTTGAGATAAATACCCGAATTAATATTATCAAAAGCAGTAAAAGGAAGATGGCGGGTCGCGAAGGGAAAAGATAAATATTATCGACAACAATGCACGTCAAAGCAAACAATGATTTCAGAAAGCTCACCTTTGCAATCTAATCAAGATACTGCTGCCATCGGTCTCCCTTTTGAAAAGGTTTCAAAAGTTATGACACTAACCGGCCTTCACTCGTCAAATTCAACATCAGTCAACTTAGTCTGCCATCACGTATGCCGACTTCGAATACACGTACAACGGTAAAAAAGTTCTTTAAGCGAGCTCACAATTATCCAGTACATCATTCTCCCCTGACCCCAAAACTCCATTTAACTGTACGTTAGAAATCAAACGCGTTTTGCCGATGGATGCTCTTAAAGTTGATTCATACTCATTGACAATCAAAGATGGCGTACCGAAACTGAGTAAACAACAAAGTGCCTAGTTCCCAGTGCTACTCGGTTGGAGTAATCTTTCACTCCTCACACGGCCGTCCACCGGGCCATAGCATATAGGCGTCACCGCCTAAATGATGCAAGGACAGATGAACTAGGATGCTTTCCATTGGCCAAATGTTTCGAAAATGTGGGTCGGAAGTCAAATTTAAAGGTCTGTCTCGGTTCGGTCTGACCGGAATATTCGGGACCACCTCTGGAGGTGATCCACTTTGAGCGGTCGGACCGAAAGTTACCGTTCCATTTAGACGCACTGTTTTGTTGTCCTACTTTCATTCAGTAGCTTCTCACAGTCGCGGAGTACTGGGGAAAGCAATGCAAAATGGAGAAGATCGTTTCACTCGTTTGGCTCGGTCAGTTCCAGTTGGTCCGACTAGACTGGTCGTAATTTCAAAATGGAAAGCACCCCTAAAAATCAATCTTTGGCTATGATGGGCTTATGAATTAATAAAAATGTTTCACCTTCTTTTTTGATCCTGGCGGATATTGCTGAAAGTATAATCCGTTATTACTGTATCTCAGGGAGTAACTCTTTACCCGATAACCTCTCGTGTAAGAACCCTGTGTTGCAATGCCCGTAACTTGCGTCTCCTTTCCAAAATTGACCTGAAGCCACTGACTGCGATCCTGCCGTGCTGGTCTCCATGGCGAAGGGCCTTCACCTGTAGATCCTCTCTTATAGTTTAGCCTGGCATTAACCGGATTAACCCCGGAGGAGGCTGTTATGGCAAAATTTGGTATCAAGCCGTTTTCCATTCCGAGTGGTTTCTTGCAACCTATAAAAGTTAATACGGCATTTTTAGATGACAAAAACCTTAAATTTTAATAAGAAAGTACTGTATATTGCTTGGGGTGGAGGGGGGGGGAGGGGAATAATTCTTGGTTTTCACGTGACGTCATCAAAATTCTAAAACCCAGAATCGCAAGACTCCTGATATTTTGTCCTTCACTGGCTATAAGATGTCTTTAATATTTATCTTGTTGAAGGTTTTAAGCTAGATTACATTCGCCGTCTATAATATAGAGCATTTTGAATTTCGGAGTTTTACGCCACACGAGATCAAAGATGGCCGCCAGAGGGCTGTCACGTCCTCTTTAAAAAATGCCTTATCTTGCGATTTTTAACAATCTGAACAGTTGCGGTTTTGCTAGAAGTGTTTATGTGAATGTTTACTTGTTCACGAGGGTGATCCGATTGCTTTTTGTAGCAAAATTTAATGCCAGATGTTTTCATTGATTTCCGGCGGCCATGTTGGAGCCCAAGCAGTTGGACTCCAACATGGCGATTCCATACTGTGCTCTCTAAATTTGCGTGAGACATTTTGACGGATAACTCGAGTACGGAATAACGTTCAGACCTGAGACTTGGACAACTAGCTAATATAGTAGTTTTCTACAACCTGTAATATTCTTGTTTTTTTTTTATCCATTAGTTTTGGATTTATTTTTTCGCGGCGTGACAGTGACGTGACAGTGAAAACCACCTATAGTAAAATAATGAAATTGTAATTTTTGTGTTTGCGTAAGATCGCAAAGAGAAATTCCATTTCTCCAAGCAACCATGAATTATTTTGTTTATTTAAATTTTGTTTATCAAAACTCTGTACAAAATTGAACTGTTCCGAAGACTACCGAGGAAGATCCGAGGATGTTTCGACTTAATATCGATAAACTTTGGCTCATTCAGCATTGAAACATGGCAAACTCGTCAACAAACGTGTCGAAATTGATATCTTTAGATGTGAAGTACCGTATTTATTCGAATAAACGCCTCGGCATTTATTAAATTTTTCGTGATTCGAGTGCGGCGTTTATTCGAGGGCGGCGTTTATACGAGGGCGGCGTTTATTTAAAATACAATTTATTTCTTACAAAGAATAGCATAGTAACTGAACAATTGTACTTTAAAAACAGGGATATGCATGGAGTATTGCTTGTCTCAAAAGTCATTTTCAATATCTTAAAACATTGTTGCAATCAAGGAAAATAATTATTTTTAGGCTTGCTCAAACTTGATAATTACTGCATTTGCTGTTTGAGTCTATAATTCGAATAAACGCCGCATGATGATGCAGCGTTTTTTCGAGGGCGGCGTTTATTAATTTTTCTGCTCTAAAATGCGGCGTTTAATAGAGGGCGGCGTTTATTCGAGGGCCGCGTTTAATCGAGTAAATACGGTATATCATATCTTTTTCGGTGTAAAAAGATGATTTTTCTCAGTGAGAGAAATCCTGGTAATTCACTCTAGTTTATATAATAAATACAAATATTTGATTAAATACCTAAGTAAGAAATTCCAATTATACCAGGGCCGAGAAGCTGCCTGCCCGTATAATTGGGATTATATGAACAAACGAAGGGAGAAATATATGAGAATATATTAGGTATTGTCCGCTTATTAAAGAACGAAGAGGATTAAGCTAAGCTAACGACATCGGATGAAAACCACCAACAAAGAAGCCAAAAAACGACAGAACTACAACTTTTACATCTCCTTACCTGCTGGAGTACAACCATAGAATTCAGCTCTTAATGAAATCCAACCAAGGTAGCTAATTGGGTTGATTCGGATGTAGCGGGTGATTATGGGATTCTGTAGCTTGTTTCTGACAATTGTATCTCGATCAGTGTTACCGTCAAATATCTTAAAGTAGAAACAGATAAGCACAGCTTCTAAGGCATTATATCAAATACACCATGAAAAAATTAATTATATTATTTACAAGGCTTAAAAGTTATAAAATTTAAAAAGAAACCAAACGTTTTCTGTTGTCATCATCTGTTGTCACCCTGATGATGACAACAGAAAACGTTTGGTTTCTTTTTAAATTTTATAACTTTTTAGCTTGGAAATAATATTTTGCCTTTTTAGCGAATATTATGACAACAAAAATGTAATTTATTTATTAACTAATAAATCAATAAAAAATTAAACAGTGAAAAACAATGAAACTTACACATCTTCCCTTCTAACTACGTAAATAAGTTATTTTACCCAATTAATTAATCATAATGAGAGAACATTTCGATATACAATTGAGGATAAAAATAAGCGAAAATAAGCCACGACGTTTCGAACTCATCTTGAGTTCATTATCAAGTAGATATGAGTAAAATAACGGTCGAGTTAAGTTTAAATGCAAATAGAGGTGATAGAGTATATTAGAATATTTTAAAAGCAGTGTTTCGCGGTCAATAGCGTTCACAGTGTTAGTGCGTGCGGTATTTAATTAGGTAAATACTTTCGCACGTATCGAGTCCGCCTGCGTGTTTAGTGCTGGTTTTCTCTCGCGAATTAAAAGCATTTCGTTCACTAAACAATCCAGTTTCCCTTGGCATTTCTTTAAGACGGAAAACATATTTCTTATGGCAGGACTCTCGACACCGTGGATTTCTTTTAGTAATTGTAAAGCACTTAAAAAGTAATTGGCAAGCACTTAAGTAATTGGCAAGCACTTAAAAGAAATCCACGGTGTCGAGAGTCCTGACATAAGAAATATGTTTTCCATCTTAAAGAAATGCCAAGGGAAACTGGATTGTTTAGTGAACGAAATGCTTTTAATTCGCGAGAGAAAACCAGCACTAAACACGCAGGCGGACTCGATACGTGCGAAAGTATTTACCTAATTAAATACCGCACGCACTAACACTGTGAACGCTATTGACCGCGAAACACTGCTTTTAAAATATTCTAATATACTCTATCACCTCATTTGCATTTAAAGTTAACTCGACCGTTATTTTACTCATATCTACTTGATAATGAACTCAAGATGAGTTCGAAACGTCGTGGCTTATTTTCGCTTATTTTTATCCTTACCTTAATTAATCATATATTAAAAATTGAAATATAGTACCTCCCTACCTTCTTACTGACAGAAACAAATGAATGGAGTAATTAACTGATCTAATAAATTAAGTAAGTAAGAAATTTATTCCCATATGTCTAGAATTTGACTTACAATCAATTACCAATTAATTTATTAACATATGCCTAGCTACCTACTTACCTTATTACCGTCATTAATCAATCAATAAATGGAAGATCGTACGAAATAATGAATGAACAAAATAAACTACCGTATTTATTCGATTAAACGACGCGGCGTTTATTAAATTTTTCGTGATTCGAGTGCGGCGTTTATTCGAGGGCAGTGACCACTACTCACCATTAGAGTTCTCAGTAGCTCAGTGGTTAGAGCGTCCGACTAGTGTACGGAAGGTCGTGGGTTCGAGTCCCATCTGTAAACTCAGAATTTTTCTGAGTTCATTCTCTCCACACATCAATCCATTATTATTATTTATGTATTTCTTGCTAACAATAGTACGGTAACTGAACATTTGAATTTTCAAAAACAGAAAAATGTTTTCGTGCTTGTCTGAAAATATATTTTCAATATCTTAAAACATTGTTAGAATGAAGAAAAATATTTTTAGGGCTTTTATAAACTTGATTATTACTGCTTTGCTTTTTGGACTCTATTATTGGAAGAAACGCCGCATTATGATGCGCCTTTTATCCGAGTGCGGCGTTTATTAATATTTGTGCCCTAATGTGCGGCGTTTATTGGAGGGTGGCGTTTATTGGAGGGAGGCGTTTAATCGAATAAATGCAGTACAATCAACAATGCATTAGATTTGAAAAGCAAAAAGTACCTTGACATGACCTTCTTCCTCATAATCCTGGAAAATGATTCCGTCATTACTGTATGACACACGGTACTTTGTCACCCATTGATCAAAATCTTGTCTTCCTTGAGTGGCAACCATCGTCACTTTAACAGAACGTCCAAAATCCACCTGAAACCAACTGTTGTTGCGATTATTGCCAGCTGACCAGGCTCCATAACGTCCAGAAATACTCTTGAAATGAAGTCTTCCGTTTCCTGGGATATGCCAGGTTAAACCGGGCAAATACGTGCTTGAAGCCGTGATCCAGGAGTCAGGAATCGAATATTTTTCTAACCCTAAGCTATCCTGACAAACAGCTAAAAGACAGATCAATTCAAACAATTTCATTTTGTAGTACTGGAAGCCAAAAAACGACAGAACTACAATTTTGACATCTCCTTACCTGGAGTACAATTATAGAAGTCAGCTCTTAAGGAAATCCAACCATGGTAACTAATTGGTTTGATTCGGATGTAGCGGGTGATTATGGGATTCTGTAGCTTGTTTCTGACAATTGTATCTCGATCAGTGTTACCGTCAAATATCTTAAAGTAGAAACAAGTAAACACAGATGTTAAACCTGATATGTTTTAAAGTTAAAATTACATCTTCTAAGGCATTTTATCAAATACACCATGAATAATGTAATTAATTTATTAGCTAATCAAACAAAAAAAAATAAAAATTGAAGAACAATGAAACTTACTTCCCTTCTAACTACATAAATAAGTTATTTTACCAATTAATTAATCATATACTAAAAATTGAAAAATAGTACCTCCCTACTTACTTACTGACAATAACAACTGAATGGAGTAATTAATTGATCTAATCGATTAATTAATTAAGGTGGCCCGCGGGTATTTCTGGGAGCGAAGGTGCTTTTTTTTAAGTCAAATTTTAAGCACGTAAACGTAGGCCGATTTCTATGATATTTGGCAATCGAAATAAGAAATGTCCAAATTTTATAAAGCTTTTAATTTTAGAGCAAACAAAATAAACATTTGCGAGAAAAAAGCACTTTATGAAAAACTGATTTTTCGAAAAAATGCGATTATTTTCAAAACGCGAAGATATATTTTTTTCTAATTATTGTCAATAAGTTCAAGTTATCCTAGGTTTCGTGTGAGCAAGTTTCAACTAAATCGGCTGGGTAGAAACTGCTCTACAGTTGACTGTTGAATTTTCGCATCAAAATATTGTTGTTGGGTATTTTCGCCAGCTATTGCAACAACGCTGAATTAATGCTAAGATCACTTCTGTCATTTGAAAGCTCAATACCACCTAAAACACTGCTGAAAAATCTGAAACGATCGGAAACTCTCGGCAAAAGTTATAAACAAATGAAGTATAAGTTGTTTACGGTTCGTAAATTGTAAACTAAGAAATATTCAATATTTTTCCAATTAAAAAAAATCTACCGATTTTTTTTTCTTTTATTTTTTAGTATGCAAAAATCCAACATATAAACAAACGCTATTATCTAATTTCGAGCGTGAAGTCCCGATGAAACTCGGCGAATTGGGCTCGTCAAGATAGCCACCTCTCGTCTTTCAGTTTAAAGCGCTTTGGAAACCCCTCACCAAACAGTAAATTATTCAAACCTGACGCATTCCCAAGAGTATTTTGTAATTATAATGAAAATCAAGCTTTGCTTCCATTTGTGCATTTCTTTGTGCAATGAGTGTCTTTGAGAGCAAAATACTCTTGGGAATGCGTCAGGTTTGAATAATTTACTGTTAGTTGAGGGGTTTCCAAAGCGCTTTGAACTGAAGGACGAGAGGTAGCTATCTTGAAGAGCCAAATTTGACGAGTTTCATCGAGACTTCACGCTCGAAACTAAATGATGGTGTTTGCTTATATGTTGGTTTTTTGCATACTAAAAATTAAAAGAAAAGAAATCGGTGGATTTTTTTTAATTCGAAAAAGATTGAATTTTTCTAATTTGCAATTTTCGCACCGTAAACCACTTATGCTTCATTTGATTATAACTTTTGCGGAAAGTTTCCGATCGTTTCAGATTTTTCAGCAACTTTTTAGGGGATATTGAGCTTTCAAATGACAGAAGTGATCGTAGCATTAATTAAGCATTGCTGTAATGGCTGGCGAAAATATCCAATTACAATCTTTTGATGCGAAAAATAAACAGTCAACTGTACAGCAATTTGTACCAAGCCGATTTAGTTGAAACTTGGTCACATGAAACCTAGGTTTACTTGAAGTAATTGACCTTAATTAGAAAAAAATCTATCTTCGCGTTTTGAAAATATTCGCATTTTTTCGAAAAATAGGTTTTCATAAAGTGCTTATTTCTCGCAACTGTTAATATTTTGGGCTTTAAAAGGTAAAGCTTTATAAAATTTGAACATTTGTTATTATGACTACCAAAAATCAGAGAAATCGGTAACGGTTTTCATTCCCAAAATTAGATTTGAAAAATAGCACCTCCGCTCCTGGATTTACCCGCGGGCCACCTTAATTAATTTAGTAAGTAAGAAAGTAAGTTATTCCCATATGTCTAGAATTTGACCTACAACCTTGACAATTAATCAATTACCAATTAATTAATTAACATATGCCTAGCTACCTAATTACCTTATTACTGTAAGTAATCATGCAATAAATGGAAGAACGTACGAAACAATGACATGATGAACAAAATAAACTACCGTATTTATTCGATTAAACGCCGCGGCGTTTATTACATTTTTCGTGATTCGAGGGCGGCGTTTATTCGAGGGCGGCGTTTATACGAGGGCCGCGTTTTTTTAAAATAAAATTTAGTTCTTGATAACAATAGTATGGTAACTGAACATTTGAATTTTCAAAAACAAAAAAATGTTTTAGTGCTTGTTTGAAAATATGTTTTCAATATCTTGAAACATTGTTACGACGAAGAAAAATATTACTTGATTATTACTGCTTTGCTTTTGGACTCTATTATTGGAATAAACGCGCATCATGATGTGGGCATTTATTAGATGGCGGCGTTTATTAATATCTCTGCCCTTATGTGTGGCGTTTATTGGAGGGAGGCGTTTAATCGAATAAATACATTATAACCAACAATACACTACATTTGGAAAGCAAAAAGTACCTTGACATAACCTCCTTCCTCATAGTCTTGGAAAGAGATCCCGTCATTGCTGTATGACACACGGTACTCTGTCACCCATTGATCAAGATCTTGTCTTCCTTGAGTGGCAACCATCGTCACTTTAACAGAACGTCCGAAATCCACCTGAAACCAACTGTTATCGTGCTTATTGCCAGCTGACCAGGCTCCATAACGTCCAGAAATACTCTTGAAATGAAGTCTTCCGTTTCCTGGGATATGCCAGGTTGTACCGGGCAAATACGTGCTTGAAGCGGTGATCGAGGAGTCAGGAATCGTATAGTTTTCTAACCCTAAGCTATCCTGACAAACAGCTAAAGACAGATCAATTCAAACAATTTCATTTTGTAGTACTGGAAGCCAAAAAACGACAGAACTACAACTTTGACATCTCCTTACCTGGAGTACAATTATAGAAGTCAGCTCTTAAGGAAATCCAACCATGGTAACTAATTGGTTTGATTCGGATGTAGCGGGTGATTATGGGATTCTGTAGCTTGTTTCTGACAATTGTATCTCGATCAGTGTTACCGTCAAATATCTTAAAGTAGAAACAAGTAAACACAGATGTTAAACCTGATATGTTTTAAAGTTAAAATCACATCTTTTAAGGCATTTTATCAAATACACCATGAACAACGTAATTAATTTATTAACTAATCAATCAAAACAATTAAAAATTGAAGAACAATGAAACTTACTTCCCTTCTAACTACATAAATAAGTTATTTTACCAATTAATTAATCATATATTAAAAATTGAAAAATAGTACCTCCCTACTTACTTACTGACAATAACAACTGAATAGAGTAATTAATTGATCTAATCGATTAATTAATTAATTGATTAATTTTATAAGTAAGAAAGTAAGTTATTCCAATATGTCTAGAATTTGACCTACAACCTTGACAATTAATCAATTACCAATTAATTAATTAACATATGCCTAGCTACCTAATTACCTTATTACTGTAAGTAATCATGCAATAAATGGAAGAACGTACGAAACAATGACATGATGAACAAAATAAACTACCGTATTTATTCGATTAAACGCCGCGGCGTTTATTACATTTTTCGTGATTCGAGGGCGGCGTTTATTCAAGGGCGGCGTTTATACGAGGGCCGCGTTTTTTAAAAATAAAATTTAGTTCTTGATAACAATAGTATGGTAACTGAACATTTGAATTTTCAAAAACAAAAAAGTGTTTTAGTGCTTGTCTGAAAATATGTTTTCAATATCTTGAAACATTGTTACGATGAAGAAAAATATTACTTGATTATTACTGCTTTGCTTTTGGACTCTATTATTGGAATAAACGCGCATCATGATGTGGGCATTTATTAGATGGCGGCGTTTATTAATATCTCTGCCCTTATGTGTGGTGTTTATTGGAGGGAGGCGTTTGATCGAATGAATACATTATAACCAACAATACACTACATTTGGAAGCAAAAAGTACCTTGACATAACCTCCTTCCTCATAGTCTTGGAAAGAGATCCCGTCATTGCTGTATGACACACGGTACTCTGTCACCCATTGATCAAGATCTTGTCTTCCTTGAGTGGCAACCATCGTCACTTTAACAGAACGTCCGAAATCCACCTGAAACCAACTGTTATCGTGCTTATTGCCAGCTGACCAGGCTCCATAACGTCCAGAAATACTCTTGAAATGAAGTCTTCCGTTTCCTGGGATATGCCAGGTTGTACCGGGCAAATACGTGCTTGAAGCGGTGATCGAGGAGTCAGGAATCGTATAGTTTTCTAACCCTAAGCTATCCTGACAAACAGCTAAAAGACAGATCAATTCAAACAATTTTATTTATTAGTACTGCAAGTAATAATAAACAGTCGATTTTCCTGTTGCAACCCATTTTGCATATATTGGTCACCCGACTGACTGAATGACTTTTTAAATGAAGCTTTAAGAGGAAATCCGCCAGGACTTCGAGTAGTTATTGGACAAAATTATGTACCAAAACTATTTACACATGATTGCAAGCTTTTGTGTTACTGCTTCAAGTACCTTATTGAAAGAAATCTTTTCTAACAACACCAAACATCGAAAACAAATTTCGAAGTTTCACTGAATTCCCATGAAACGCTTAAAATATGTGAGCTTTTGCCCATAGCTTATGAACTTTGAATATCATTTTCTCAGACTCTGATCAGAAATTGTTGTACCAGAATTATTTCCACCTTATTGCAAACTTTTTTGTTACTGCTTCAAATATCTTATCAAAAGAAATCTTTTCTAACAACACCAAACATCGAAAACAAATTTCGAAGTTCCGCTGAATTCCACTGAATCGCTTAAGACGAATTTACAAAATAGCTACACGTGAGATTTTGTCTATACCTTGTGAACTTTGAAATTCATTTTCTCAGACTCTGATAAGAAATTATTGTTGGTGTTATCACGGATAATTACTTACATCTTTACCTTTTATTAACGGTAGGAAATAACGCAATAGGATTTTAATTATTCTGGTACTTGATTTTTGTCCAACTTTAATAAATATTACTCGACTTCCTAGTGGATTCCGTCTTAACCCTATTCGGTTGGGGGCTTTTGAGGCCCGCGCTGACTTTGAACTTTTATAACTTTTTTTAAGATTTAACCAAACGCTGCCAAACTTTCTGAGTTTTCCTAAAATTTATCTGGCAACAATTTGGTAGGGTTGGATGATGTGTCAGGAACATTTTGACAGGCATGTTTGCCCAAATTCGTAATTTTGCGTGTTTTTGTTAATAATCAAAGCTCTCTTCGAGATATCGACTTTTTTGCATGAAGTTAGTATGAGTAGAAGGTTTATACTGGGCATTGTTGTTCGAACATATCATGGAAGAATTCAAACGTCTTTCAGTTCAAGCATTTTTTTTTATTTTCGCGGAGGAAATGCTGTATTTGTCAGTCGCGACGGCTGGGCGCATTGCGAGTCATATACTTTGGCTTGGTTAAAAATGGTAAACTTTGACGCTTGCCTTTAATCGAAATAGTTGTTTCCTTTCGAGTTAGAAATATTTCTACTCGCTTAATGCAGGGTTCCCGATAAAGGTTACGCACGACAGAGTTACCTTTTGTCTCGTCACGCAATCTTAACCCCACATTGAGAAGTAAATTTTCGTTTGGATATTACCAAAAGCCGCTTCTCCTCTCGTTATTCTTTACCTTACGGCTACATATGTCATTTCTAACGACTACATTTCCAGTAAAACAGTTGCTGTTTTTTTCTAATGGCGATGCATTAACTTCTGAACAGAAGCAAAAACTTTTAGTGTTTACTACTTCCACCGGAAAAAATTTCACAACAGGCTACAAAAACACTTGTAAATATCAATTCACACCTGCATTGAATCATAATGTTGCAATTCTAAGTTGTGCAACTCAGCAGAAATAATCAATTGTCACGCAATGAGTTCCCTTTGGTTAACTATTAGCAACGTTTTAGTGTGTGAAAGACTTGTACCAGTACAAATTGCGTTCTTAATCGTTTTAAACTTCGCTCACGTTTTTAATTGTTATATAACGTTTGTAAATCTGACAAGTCACGTTTTTTCTACAATAACGGAAGCGTTGAAGCACAACTATAGAGTGACACTTTACAAGTCACGCACTTTGATCACCCACAGCGGAAAGTATTCCCTTGAGAAATTAAAATAGTCCCTTGAGAGTTAACAAGAATGTTGTTCCTTCCGGTTCCAGATTACCCAACTTAACCACTATTCTCCTTCATTTTGCTTGTAAACAAGCAGAGGAGTCGAAAAAATCAACTTAAATGGAATTGTTTTTACATTTTTACGAGTTTAAAGTACATTTTTTATTTATTTTCAGTACTTTGCAGTGATTTTGGGTGGTTTTCTGGCATTTTGGAAAAATGTGGAAGGTTGTGCCAGGTAGCTGAGTCATAGACCTAATAGCCCTAGGAAGCCTAGGGTCAGGTATTGAATGGCTGGCTTGCTAGAGGTGGTGAAAACATAGCCCTGAGAATAGGCATATATTGGCACGAAAAATGTATTATTCTTAAGTTCAGCAAAGAAAAAGCCCAGAAGCCCTAGATAGATATAATAATAGACCAAATTAGTTTTTACACAAGCCAGAGGTTGCTTCTTAGTGCAAAAGGCGTCGTTGAACGGCGGAGTTCCAGAAATATTTGAGCAAATTTATATGTAATATAAATGCCAATTTATAATTATTGCCAAAGTATAACCGGAAAGGTCAAGAATAGGCCTCTCGAGTTACAATGAATCATTTTCTATGCGTCTGGAGTGAATTCCTGCCCTTCCGCTCTCACATGTGACATTCACTGGCAACATATAACTGGATTTATGAAAACGTGGTCAAATAAAAGGTTTTATGAAAAGAAAAGGATTTATGAAAATGTGGTCAAAGAAAAGCCGGTGACCTGAGTGTTTTTGACCAAGTACATTACACTGCTATATGGCCTAAAAACATGCCGAGAAAGGGGGAAAAAAAGGAACTACAGCGCTGAAAGGTAGAAAAGAGAGAGGAGGAGTGAAAAAAGACTGACATTCACTTTAGTTTTAATATCGTCTACTTTAACGGCGATTTGCGCTTACAACGGTGAAAATTTCACTAACCTGGTTTTCATAAATCCAGTCATATAAGTAATATAAATTAAAGTTAATGTGTCAACCATGAAAGGAGTTCAGAGAAGTCATAAGATCACTCCATTCAAATATGCAGATCCGTCACGCAATATGCTGCAAGACTATCACTCTTGAGTTACATTCAAAGGTCAAATGGTCTTCTAGAGTATGATGCACTATTCGGGCTGGCCAATCACATCGCCCACTTTTCTATTATGTCAATCAAGACCATGCGGTTTTATCTAGACATGAGTAGTTTTACTTCTAATAATATACATACAAAATTGTCTGCATGCTCATTGGCTGAGAGCACGTCAATTAATCCCAAACAGTGCAGAAAGTTGAAATTGAGTGCAAAAAGTTGAAATTGAGTGCAGAAAGTTGAACTTAAATTGATTGACAGGAAAGTCGGAAAGCGCGCCAAAACAAAATGGCGCCCGATGTCGGAGTGTTTGAGAGAGAAAAAATCGAGCAAAAACATAACGATTCATGAAAAGTTTGACCGATTTAACGAAAGTTATAAGTATGTAAATCAAAGTACTAGGAATTGAACGTTTGTACAGCACAAGAGAGGCTTTACGAAACAACTGAAAGCTACCAATCGTGGATTTTGTTACGCGACGGCTCGTAAAGAAGAAAGATTACAAGCGTGAATTGAAGTTGGACATTTCAGCCCAAACCAATACAACTGAATAAGGATAAAAGCAACTGATAATGCATGACAGGGGAGAGCATGCGCGGACTGGCCGAAGACGGCCACGTTTTTCTGTGAAGGGAGACCTCTTCCCTCGAATTACTCAATTTCAGACGAAAAAACCTATCTACAGCATGAAAATTGTTCAAAAAATATGCCTCCTGTAAAGTCAGGCCGTAAGAACAAACGTGGTGAAAGAGGATCCACGGACGACGAAACTGCAGAACCAAAACGTGTCAACATGGCGTCCACCGATTTCGAACCTGAAGACTCAGAGGAGCGCGAGGACGTCCAACCAGACCTAGCGGACATCCACGCATTACTAAAAGATATCCAGAAGTCAATGAACAACCTTTCTAGGGAAGTTGCAGAATTAAAAACCTCTTTCAAGCAACAGGAATCGGAACTAAAAACTGCTAAGGAATCATTGAACGCAGCACTCAAGTACAACGCACAGCTCAAAACCGAATTGCAAGCGACCAAGAATCGAGTCAAAGAACTTGAAGTCGAAAATGACGATCTTTATGAAAATATGGACGCGTTAGAACAGTACACAAGGAAAAACTCTCTAGAGATTGAAGGTATTCCAGAAAATATTTGTGACGACGAGGAAGCGGTTTTGAAAGTCGCACAGGTCTTGAACGTCGACGTGAAGCGAGAAGATATCGACATCTGTCACAGGATTAAACGGAAAAAGTCGAATCCTATCATAGTGAGATTTATAAGCCATAAGGTGAAGAGGGCACTCTACAAGCAACGAGTTAAACTAAAGAATATCAGCGGTTCGCAGCTGTTCCCAAGTGCTCCGGCAACGGCAAGACCATCCTCGAACCGAATCTTCATCAATGAAAATTTGACGGCGCATCGCCGAAACCTGGTGCGAATGGCGAACGACATGAAGCAAGATGGAATTTTGAAAGGAGTGTGGACTGTAGACGGGAAAATCTTTGTCAAGACTTCACCTGAGGGTAGGCCGTTACGAATTAATACAGAAGATGATTTAGATGAACTTTAAGTAGATAAGCGTTGCTGGCAGGTTGAATTACATTTATTATATCCATAGTCTAAACATGAGGGAAGTCTCTAAGGGGACTGAGAAGGCGAAGCGAAAGCTTTATCTCCGTTTATTTTTTCGTTAGTTTACTTTTTGTATTCATAAGTGTTTGTTTTTGGTTTTATTTTTGCGTGATTTCTTTTTCTACAATTACATTCAAATGCAAAACAATTCAAGATGTAAAGTAATTTCACTAAACGTAAGGGGAATACACGATCAAACTAAAAGAAGGAGCATCTTTACATATTTAAAAGATCGGAAAGCAAGTATTTATTTTCTCCAAGAAACGTATTCTGAACTAAATGACGAAACAACTTGGCAAAACGAATGGGGAGGCAAAATGTATTTTTCCCATGGGTCCCGACATAGCAAAGGCACTTGCATATTAATAGATCCATCGACTAATTATAGGGTAGACTGCTCATTTAGTGACAAAACAGGAAGAATTACTCTCATTACAGTCAATATCAATGGTTTAAAAATGTCATTCTGTAATATTTACGCACCAAATAATCCATCCGAACAACTAGAATTTATACAAGAGCTTAATAATTGTATCATCGACAAATCGGAATTGACAAACCTTGTTGTTGGAGGTGACTGGAATTGCACGCTATCAAAAAAAGACAAAAAAGGCGGAACACCATGGAAACCATCACATTTCAATCAGCTTCTTCTTATGACAATGGAAATTTTTGATCTAATAGATATACAAAGAGTTCATCACCCCAATTTGAATATATATTCATATGTATCCAAAGCTTTAAACGTCAAATCTAGATTGGATTTTATTTTAATTGCAAAGAACTTGACAAAACATGTTAAAAGCATCGGAATTACTAATTCAATAGCACCAGATCATAAAACAGTTTTTCTTTGTTTGTCATTACCAAACAATTCTCCAAGGGGACCAGGATTCTGGAAGTTCAATAACACCTTACTGAAAGATGACAGTTATATATTTAAAATCCGCGATCTTATCCCTCGATTACGTGAGAAGTATGCATCTTTGAAAGACAAAAGACTAGTATGGGAATTAATTAAAATGGAAATTCGTGACAACACCATCTCTTTTGCTAAAAGAAAAGCGAGAGCTGCTTTAAAACGGGAAGTACAAATCTCCAAGCGACTGGAAGAGCTAGACCATGAAATATGTAACAGCGATAATTTATCAGATATAGAGAATACGCTAAATGAGTACGACAACCTTAAAACAGAGTTTCAATCAATATACGAAGAAAAAGGGCGCGCTGCAATTTTCCGATCGAAATGCAGGTGGGTAGAGAAAGGAGAGCGGCCGACTAAATATTTCTTTAATTTAGAAAAGCGAAACTATAATAGGAAGACAATAACCGAACTTCAAACTAGCGATAACGTAACAATAAAAGAAGAGGTTAAAATCTTACAACAAATAGAGAAATTCTATGAGGACCTTTACAGCTCTAAAACAACTGTGACCCAAGAAGCTTTTGATGAATTTATTCGGGAAATTGAAATCCCAGAACTTAGTAACGAAGAACAGGAACAAATGGAAGGGATTTTTACCTTGGAGGAGTGTAAAAGGATACTAGAATCTTTTGAAGATAATAAATCTCCAGGTGAAGACGGATTCACCGCTGAGTTCTATAAACATGTCTTTGACTTAATAGGACTTGATCTGATCCAAAGCCTTAATCAAGCCTTTGAAGATGGAGAACTCTCCATTTCACAGCGAAGAGGTGTAATTACTTTGATACCTAAAGAAGACTCTGACCTACTAGACATTCAGAATTGGAGACCTATAACCTTACTCAACATTAATTATAGGATTGCATCTAAAGCGTTAGCCAAAAGAATAGAATCAGTACTTCCAAAATTAGTTCACTCCGATCAAACCGGATTCATGAAAGGTCGTTATAATTATATTGGAGAAAATATACGCCTGATAAATGATGTAATGGAGTCCACCATGTCGGAAAAGAAAGGGGGCATTCTGGTATCACTGGACTTTAAGAAAGCCTTTGACACCTTGGAATGGCAATTCATAATGAAGGTATTAGATCTCTTCAACTTTGGCGATAATGTCAAAAGATGGATTAGAATTTTTTATACAAATATCGAAAGTACGGTATTGAATAATGGCTTTACCACCAATTGGATTAAACCAACAAGAGGGGTTAGGCAAGGCTGCCCGCTTTCCCCATATCTTTTCATATTGAGCGCAGAAATATTATCTAACAAGCTTCGCCAGACAACGGAAATCAATGGGATTAATTTATTTGGAAATGAAGTTAAAATTAGTCAATTTGCAGATGATACTAACTTATTTTGTGCAGATGTTATTTCAGTAGAAAATTATCTTAACATAGTCAATAACTTTGGAGTCATTTCAGGCTTAAAATTAAATCAGTGTAAAAAAGACTAAGGCGATATGGTTGGGAAAGTGGTCAAAGAACAAAACTACACCATTACAATGTGGGTAAACAAACCTGTCAAAATTCTAGGGCTATATTTCTCATATGATGATAATAAGAACAAACATTTTAATTTCGATTTAAAAGTCAAAAAACTACAAACAAAACTGCATTTATGGAAAGCAAGAAACTTGACCTTATTTGGAAAGGCTTTGATTATTAAATCTCTTGGGCTATCCCAAATAGTCTATGCAGCTTCCAATTTAAACACTCCAACCGAAGTCCAATCCACCATCAAAAGTAAGCTTTTCAGTTTCTTATGGAACCAAAATCAAAGGCTCTTCGAGCAACCTCATGGTAATTCGATGAATGAAGTGCCGACCTCCGCATTTTTTTCTAAATAAGTGTCCAATAAAGTAAAGCAATCTCACTTTGCTTTATTTTTCCACGTGAGTTGCGTCATTGATGGCTCGTGCTCTCAGGGGTCGTAGCGCCATTCAGTTTTCACAACCAAAATATTTACCGGTTAGTGTATTACCTTTGATCCTTTTAAGCATTAAGTAAATTTGTTTTGTGAATATGTTTACTTTTCTGTCAGCACGTATAGCGTTATTTTTGAGCAGCGAAAAAAAATTGAGAGAAAAGATACGCCCGAGCACTTCGTGTATCTGCTCGAGTCAAAAAGATGAAAAACGGATGACGTGACACGAGGTGACGTGACGCGAAACAAAAACGTGCCGTGGATGTTGTGTTGACTAAAACACGTCACAAGGCGAGCGTAATAATTTTAACAGTTTTTAAGCGTAACTATATGTAGTTCATTGGTGCTATCAGTAATGTCACAATCTCACTTAATTTGCCTTCGAATGTTTTCTTGCGTGAATGGGTCATTGATAGTTTTTTTCTTCAAATAAGCGTTCAATAATGTAACACAATCTCACTTTATTTCCCTGTGAATTTCCATGGGAATTGCGTCATTGATGGTTCGTGCTCTCACGCTTCGTAGCGCGAATTCTATTTTATCACAAAAAATATTTAAGTGTAACCTTTGATCCTTTTTAGCATTAAGTAAATTTGTTTTGTGAATATGTTTACTTTTCTACCAGCACGTATAGCGTTATTTTAAGCAGCCATTAAAATTTGAGAGAAAGATGCGCGTTTCTGCACGACTCAAAAAGATGAAGAACGGATGACGTGACACGAAGATGATGTGACGCGAAACAAAAACGTGCATGAATGTTGTGTTTACTAAAACGCGTCCTTGAATGTTTTCTTACGTGAATGGGTAATTGATAGCCTATGCTCTGAGGCTTCGTTGAGCGAATTCTTTTCTCTTTTATCACCAGAGGATAAGTGGAAGTGATCCTCTTTCGATTTGTTTTGTGAAATTCAATTTAGTTCCCTGAAAGAGAGAGACCCTGGAACGAGGTTGAGATTTGATTGACATGTGCTGAATGCGTTTAAAGGACCTTTCTGTCAGCACGTTTCTCGTTTTAATGCTAAATTAATTGCGGTTTGATATCAGAATCGAGTGAGTGAGTGTTCGAGTGAGAAAATGCGGCCCATAACATAACCTCATTACCATTCGGTAAAAAGGACAAAATTAAAAGAGAAAGCATTTATCAGGATTATGATCGAGGTGGAATCCGTATGACGGATATTGATCTTATGATAAAGGGGTTAAGACTAGCTTGGATCTCAAGACTACTTAACCCTGAAAGACGCAATTGGAAATCAGTACCAAATTATTTTTTTACAAAGCTTGGAGGATTAAATTTCCTCCTTAGGTGTAATTACGATGCAAAATACTTCGATCCTAAATTGCCAATCTTTTACAAAGACATTTTATCTTTTTTTTCGGAACTAAAGTCTAAGTACAACTACCAACAAGGACAGGAAACAATTCTTTTTAACAACAAAGCTATCCTTATAGGAGAAAAACCATTCTTTCTTCAAGAATGGTTTTCCAAAGGAATCATATCTATTCAGGACCTTTTAAATGAAAACGGACAGCTAATTTCTTTTCAACAGTTCCAAAGGAAATATGACTGTAAAACCATTTTTTTTTTAATTTTATCAAGTTAGAAATGCCATTCCAAAAACGCTCCTAACAAGGGCACGTAATTTTGGAAAACTTCCAAAAGAAAGTTATTTGGGAGATCAATCCAAGTTCCAACTAGAGGAAAACATCGAAATTGACTTAGAGAAAGCAAAGGCAAAAGATTTCTACTGGCTACTAAATAATAAGGTAAACCATTCTTTTCCTACCGGCCCAACGAAATGGAGCAAAAACTTGAATTTAAACCCCACTGATTGGGGGCACTTTTTTAAGTTGACAAAACGAATTTGTAAAGAAAATAAATTGAAAGAATTCCACTACAAGTTCTTACATAGAATTATAGTCACTAAGAAGGAGCTACACCGTTTTGGTATTAAAGATGACGAGGATTGTTTATATTGTGGAAATGAAGACTCTATTGAGCATACGTTCATTCACTGCCAATTTTCAAAAACTTTTCAAAGGAGAGTTATTCAATGGTTTAATAGCGTGAACAACTCCAGTCACCATCCATCTGTTAAAGAAACGTTATTCGGTTTATCTCCCGCCTCTTCACTTGAAAACAAAACTTTGATAAGAAAACTTAATTATACCTTGCTGTATATGCGTTATTACATTTATACCAACAAACTGCATAACAGACCAATTACTCTCTCCGATTATGTTAATAAATTAAACAACAAGTATAAAATAGAGAAGATAGATTAAAGTATTATACCTTATTTATTAAATACCTAATTGTTTAAGATGCTCCTTCTCCTTCTCCTTCTCCTTTTATTTTGTTTTTTCGCTTTTTTTTTCTTAACTTAATAGTGCGTCTAATTTATTGTAATTGTAATTTATTGTAATTTAGTGTAACTAGTGTAATACGGATAATTGTAATTTATAATGTTCTGTAAAAACAAGTGAATGTAATTGTATTATGTGTATAATAGCAATAAAAAAAAATGCATGACAGAGAGAGTTAAAATTCCCTAGCGTTATCTGGATTTTACAAAGCCCGGCAACTCCGTTATGTTTAAGAACGTATCGGAAAGGTAAGCCACTGAACACGTTTTGTATGTCATCCACTTCAAGTGAAATTTTTGTATGTGTATTATAAACAAGTAATCACATGATTTTTCTCGTACAATTTGGGTTAAATCAGCACTCGTAAATTTTTCAAAGACTACAAATTGCACTCGCTCTACGGGCTCTTGCAATTTTGTTAGCCTTTGAAAAATTTACTCGTGCTGATTTATCCCAATTTGCACTCGAAATCATGCGATTACCTATACAAATTATCTGAGCTTCCTAGAAGAGTTTTCACAATAATTATTGCCTTCGATTGGTTTTTGCTTCATCATCGCTCTATCAGTACTTTAAGTTATCCTGGTATTTGCCTAGCGAACTATATGCTACGTTCCAGTTTTACACATTTTATTTCGTCGTTCGAAGATAAATATGCCGCCGATCTGTCGAAGGCCTCGTGTTGAAACTATGAATGCCGCATTTCTGAACAGGTATTCGGTCCAGCAACTGTGGAACGTAATATGCACAAGCAGAACGGATTGCCTTTACCGGAATATGGCCACTCTATCGACTCGGCTTCAAGGTCCTGTGGTCTCCAAACAGCGGCAAGCACGAACCTCTCAACCTCTCAAAAACATTATTTGTATGGTGGAGACAACATGCCTTCGTTTTCCCGAGACTATGTGATGAACGACCTATAACGAACAAGATGATTTCCTCAACTGGAAAATACTATTCTCTTGTCAAGCCGGAGAACAGTCAACAAGAGTCAAGGCCGTCGTAAATGTCTTTCACGCCTCGTCTAGCGCCTTCTCTCCCGTCTCTCCCGCCGAAAGTGGTCAGTGACAAGCGATCCGGATTCCCTAGGGTGCACCTTGGCCAAGTGGAATCCAGGATCTTGCTAAAAGCTAAGTATAAATATTTATAAGCTGATTCTATTTTGCATTATATTAGACCGGCGATAAATGAGATTTCAATATGAAAACAAACAAAACTTCGAGCAATTTGCAGGCTGCCGTTTTCACTAGCCGTCGTAAAGCCTAAAGGGCTGGAAATTACAAGATCCCGGTGGAATTCGCTATTGTTATCTTCTGTAATGTTCGAAGTCATGTCTTAATACTTGAGTAGACGAGACACCCTTCAAAATTTGGTTGCTCAAAGTTGAGGAAGAGCGGCATAAACTTAGCTTTGTTGGAGGCTAGGGTGGTGAATTTTTGTCTCTTGTCACTGAGGTCAAAATAGGACAAATATCAACTCAAAGCTACGAAAGTTTCTCAGCCTATATAATATTTTATGAAGATTCTGAAAATGTAAACAGTTTTTTCATTTAATGCAAGAACTTTGAGGTATTTAAAGGTGCCATTGTGACTGCCATTTTAACAAAAAATAGATTATAACTGAAAGGGAATTTGAACAATTGTAGCAAAAATTAGATCGAAGACATACAGCTGTTCAGAGGCGTACCTGCCTTTACTACCACTGAAATTGCCTAGGAACGCCCCTGACATAAAAATAATTTAATACAATAACATGACTTTTTACGGGAGTATGTCACAGGAGATATAAAAGTGAGGATTCTAGAAACAAAACTTTAAATTTTGCTTTGTAGTGAATACATTACCTTGTTCATGCAAGAAGCATCGAACAACTCATGACATACTCGTAATTATAACTATTTCAAGCCTGCCGGGTTTAGTGGCACAAGGATAAATCCTACAGAAGCTATTCTATCTACAATGAATGTATGTTTGTGTCGCAAGCGTCTAAATTGTTCAAATATGTCTTATTTTTCGCACCCTTTTCCCTGATTGATTCTTGTGAGAGTTCTGCCTTCCTGTCATGTTTCTCAGGTCAGCAATGTATAATTCCAGTGGTAAATAACAAACTTTTGCTCTATATAAGCTCTTTCTTTCCGTCCTTCCCAGCACTCATTGAATTCTTGCTGTATCATTAAAAGGGAAACCGTGAATTGGCATTTTAGTAACCGAATATAGACAGTCTTGTATTTATATATCTACTCCTTTACGTGTACAAAATGGCTAGGCCACACCTTACGGATGCCTTCCTCTACCATCACAAGGCAAGCTTTGACCTGGAATCCTCAAGGGAGTGGAAAGAGAGGTCGACCATGAAATACGCAATAGCTTCATCTGTGCCGATTCTGCGCAAAAAGCAATTTTATTCGGTCAGCGGTGTTTCAAAAGTAGTGCCAGACCTTTCTTAACAACCAAGGATGATTTATTCAAGGCATCACGAACAACCAGGCTTTCAGTGATATCCTTTGGTTGAGGACGTATATATACGTCCTCGGTCGTTGCGTGACAACAGAGGGGACGTATATACGTCATTGGTAGCAAGGGGTTAAAACCTAATTAGTGAAAAATAACTATAACAGCGAATAAAAGAACAGCTATAAACATATCCGTCAGGATTCATTTCTGATTTCATAAAGACCGGTTTACATGCTACGATTTGCGGGTTGATTTGCTTTAGCAAATTTACCGCTGCGTTTCGTCCGTTCAAAGGAAGGTTGAAAATCGGACTGCGATTTCTAAAATCTGTCGGGCTTACCGCTGGGTCAAATCGAGCCGGAAAATTGTACATTGTACTGTGTAAACCGGCCTTAGTTGATTTGCATAAACGCGACTTTGAATAATCATTTTCAGTATTCGCGACTCGTGATATTTTTTATCTTGCGCTTTCGATCTATTTTCCCGACGGAAAAACACATGCAGGAGTATAGAATAGCCCTTAAAATACAGTAAGTGTCGCAAATTTTAGGCGAGTCTCAAAATCTTCGCTAAAAAAACTAGTTTCTACGAACCGAGCTCTCAAAAAGTAAATCTGATCACGGAATCTTGATTTTTACGATTTGTGTTTCGGAATCTCGCAAGCCAAGCAAACGTTCAACCTAAATAAACTGTTATACAACTACAACTGCAAAACAAAGACAAATCACGATACACTGCTTTACATCGCATACCGCTACTGTGAAACACGTAGGCTTGAATAAATAATGCTAGTAAATTTCCATTTTGGCTGAGTTCTTTTCTTCTAATTCGTAAATAAAGCACACAAAAATGGAATAACGTCTCCTACTATTCATTGCAAATACAAATAATTTCACTCTACTCTATACACAACTGAATAGAGACGGCAAATTTTTGCCGTTTTCCTTAAACGTCATGCTTAACCTTATATTAAATCACAAACTAATACGCTAATGGCGTCTGTATTTAATTTTGTTTCTTGGGGTGGGAGGGGGTACTTAAATTTAACGAGTATTAAATTAGACTGACACAAATGTTAGCGAGCACTAAATTTAGAGATTTTTGCCCAACTCGCTAATATCGCTAAAATTAGTAGCCGCTAACAATAGTAACCTTAAGGTATTAAATAAAGAGCAGAGCTTACCGCAGTTAGCCCATTGTCCAGCGTAGACGGCATCAAACGAACACCACAACTTATTATGATTAATACTGGTGCAGGAATCGTAAGACACTCCCTTATACACGAATGGAAAAACACAACAACGGCCTTGAGGATCATCTGTCTTCTTTCCAGCTGGACATGGTTTCCCTATCCAACAAACACATCATCATAGTATTGAAACTGTACTTTTGACAACTTATTACTGGGTCACATAACCGCTGTGCTTCTAAGGGCCTGTTTACATGATTCCGGAGTGATTTTCATTCCGGAACGAAACTCGTTCCAGAATGAAGTTCGTTCTGCATTCACATGACAGAGTCGACCGGCTCAACCTAAGGGGTTTTGACGTGCGTGGTTTAATCGCGCGAGATAAAAACAAGATGGCGCATGTTTCGCGCAAACATGTTTAATTGTGAGCAATTTGACCATAGGGCTGCTTCTTTGGGCTAAACAGTAAATGATTTTACGTTTTTTCGCTCTGAGCTCAAACTGTGGCCTCCGTATGCGGTTTCATGAGATGCAGTTTCACCTCGGAACGAAATTCGTTTTGTGTTTACACGCTACCAGAGTGAAAAGTCATTCCAGAACGAAAATTTCATTCCGGAATGAAAGCCGGAATTGACTTATTCCGGAATGACTTGAATTTTGCCTCGGTATCATGTAAACAGATACAGCGACAGCGTCGATCGGCTCAACCGTAGGCGTTTTCACTTGCGCGGTTTTCGCGCAAGATCAAAACAAGGTGGCGCATGTTTCGCGCGAGATCAAAACAAGATGGCGCAGGTTTTGGCGCAGGTTAGTAAAATGTATACAAAATTTTCATTAAAACAGTAAGGTAAACTTGTATCTTTGATGCTATTTTATTAAGTGGGAAACTATTTTAATACAATTTTCATGGCTGACAAAAATGGGATTCAGGAAAAACCTGCTTCGCATAAGTGCGCTGGCTGGGAAAAAATATTTGAAATTGATACTGGCTGGCAATCAAAATTAGGTAAAATTCGCTGGAAAAACCTGCTTCGCATAAGTTCGCTGGCTGGGAAAAAATATTTGAAAGTGATCCTGGCTGGCAACGCGAATTAGGTATCTTCTGCTAGCTGGCTCTGAAGAGCGGATTTTATTTTCCCACGGTGGTTAATTATTAACCGTTAATCACTTATTTGGCGTCCAGTAATCGTTTCCGGCAACGACCAATCGATTTTGAAAATTTTCTCGTCGGGTACTCCTGTGGTTTCCAAATTCATATCTGCCGCGAAAACTAATCTTTGCCAAAAATAGTCTGATCCAATTGACGTTCAGCTAGCTGGCGATATATTAACTATGAAGGTCTGGCTTTTGCGTCAGGCGAGGAAATCGACAACGCTGACAGACGATCTGACAGATTGGATTAGTGTACACACTCTAGGAGCGCAATGGAATGTGTGAAACTAATTAAGGGATTAGTTACTTGAGCTCAAAGCGTCTTCGTTTCTATGGTGAAAAGGGGTCCCTGGCGCGTGCACTAAGAATCGGGCTCTGGTTTCTTATGGTTTGCGTTTTAAATATAAAGCAATTTAGTTGAAAACGAGCTGTCGGTTGTTGAACAGATAGTAAAATTATATCAAATGTAGGAAAATGTGTTGACAGTGGACTTCTATAATAAAAGCATTGAATATCTTGAAATGTTTGCCCTAATTACCTATGATTCCAGTCAATCACAGAGGGCGTATTTGACTCGTCCTCTGTCGTCCTTTGAGTCCCCCTTAAGTCGACTGCTGAACACGAATGGAGTCATGGGAAGGAAGAAGAGAAGCGAGAGAGACCTTACCTCCTTCCCATCATCCTTTGTGTCTCGCAATTTTCGCATAAGAGACGACTGGGGACGAGTCAGGAGGGCGTATAATATTAAGTGGAATAGACTGTTCATAACTTACCTATTCGACTGCATGACACCATCTGCGTCATAACCGTCAGACCAAACAACAAGCTAAAACTAACAGGCATCATCAAGCCTATAAACAATAAAATCATAAATTAAATCAATAGTATTGTTAGTTCAAAACAATATAAATAAATTTAAAGCTGAACGAGAAATGAATAGTAAATTTATTGTCTTGCTATTGTTTTGGTTAATTTCAAAAGAAACGCGTGCAACTGTTGTGAGCAATTACTTATATAAGAATCAAGGCTTTCAAAAAAGTAGTAGCCATATACCAAAGCCAGTGAACAGTGCTTTTCGCGCGCTCTGATTGGTTAAACAAACTCCGGATAACATTGCTATTCACCTTCACTTCGGTTAATAATTGTTAAACATTCAAGTGTCAAAAGGCGAGTATGATATTGTTTGTTTTTTTTTTTGTTACAAGACACAACGTGTTCTTTTTATAATATTTTTATAACGAAAACTAAGAGGAATTAAATTGAAAGAACAAACCTTTGATATGTCAACTGTTGCAGCTCGTCGTCTTGAATTTTAAATATCTCTCCTTTAATATACTTGCCAAGAAACTCATTGTATTGTTTTAAGTTATAGAGAGTTTTTTTCATTTCTTTATGTTTGTATTTGGCTATTTCTTAGTGAATATTGTAATGTCGGCTTCAATGAACTAAAATTTTTTCTCGACATCTTTCAGCCGTCGTTTGGTAAAGTTTGGCAGTCGTGCAATGACGGGAAATGACGTCATCGATATCCTTACTGGTGAGGATATGGAAAATATGCCATTACATTCCCGGATTTAGTTTCTCATGAGTTTTTTTTTCAGTGGTCTATTTTCCAGTAAGACACTTGCATCTATATAATAACAATAAATAAACAATTGATCAGTATCTATGCCTTAAATGTCGATCGATTTTGTTGAGTATTCTACTTTTGGTCTGTGCTTGTAATGATTATCCCGGCTAGCTAGTTGAATGGTTTGAGATGTCATTGTAAAGTATAAAATCAATTAGTCTCTTTGATAGCGTCTGTATTAGGTAAATAAATCGATTCTTTTCTGCTCTTCACCATGTAGGAAGACCTCTTGGTTAAGTATTCCTTAATACTACAATATGACTTGATGCATTTCGATACACAAAGCATTATTTAATTTTATCTTCGTATACATGGGACGGAAATTCTGGGAAAGAAAAATTCTGCTCACAACGAACTATGTTTGTGCGTTTAATTTAATGCTAATTATGTCTCTTGTCTTTGATCAATCTGCTCGTGATAAAAGCGGCGTGTCTCTTTGGAGTATTTATATTTTAATTGCTTTGTGCATGACTATCTATTTTTACTGCTAGTTCATACTAAACAATTCATTTCTGATTTTGACCTCTCAATTCTGACTGCACGCTCGATATAGGTTGTCCGATTCCATAACGCTTAGACAATTCAACCAGTAAGTTTACTTTCAGAATTCGTAGGTTAGAATAATTGTTAACTTATTCAGTACGTGAAGTTGCAGTCTTTTTTCAGTTTAGATGTGTTCAAAGAGTTTCCAAACCGGGTGTAAAGTTTCTTCAGTATAAGGCGTTATTTTACTTTTATTTAAATTAGCGCACACACTTGAAACTGTTTAGCTGATGTGATTAAATGGTTTCAATATGTTTGGGGTAACGTAATTGTAGTCATATTCATCTATTCACAACAATATTTTTAACAAGTGTCAAAAAATATTACTCACCGATTCCTGCTGAAAGTTGCAGTAGAAGTACTATTCCTACTGTGTTATTAATCAGTACGTGTAAAGAGCCGATCACGATGTTAAATTTTGCGTGGTCTTTTCTCATATGGAAACAGCGGAACATGTATGCCATTAAGATTTAATTATACATGCAGTTAGAAACATTCTTTAAGGTAGTGAGGTGGAGGAGTCATAGAGATGTCATCTTCGGGAAGACAGAGGAGAAACAAGTGTTCCTTTTCTTTTTTACAGCATTTACACCGGAAGGCGGAATTTAATTCTTAGAGCTTTAACTACGGAAGTAGAGACTGAAACCCATATGCCGGTCTGGCAATTTGTGGGAGTGATGGGGATTCTTGGTACATGAAATAGACTTGTTTTTAGTGGCTTTCGTCTTAAACCACATAACATCGATAAAATATTATGACACTATGGTTTGGGTAAATTTTATATACATAAATGACAGCAGCACATAAACATTTATTTGAATTAAATTAGCCGTCATGCACACAGAATTGTTTCAATTTGATCCTTCAAGAGAGCTGTATCTTACTTTTGGTTAGGGGAATGGAAGACATTCAACAGGCTTGAGCTAGATGAACATTATTCTTTTATTAACGTATTTGCAAGGTGGAAAATTTAATCTTTTTTGAATAATCCAAAAACAAACTACAAGTAAAATTAGAAGAAAGGACATTTTTTTGGGCTTACGGTTATGCTTATGTCACGTGAGTCTGCGTACAAATAATGTGTGGTCGTTTTTCGCGCGCTTATGCCGCATGCTTGTGTTAAAGCCAATGCTTATTACCAGGGGAAATCAGCATTTAGCCGTTTAGTAAAAAGAATTATTTATAAGACAAACATTGCTTAGTGAAATTTATGGACAAATATTGTTAGTGTAAGGATAGAATGATGTGTAAAAGTTAAAACATTAACTTTTACTTCTTTGATTCACTTTACCGTTACGATCAATGTTCACTTTGCTATTGACTTTACTCGATTCACTTAATTATCAATGTTGCTCGCAAAAGAACTCGAGATTATAACATTGTTTCCTGTTCCATAACAATGTCCATCTCTGTGTCGTTATTAATCAATTCTTCACTTCTAGGACTACTAACATTATTTATAACAACTTCACAATCACCAACGGTGTTTTCACACTCAGTCTGCTCTGCTATGACATCTTGTTTACTGGAATCATTTTGCAAATTGAGAAACCTAAGCAGTCTGCTTTCCCATTGAGGCCTTTCCAGTGAATTAGAATAATCGATGAAATTTCTTTTTCTTAACTCTCGAGGAAGCCTGCGGCACTCCGATTCTTTATCGATCCTTATAATAACCAGACTGTCGTCTTGTCTGTTTAGAAGTCGGTATTTGGCGATGTTGAGTTCGTAGCTACAGTAGTTACTCTTCAAAAAGTTACTTGATAACACTGCTATGATTTTGCAGCTGTTGTATACACTTTCTGCCATACACTCCTGGAATGGCTTTCCAGGTGTAAAGTCTCTGTAGTGAATGCAGCACTTTAAATGATACTTCTCTTCAAGTAGTGGAAGGAGTGTTCCGCCCACCCACTGGGAATCCTCTTGGCTGTATATTATGAAAGCGTTGTATTTGAACTCTGCACAAAGATAAGAGAAAGAAACCTAAAACAAATCGTTTCCAACTCTTAAGCACTTTTGCTTATGTAAGACAAATGCGTTATGTCGTGTGTCACAGACACGTTTACAACAGTGGGTAAAGGGTTATCTACGCAGACAGACAAGAGTGTCGTCAAAAAAGTTAAGTTTCGACGCCATTTGAACTAAGATTGAAACAAGAATACATTTGGGAGGTAACGGAATTAGAATATAGCGGCGATTTGTGGTTTGATTACACTGTAATGGTAATTAGACATACGTGATATTATCACATCTGTCTGTCGTACGTACTAAGAATGGGTCGACATTAAACTATAGACTCTGATAAAGTGTACTTAAATTTGCCAATATACAGGAGTTTTTTAAAACTGATATGATAGACTAGCCAACTTTGAACTCAGCTGGTAGTTTGGAATTATTCCGTTGCTCATAGTGCAACCAATAAAGAGGCTACATTTTTACGCATTTAATTTAACCCAAATTATTCAAGTACCTTCGTTGGTACCTTTTTTGATGTTTTCGCTCCCTAAGATAATTTATGTTCGTCCGAGTAAATTCACTTTCAGGAAAATTTTCGCATTATAGGAACTGTGTCACGGTTTTTAGCCAAATTTAGTCATGAACAATAGCCATAAATTTGGTTAAATATAAAAATAACCGCTTACAACAGTGAAGGAACATTTCAATAACACAGCAAATACAAAAGAAGGTATGGATGACCAAAAGTGGAAAAGATTGAAACGGATTGCGATATGGGTTTTTGGAATATTGTTTGGTTGAACAGTTTTCAAAGGTAAGCTCATTTGCTTATAACTTAAAATTAAAACAGCCAGGAGACATATTTTGCTGTAATAAAGCTATGGTTTTGTCATTTAGATCCTCAGAATTATCTCAAACATTAAGTTTCATAGTGAGCATTTGGCGAAACGTGACACAGTCCCTTTACTAAATAGATGTAACGTCTCCAGCGTAAGCAAGCTACCAACCTGAAGGCGAAGAGATACTTTTCTTGTTCAACAAACAGTACTTTACCAGTAAGCCAGTAATCAGGGCTAGTGCTACCAGGATTCCAAGCGATGTAGACACATACGTTATGGTATGGTTGGAACCTAGATAAAGAGTGGTACCTTTAGATCGAATGCTGTGCAGCTGAGAACCGACACAAAGCAAAGTCATTACATATTTCTTGACCTTCCCCTCCACATGAACTCTGAGACAAAGTCTTAAAATCAGTTAAGGTGAAAGATAAAGATATTTTCTTTACGGTTTCATGACTTAGTAATACACCCTCCACTTTTAATCGACATATTTTAATACTGTTGAGACTTGACTAGAAAAAATAGTATAGGCGGAAAAATGTTTGCCAGTTCATGTACTGTGAGTAAAATTAGAATATAATGTTTTTTTTTACTTGGAAGTTTTGAGCAAAGTCTACTTACTTGACTTTGTCAACGCTGTCCATCGCGTTTTTGCAGTGGTTCTGATCCTTGACCTCCCTATTGTTTAAGCAGATGCGTGAGCCTCTGGACAGACCATAATTTACATGTAGATTAGCCAACGAATGTTCCTTCGCGAATCTTAACTGCTAAAAGTAAAAATTAAATGGGACACTATACGAGTTTTACCTGCACAACTTGAATTGTTACATTCTGCTTTCTGAGTGTTATTTCCAAGAAAAAGGCAATTCTCTCCGCTGCTGCAATTTGCTGTCTTATTTTTGTTTTCCAAATAAGGGCAGTCCTTTCCACTGTTGCAAACCACTGTCTGGTTTTTACTTCCTAAGTGTGAGCAATCCTTTCCATAAGGACCAGGAGGCGGATTTGTACAAGAACGGTTTTGTGAGCGAAGTCCAACACCACAAGTTGCAGAACATTCACTCCAGGAACTCCACTGAGAATAACCACCACTTTCTGCCAGAACTGAAAAACAAAAGAGTTTGTTTCTTGGTTTTCTTTTTCTCTTTCTTGTTTGAAATTGGCGTTTATTCACGAGGTACGTACAGCAATGTTCATATATGAAACTTTTGAATTCAGGGAACCACACAACGCAGTGCAATACCCAGTAATTTGTGTTGCCGGATCTCTTTTTTGTATAAATGCTCGTACCAGACGCCACTGAAAAGTGGAGAAAGACTAATTAAAATGCATGGCTGGCACTACGTCAAAGAAAACTTTTCAAGGGCCAACATTTCAACTAGAAAAAATATATATTTGAACTACTACCACTTGTCCTCTTCAGGGCCAGTTCTTTGCTGAAAAAAATAATGGTTCTGACATTTTAAACCAACGCCGTTTTAAGCAATGTTCAAATTCATGCTTTTAACCCTCGGAAGTGCAATTAATGCGCAGAGCAATCATTTTGCACTTAGTAGAGAGCCCTTAACTTACTCTACAAGATGACATAATTGTTGCCTGTGACATCATATGACGTCGTTAGAGCCGCCATCTTAGATCCGCCATCTTGGATTCCACTATTTTCTTAGAAAGTCGGAATATAACGAAAATTTATACAACATCATCAAGCCAGAATACTTGTTGAAAGCAAAATTTAGCAAATTGTAAATTTACCATTGTTAAGTAAATCCTCTTTCAAAATTACGAAAAACCTTAAGGGGATTGGCATCCTCCCACCCCCACCCCTTGTACATTGGAAGGTTAACTTCATGCGAACTATTTAAAAAACGTTCCAACAGAGAAAAAAAGCTGTTATAATGCTTTTTAGCAACAATGTTTCAACGTACAGGGTTACACAGACAAAAAAAAATTATTCCAACCATCTTTGGTAAAAAATACCAGGGCTAATGAAATCATCCATGCGTAGAAACGAGGATATACACTAGCGCTTATGGCCTGCTCGTTATTACAAGAGTGCACGATACATAGAAAACTTCCATAATAAGTAAAATGATAGAAACTTTGTGGAATGCTTACTTGCTAGGCAGCCGTAGAACTCTAACCGCAAAGATATAAAATTGTGCCAAGACTCAGGAATAACTCTTATATACTGCGCTCGTATTGGTGGGACCAGCTCATGAGTGACAACATTGTTCTGGTCTGTGTTTCCTGGAAAGGTCTGAATAAAAAGCAATAGCTAAGTCAACTTTCCTCTAAGTGATGCAGGGACAGAAGAACTAAAAATCAATCGTTGGTTATGACGATTCTGTAAATTAATATTGATGTTTCACCTTATTTTGTAACACTGGGTGATATTCCTCAAAGTATGATCCATTGTTACTGTATTTTAGCGAGTAACTCTTGACCCATTGCTCTGAGTAGTAAAGACCCTGTGTAGAAATACCCGTAACTTGTGTCTCGACCCCAAAGTCGACCTGAAGCCAATAGCTATGGTCTTCTAGCCATTTTGGCATCCACCCGCCTTGTTGGCCAGATTCCCCTTTAAAGTGAAGTCTGGCATTTTCAGGTCCAGCTGAGTCCTCTTGGGAGGAGGCTGTTATGGAAGTATTTGATATCAAGCCACTCTCCATCCCCAGTGCTGCTCTACAACCGGGAATCTTTGGAACTGAAAATCCTGTGAATTGTAATTGGAATTTGCAAGAGTAATTCACAAAAACTTCCGCTGAAAAATGTTAACCTTTAAGCGACTTATTGTGCAACTTGCTATAGCTATATCTTCACGTATAGTATTGCCTGAATGAAAAGAGCTTTTAATTACCGATATGTTAGGGGCTACAAAAATAGTGCAAGGAGAGTTCAATTTGTCGCAGATAACAAAAAATACAATGACTACTTACCAGTTTGACAGCCATAGAAGTCAGCCCTCAAGGAAATCTGAAAACCATGAAAGCTTATTGGGTTGATTCGGATGTAACGTGTAATGATTGGAATCTTTAGTTTGTGACTCACAACTGTGTATCCATTTGTGTTTCCATCGAAAACCTTGATAAATAAAACAGCAGCGACTAAAAGGGTTCTTAATTTACGTGTAAATATAACTATTTAGCGGAAAAGGAGAAAAGGCTACTTGTTTAACTTTCTTATACACTTGCTTTATGGAGTGACAATCACTTTCTGTGAGTTAGAATAATTTTAGAGCTTTTCAAGCAAATGTGGCTGAGTAAAATTTCAGAATTAATGATATTAGGGAAAATACCTAGTAAACAAGCGACGAAAACTAACGAGAAAGAACTGTTTAGTGATGAAAATCTCGTTTATAGTTATTTTGCCAGATTTCTAACTAAAAATATTAGGAAACATGCAAAATACGTAAAATTGCTGACGCTTCGAAAGAAACGACTCTCGTTATTTTCAGATTAAGCAGCTTTTTTCCACCCTTCTTCTCGGAGAGGGAGCAAAAATGTAAAAAAAGTACTGTTGTAATTGGAGGCTCGTGTATTTCTTTCTTGCTTGTCGTTTTCCATTTCGATGGTTCCGTACACTAGAACAGTCGTCAAGCTCGAAATTCTGGTGGTGGTATTATTAACCTGATAGTTTCAACGAATGTTTCGGGGGAAGGATGGATTAAGCTGCAAAATTGGAATAGGTACCCTTCCTGTTTAACATATTTTAGTTCATAGCGAAGCAAAATGGAGCTAGAAAACTAAATAAATAGGAGCAGTAGACGTTTCACTGAAATAATTATTAATTTCAATTGTATACGTCCTTAATCGTTTTCTACATATTATTAATAAAAACTAGCAGTGGTATATTGCAATCTCTGCGTTTTGATTGGTTAACATGCAATGGTAGCTGATACGTGTCAACGAAAACTCGGAAGCTCAAATATTGCAGTTCTTTAGGCGTTTTTAATAAAACAATTATTCCACTAGCTCGCGCTTGTTGTATATGAGATCGTTATAGCCAAATCGGCGCTTCGCGCCTCGTTGGCTATCTTCCATCTCATATCCAACGCGCGCTCGTTGAATAATTGTTAAATATTTCACAAATTTCAGAACGAAGCAATTTTTATGTGCCCTGACCGCTGTAAAGAACTGGTGCCATGGGTGCGTTATTTAACAATTATTCCATGAGCGCGCGTTAAATATGAGATGGTAGATAGTCAACGAGGCGCGTAGCGCCGAGTTTGCTTGGACGATGTCATATCCAACAAGCGCGAGTGGAATAATTGTTTTATTAAAAACTTGCAAAGAAATGCAATATTTTAGCTCCCAAACTGTTTTCGTTGACGCGTTTCGGCTATCATATTTGTGGTCAATGGCATATGAGCTCATATACCATTGGTTGTCAGCCAATTAAAACGCAGGAATTGCAATATACCATTGCTAGTTTTAAATAAATAAAAGTATCTACCAGTGTTAATTAAACACTAGCAATGGTATATTGCAATTCCTGAGTTTTGATTGGTTAACAGGCAATGGTATATGAGCTTATATACCATGGATCATAAATATGGTGAGTGTACGCGTCAACGAGAACAGCCGGGGAACTCAAATTTTGCAATTCTTTGGGTGTTTTTAATAAAACAATTATACCACTACGCGCCTCGTTGACTATCTACCATCTCATATCCAACGCGCGCTCATGGAATTATTGTTGAATAGCGGCACCCATGTCACCAGTTCTTTACAGCAGTCAGGGCACTTAAAAAGTTGAAGCGGGAAAAAATGCAGCAAAACCATTTTGTATCGAGCTATCTTAAGACATCAATACCTTTGGATCCTTCCCGTTTTCTTCGTAATCATTGAAAAATATTCCGTCATAACTATAGGTCACATGGTATTTTGTCACCCAAGCCATATTCCATTCATCATCAGCTTGTTTTCCCTGAGTTGAGATTCTCGTTACTTTAGTCCAACTTCTAAACTCCACCTGAAACCAGCTGCCATATTTGTCGTTATCATCTGCTATCCAGCCACCATCATCTTGAAGGAAGTTGGCGAACAGATGAAGCCTCCCACGACCTGCATCAGCTAGTAACGAACTGCTGGATGCTGTCAGAAACTTGTCGTCAATGGCATGGCTTTCCAGTCCTAATTCTGCTTCACAAACGGGAGGCTTCGGAATAGAAAATCCTTAAAAATAAGTTGGTGCTGGCGTAAAAATATGAAACAAGATATTTGCATGTTCATGTTCATGCATGTCCACTCAGGAGGGTTTTCCGCGATATCCATTCTTCATTATGGATCCAGGAGAACATAGTTAAGGACTCCGGGTTGCAATCGTATTGATTTTAGACATTTTTTTCTTGTTTCCAGCAAATCTTTTGGAAAGCGATTAAAAATAATGATATAATAACTCTAACCTGAATTGCAACCAAACAACTCCATTCTTAGCGAGATCCATCCGTGAAACTTTACTGGATGAAGGCGTATAAACCGCGCCACAATAGCTGGGTCGAGTGTGTTGAAAACAGTGTTATTATTGTCTATGTTAGCCTGAAACACCTAAGTCCCATAGAAAAAAAAGGAATATGTTAGCCCCATTAGCTAGCGTAATTGCTTATAGTAGCTAGCGTAAGTACTTATAGCCCCTTCCCCTTTCAATCTTTGCTGCAAACGCTCGCCGATCAAACCAGGAGACAGGTTTTATTATTTTTCCTGAATTTAAAGATTCTTAAAAAATCTCTGAGACTTTAGTCGAAAAAAAAAACTATTTTCGAGAAAATTGCAAATAAACTATACCTTTGCAAATAAAGTATACCTTATAAAGTATACCTTTTACGAGCCGAAAAATGAGATAAATCGATTTTCAACTTCCCCCAATAAGGAGGGTCTGTTATACTCTGGAGGTCTGGCGGATAAAGCCTGTTTTGAGCGTCTGTCTGTGGGGAATATTCTTTACTGTCTGGCAGTTTTTGGTCAATAAACTTATGGCGGCTCCGGTCTTCAGGGAAAATAAAAGAAATTGGCGGTATAGGAGGAAAAAATATGGCGGCCTGCGGACTGAATAAACCCATCTAATAGACGCTCACTCAGCGCTCGATTTTGAAAAGCCAAACCCACATAATAAGCAATGGCTACTTAATTACAGTCTAGAACATTTTGTTCTTAAAGGAGCACTGTCGAGAAAAGCCTGCTAAGTTTTTGTTAAACTATTCTAGGATTACGACGGCGCCATCACTGACTAACAAAAATCATTTTATTAAATTATGAAAACATTACCATTGTTCCCCAAGGAATTCGACAATGCTTTGGTCATTCGTTATTTAAATTATCAACAATTTTTTTTCTTGATATTCCGAAATATTTTTATAATGTCTCCTTTTTGAGATAAGCTTTTTTAATTGTTTTTTTTTTTTAATTTAGAGAAAATAATCAAATACTGGTGATAAAATCGATCCAATAACAAACACCTCAAGGTGTGACCAAGTAACTCGATTAAAAAGTATGGACGTGTTTTTTTTTTTTTTATCGGCCATTTTGATTTATATGTACATATCGTTTTGAAAGACATCTTGGGATGTTAAGAGGGAAAATAAATACGTATCTCCCCCTCCCTTGGCATCCCAAAATAGCTATTTAAAACAGTAGAATTCAAAATGGCCGCCGTATCGATTAACAGGTCTTTAACTTACCATGTCAAAGCTGTTATTTGAGGGCTGACGATAAAACTTAAAATAGCCACCGATGAGGCTATAAGACACTTTGTAATCAGTCACCCATCTAGGTTCATTTGGGCTGCCCTGAGTTGCGATCTTTGTGACCATAGTGATCCATCCTAGATCTACCTGAATCCACTCTCCTGGTACCAGAGTCAGTGTTTGCCAAGGCCAGTTTCCTTTGTAACCAAGCCTTGCATTGCTAGCTACATACATTGACCCGAACTAATAAAATAATATTTTATTTCAGTAAATATATCTTTTATATAGTAACTTAACATTAGACAAATTAAGTCATTTAAAGACAATTGAAATAATAAAAAGACTTAACAGCAGTGAAACAAAGATAGACGATAATTGTTAAGAAAAGGGTAAATTACAATGCAAAGTGAAAATTGATCAAATATAAGCCCTAAAAGACGAAGCCTAGTCGTTAACTCTAATTATTGTAGGAAAACTGGCTACCTTGACCTTAGTTTTGCAAAAGAAAGATGGACTTAAAGAAGTTTTAGTTAAACATTTTAAAATGAAAATTAGCTATATAAGTAGAGATTAACGTTTTGCTGTCTTCATGACAGCATTTTCAAGTTCAGTGTCAATTTCAAGTGCGGTGGCTATTTATGAATATGTTTTTAAAATAGAGCGTGAAGAATGTAGTGAAGGATTTTGAACGTAATTACAGCCTCATGAAGACCTCGAAAAGTTGTTCTTTACTTGTATCGCTAGTTTTCAATTGAAAAATAATTTATTTACTAATGTCTGTAAACAAACTTTAAATTAATTAAATAACCAAAACAAGTAAAGAATATGGAATGAACTTACTTCCGTAGTAGCTTTGATAGCGGAGTCAGGAATTCCTTTATTTTCCATTCCAAGGGGAGAGCCACAACCTAAAAGATAAAAAGATTATCCAACTTCACTTACTGTAGATGCAGAGTACAGGAGCGCAAGATATTGTAGTGTATGGGCTATTTCTAGTCGTAGCATCAACATTCTGTTAACTCTTACATTACTAAGGAAGTAATGTAACGTATTGTTGTCTCGTGTTACGTCACGTTCACGTCGTTAGAATATCGCATGGACCCGCTGGCTCAGGATAGTGCTTTGTGTAAGACCTCGCGTAAGGTAACAAAGTGAAAAGGTAGCAAGGAAACAAGGTAAGAAACAGACATTTCGTGATTGTATTCCAAGTAAATTTGTTAGACGTTCTTTCTGCTCTTGACGTTATCTGTGTGGTTTTTTTTTTCTTCGAGTGGAATTGCTACACATATATTGTAAATACTCGGAATATAAGGGACGTACTATATAGGGGAAGGGGTTTTGGGCATTTTTTCCGGGCAATATTTTTTTCCGCCTTCGGGTTATGCAAAAACAAAATGTTAAATTTTCCCCTTACTTTTTCCTCGTGGCTCCCCTTGCAAGATTTTTTCAGTCCTTTTTTTTTGTGCAGGAAATTGTCCAATCTATCCCCCTCCCCCTCTCAAAATAAATAATGGACATTGCCGTCTCTAAAGTGATGTATTACGTGAAGTGGTATCTTTTGTAAGGCCGCAAATTCAATTCATTTCGACTTGTACAAGACGTGTAGTTTCCAGTAAAGCTTTTTCTTCCGATCTTCCCGTAAATCTTAACTGTTGTCACAATTTCCAGGATATATAGAAAACTTTAGAGGAGATTGTTCGAGGAAAATCATGGAAAGAAAACTCTCTCGCTCGCTTTCCTTGTGTGTTTCATTCAACTCAAGAAGTGAACACGGCGCCACACATTTTCCCGCCTCCTCATACTACATGTATCACTTCGTTTACATCAAAATGAAATGTCCAGTCGATTTAAACTTAAAAAAAAGAATTTAATAAAACAATTATTCCATTCGCCCTTGTTGGATACGAGTCGTTATAGCCAACTCGGGGCTTCGCGCCTCGTTGGCTATTTACCACCTCGTATCCAACGCGGGCTCGTACAATAATTGTTAATTATTCGGAGATACACCATAGTGCTACTTACAATCCGAATTCAAATAAAGTTTATGTATGTATGCATGTAGACTGAGGTATGCACGTGCGCACTTGGCACAGTTTATTTTCATACGTATTTTTTTTATACAAGCAACTATGTAATTTTAATTATGTTACTCACCTTTGCTTGCATTCCCTAGAAAACACAGAAATAAAGTGTCAGTATATAGAAAGAAAGTGAAAATTTATGAAGGAATTAGCGGAGGCCTTTGAAACACCTTTATCGTAATCAGTGCAAGCAATAACAATACTAAAACAGCACATGGCGTGCCATGCCACCTCTGGAATGAGATTTGTTTGGATAGTTACTTTCCCTGCTAGAATGCGTAATAAATTCAACTTTGAGCTGTCTTTAACCGGATCGGAGTAAGAGACATTTTTTCTCCGACCATTCATGTCAAACCATGCGATAGTCGTGTCAAAATGTATTTGTTCTGTAATCAGCTCACCATTTCATGAATGATTAAAGACAAGGACACTTTTTCAGCCTAAACAAATCAATTTTTAGTTGTTCTGCATTAGCTACTCGCCCTAACACTTACCGCTCATCCACCCCGTGTTTGTATTTCCTTTTGCCTTTTGTAAGTGGTCAGTTACAATTGATTAATGTCGGAACCAAATACTGTTAGCGTCGTTAGAACCTTAAGTTATCACATTTAAATATAAATAATAGGTCAGTATTTATTCCGTGATTTTTTTCTCTTTTTAATTGTTGGTCTGTGCCTGTAAGATTATCTCTGTAGTTTAATCCTTTGAACATGTCATTGTGAGGTAAAATCATGTCGTCCCATGAAAACGTCAATGGTAAATAAATCGATCAGTTGAAAGTCCTCTGGACAAAGTGGATTCTCTACTCTGTGTAGCAAAACCTCTTGGTTGAGAATTCCCTAATAATGCTTGTTTTTGGTAAATTTTGATAACAAAAAGTGCTTCTATTTTATTTGCGTATTGACGGGCCGGAAAGTACCCGAGAAAAATTCTGCTCACAACGAATTTTGTCTGCTTGTGCGTTTAGCTTAATGCTAATTCTGCCCTTTGTCTTTCATTCATCCGCTCGCGATAAAAGCGATGTATTGTTTCTTTTTCTTGTTATATTTTAGTTGTTTTCTTTGTGACGTATTTATTTCTTTTTTACTGCTAGTTCATACTGATTTTTTTCTTATCTCTGGCTACCCACTGTATAGGTGGCTCGCATCCAAACGTTTATACAATTTAGCCAGTAAGTTTTCCTTGCAGTTGTTGCTGTCAGCGTATTTCAGATATCGATACAGCCTTTGTAGAAGCGTTTAGATGTCTTAAAACGTTTCAAAATCGTGTGTAAAGTTTCCTAAGTATTTGGGGTAATTTTTGTTTTAACTTAAGCGCGAACAACTACAACTGTTAAGCCGATGTGATTAAGATGGTTTCGATTAGTTTGGCGTAACATAATTGTAGTCCATATTTTCTTTCATTCGCATATGTCTAAAAATATTATTCAGTTATCAATTTTTCTATTTTACTCACCAATTCCTTCTGCAATTTGCAGCAGCAGTATAATTCCCACTGTTATGTTTCTCATTATTTGTAACACGCCGAGTCAGTTTTAACTTTTTTTCAAGCTGCGTGTTGTTTTCCAATGTAAAGACAGCGGAACATGTATTCCACTAAGATTTAATTATACATGCAGTTAGAAACATTCTTTAAGGTAGTGAAGTGGGGGAGTCATAGAGATGTCATGTTCGGGAAGCCAGGGAAGAATAAGTGTTCCTTATCTTCTTTACAGTGTTTGCATTAGAGAGCGGAATTTAATTATAAGGGCTTGGGCTACGGAGATTGAAACCGCTTCAACTGCCGGTCCGTTCGTTTGTGGGACTGATGGAGATTTGTTGAAATGGAAATAGAGTTGTTTCTGGTTGCTTTCGTTTTACTCCATAAATTATCGATAGAATATCATGGCACTGTAACTGATGCGTTCTCTTCATGTCTTGATTATTCTGTTTATTGGTATTTGTTTATACTGTAGATGACAAATGTCACCAATACTGGGATCTCTTGCTATCCTTGGTGTTCCCAATATTTGTTTGGTTACTGCCAACAATTAAATAAAATTAGCCCATGCAGTACAGATAACATGACTTGTTTGAATTTCACAGAAAGAATCGACGAGTACTTTGCCCTTTTGAATCAGATAACTTGTTTCTGAATTAAAAGAGTAACGTTTGAAAAATACGTCCCTCGTTACAAGGAATGGTGCCAATGAAATGGCACTATTCGGGTCACGTGTATTCACTGTAAATCCCAATTAAAACGAAATAGCAATTCTGTAATTTTATTGTATACCCCCTGTACACACGAGAGTTTATTGAAAAGCTGGTTAAGTTAGACCCATTGATCGAAAAACAAAAGCTCTCCGGGCTAGATCACCAAAATATTATACCTAGAGAACTACACAAAGGATGTCTTTTAATTCATTTTAAACTTTTTTTTTAAATTTCAGACATAACCCTCGGAGGTACACCCCCATAAGGTTTTTTCCAAATTTTTAAAAAGAGGATTTACTCTACAATGCTGAAACTTTCAGTAGCTGTTGTGATATGTCAACCATATGTCCATGGTATTTGACGTTGCCATGGCAACGTCTTAAATACAAGCAGGTCTTGCCAAACATCGTCATTTTTAACATTTTTCTTGTGGAACTGGTCAATCAAAGTGAGCTAATTAAATATGCATAACTAAGTGAAAAATTGCCGTTTTGCAAAAGGTGCTATAACTTGAAGGGAAAAAATATTTTAATTTAAAGTTTCGCCAGAGTTGTTAGCTCTTCATTGCCAACATTTATGCCAAGTTTGAGCGAAATCGGTGATTTAACCTGTATCACCTCCTGCCTGTTTCTGCCCTGTTCTCTCATGGACGCCCTTTAGCTTTTACTTCTTCGATTCATTTTACAATCAATGTTCACCTTACTATTACTTTACTCGATTCATTTAACAATCAATGTTGCTCGAAAAAGAGCTCGAGTTTATAACATTGTTTCCTGTTCCATAACAATGTCCTTCTCTGTGTCATTATTAATCAAATCTTCACTTCTAGGACTACTAACAGTATTTATAACAACTTCACAATCACTAACGGTGTTTTTACATTCAGTCTGCTCTACTTTGACGTCGTGTTTACTGGAATCATTTTGCACATTAAGAAACCTAAGAAGTCTGCTTTCCCACTGAGGCTTTTCCAGTGAATTAGAATAATCGATGAAATTTCTTTTTCTCAGTTCTCGAGGAAGCTTGCGGCACTCAGATTTTTTATCGATCCTTATAATAACCAGACTGTCGTCTTTTCTGTTTAGAAGTCGGTATTTGGCGATGTTGAGTTCGTAGCTACAGTAATTACTCTTCAAAAAGTTGCTTGATAACACTGCTATGATTTTGTGGCTACTGTAGACGCTTTCTGCCATGCACTCCTGGAAAGGCTTTCCAGGTGTAAAGTCTCTGTAGTGAATACAGCACTTAAAATGATGCTTCTCTTCGAGTAATGGAAGGAGTGTGCCGCTCACCCAATGAGAGTCCTCTTGGCTGTATATTATGAAAGCGTGATATTTGAATTCTGCACAAAGATAAAGAAAAAGAAACCTTAAAAAAATCGTTTTCAACTCTTAAAGCCCTAGCTCTTATGTAAGACAAATAAGTAATGTCGTGTGTCACAAACACGTTTACTTCTGGGAAAAGATATTTTTCAAGTTTTCTTGTAGTTCCCGGAAGGTTCAGAGAGCTCTATCTACCTATCCCATCGACAAAGACAGACAAGAGTGTCGTCAAATTTTTGCAGAAAAAATACGTCTTTCAAGTGTCACTAGAAAAAAAACAATCACAGAGCTGCTTGAGGATGGTTGGAACTCCGAGAAATGGTGTACCATCCAGTTTCTGACTTATTTTCGACGCAATCTGAACTAAGTATATATTAAGGAGGGAATGGGTTATCGTGGCGATTTGTGGTTTAATTACACTGTTATGGTAGTTAGACATACGTAGTATTATCATATCTGTCTGTCGTACGTACTAAAAATTAGTCCACATCAAACTATAAACTCTGACAAAGAGTACTTTAATGTCATTTGCCAATATCAAAGGGTTTTTTAAACTGATATGACAGACTAGCCAACTTTGAACTCAACTTGTAGTTTGGGAGTATACCTTTCCTCATAGTGCAACCAATAAAAAGGTTACGTTTTTACGTATTTAACCCAAATTGTTCAAGTACCTTCGTTGGTCGTAAATCGTCGCAATGTTTGTCATTTTCGTTTCTTTTCGGTTGATTGTTCCTTTTTTAATGTTTTCTCCCCCAAAGATTATTTGATTTTCTTTTGATTTAGAGGTAATTTATGTACGTCCGAGTAAATTCATTTTCATGAACATTTTCAGTAAAACGAGTTAAAGGAACTGTGTCATGGACTTTGGCCAAACTTTGGCGTGGAAAATGGCCATAAATCCGGTGAAATATACAAATAACTGCTTAAAGCAGTGAAGGAAACATTTAAATAACACTGCAAATACAAAAAGGTATGGATCGCCAAAAGTGGAGAAGATTGAAACGGATGGCGATATGGGTATTTGGAATACTGTTGGGCTGAACAGTTTTCAAAGTGAAACTCATTTGCTTGCAACTTAAAACTAAAACGCCCAGGAGACACATTTGGTTGAAATGAAGCTATGGTTTTGTCATTTAAATCCTCAGAAGTGATTTCTTAGCAAACGTTAAGTTTCATAGTGAGTATTTGACTGTTACGCCCGGGGGGGGGGGGGGGGGGGGAACTCGTATAGGAAAGTGACGGGGATGCTCTTCGTCTCGCTTAGGGGTGTAAATTTCGGATTTTTGGTCTCGCTTACGGTGTTCCGGACAAAACGCCCAAAACGCCAATATTTTTATCCATAATGGTCTCGTTTTGGATTACACACGAAGAAATATACAAATATAAACTCCATTTTCAGTTTTTTGGTATCATTTAGGGGTCAAGAAAAGCTTGAGCCACACCCAGATTGGTTTCTTTTAGGGGTTCTTTTCAAAATTTCCGACGAGCATCCCCGTCCGTTTCATGTGGGAGTCCCCCCCCCCCGGGCTGTTACGTCTCCAGCGTAGGCAAGCTACCAACCTGAAGGCGAGGAAATGCTTTTCTTGTTCAAAAAACAGTACTTTATCAGTAAGCCAGTAATCAAGGCAAGTGCTACCAGGATTCCAAGCGATGCAGAAACGTACATTATGGTATGATTGGAACCTAGATAAAGAGAGATACTTTATCCAATGCCGTGTAGCTAAGAACCGACACAAAACAAAGTCATTGCATATTTCTTGACCTTCACCTTCACATGAACTCTGAAACAAGGTCTTAAAATCAATTAAGGTGAAAGATGAAGATGTTTTTCTCGCGTTTTTTACGGCTTAGTAATACACCCCCCTCACAAGTATCTCTGTTGAGACTTGAGTAGAAAAATAGTATAGGCGGCAAAATGTTTGCTTATACATGTACTGTCAGTTAAATTAGAATATAAGGAGGATAATACATGGTTGCGCGGAGATATGAAACTTATCTTCGAGTGTTCAAATCCATATATAGCGCACGAGTGAGTGCAGCGAACGAGTGAGACATCGATTTTACCACGAGAAGATAAATTTAATATCTCCAAGCAACCATGTATTATTCTTTTTATTATATAAACCTACTAATAACGATGTTTTTGCCAAATTTTCGAAGATTTCCGACCATTTTCCGAAGATTTCCGATGATATCCAAAGATTACCAAAGATTGCCGAGAAAGATCCGAAGAAGTTTCGACTTAATATCGATAAACTTTGAGTCGTCGAGCATTGAAACATGGCAAACTTTGCGAGCTGATTGGTCAGAATGATATCACACATGTTTGGATATCATTTTAATCAACACATGTGCGATACCATTTTTTCGACTTTTTTTGCTTGTTTATTTCGACTTTTTTGCTTGTTTACAAGCAAAAAGAAGGAGAATAGCGTTTACTGGGCTAAAATCTGAACCGGAAGGGATTGCATTCTTGTTAACTCTCAAGGGACTGTTTTAATTTCTCAAGGGAATACTTTCCGCTGTGGGTGATCTAAGCGCGTGACTTGTAAAGTGTCACTCTATAGTTGTGCTTCAGCACTTCCGTTCTTGTAGAAAAAACGTGACTTGTCAAATTTACAAACATTATATAAGAATCAAACACGTGAGTAGCCCAAATCTTACGTCACATAACCAATTAAGAATGTAAGGGGGTCAGCGCTCGAATGCAGCGAAGTTTAAAACGATTAAGAACGCAATTTTTACTAGTACAAGTCTTTAGGCGCTAATATTAATTTAACCTAAAATCACATAGCGAAAACACTGAATGACCGCTTGGACATGTCCAAGCTATTAAAAACTACCACTACGTCAGACCCATGTCACGCGATCTCCCGCTTGTAGCTATAAATAATCATTCACCTATTTTCAGTTTGAATACTCTGCGCTCTGTTTGTGTGAAATATTTATTGTTGTGTTACTCAAGCGTTTGGCTCGGAGCGAGTACAAGTCGTACAATTTACCCGGAACGTGTTAAATATTGCAAAACAACGACTTATTTTCTGGATATCCCAATTTTTGTTTTGAGTTTACGGTATTTTGAGAATCGAAACGTTATCGAAACGTAAGTTGCAAGCTCTTTAATTTAACCTAAAATCACATAGCGAAAACAAAGACCGCTTGGACATGTCCAAGCTATTTAAAACTACCACTACGTCAGACCCATGTCACGCGATCTCTCGCTTGTAGCTATAAATAATCATTCACCTATTTTCAGTTTGAATACTCTGCGCTCTGTTTGTGTGAAATATTTATTGTTGTGTTACTCAAGCGTTTGGCTCGGAGCGAGTACAAGTCGTACAATTTACCCGGAACGTGTTAAATATTGCAAAACAACGACTTATTTTCTGGATATCCCAATTTTTGTTTTAAGTTTACGGTATTTTGAGAATCGAAACGTTATCGAAACGTAAGTTGCAAGCTCAGCAAGAATGTGTCAAAGCACGGGATACACGTCATCGCGCCAGGGGAATTACCAAAAGCTTGTCGGAAGACGCTAAACGGAGAACACAATGGGATAGCCCTTATAGTCTACTCTTTATTTTGGCGTGATTTGGCTTTCTTTTAAATGAACTGGTTTGGGTTATTTTATTGAACATTCGGAACAAAATAAATATTTGCATGCGTAAGCAGGCATTTTTCCGGCTAGGCATGTGGTTTTAAAAAGCAAAAGATGACGTGGTAAAGGAAATTCATGTCACGTTCACTCCGTGACTAACGCAAACACGACTTGTGTGTTTCTCAAGTGACTGCTTTTCTAAAGATTTTACTGTGCGGCGCCGTGCCTTTTAAATAATTTAGCCAAAGCACTGAAAGAGGTCAGGAGGTCAAACATTACCCGCACGAACACACTAAAACGTTGCTAATAGTTAACCAAAGGGAACTCATTCCGTGACAATTGATTATTTCTGCTGAGTTGCACAATTTAGAATTGCAACATCATCTAGCAAAGCGCACTATTACTAAAAATAGATTTCGCCACATGATACCCCCCCCCCCCCCCCTGCGTGAGTCGGACAACAATTTTAGTTTTGGCAAAGGCTTTGTATGGAGGGGACGCATTCTTGACAAGAAAAAAAGGGCGAGAAAGGCACAATTTGAGGTCGAGATTCTCGAAAGGCTCGAAAAATGATAGATTTCAAACATTTTTGCTTTAGTAAGTGAAAAACAGATTGAAAGTATCCAAAAAATGGCCCAAAATTGAATTTATTAGTCGAAGATCCGGTAATGACACCTTGATTTCCACGGCGGATAGCGAATTACTATCGAATTATATATAATTGCGAAGGATAGCACTTGTATGTTTGCTTCATTTAGGCACCGGAAAGATCGTCGGTTGCAAGAAGTTCAGAATTCTTCCCGAATTTGACGGCACTGATCGCCGGCCATCCGATCTGTTTCGACACATGATAGATAGAGGGCGAAAATATTATGCTATTCAAACGCCTTTCTAATGGAATTGACGGCGGGTTTGATTTAAATAAAGCTATTATTTATCCCCATTACTATTACAGACTGAAGCTACAGCTGCCGAGCTCGAACAGTGTATATTAAATAGTATCTGCCGTAACCTGCGATCAGGCGCCCTCCGCCGCGAAAAAAAAGAAAGCCTGATCGCAGGTTATATCTGCCGCGAAATTGACCTCTTTATATATTCGGGTCAGGCAAGGGGACCGATCGGTCGAGCGTTTCTTTGTGTAATTTTGTGGTGGCATAAATCTGAGGTTAGCTCTGTTGTGTTGCAAAATGTGCCACTAAGAACAGTGTAAACGTTTTGCATTTCTCATAAAAATAAATGTTTTCTTTCAGCAAATCCCGGCAGCAAATCGGGCCTTTATAATCCATTCAATAACTGAGAGTAAAACATTTTACACATTTATTGAATAATCGCTCTGTTTGACAAACCTTTTGTTTCAAACCACGATTTGAGCTTTCTACGTTGCACAGGTAAGGCTTTCCGAAGTCCGAGCCAATCTGGCCATGGTTTTGTGAAACAATCGCTAAATATGCCTCCAAAGTGCCCGCCAACCATACATTGCTCTTACAGAGCGGTTTGTTTGTCCGAATTTTGACTCACACCGGGGGTCAAATTCTGTGACGTCATTAGTGCGCTTCGCTAATTGCAACATCATTAAATGTGTTAAGTGATATTTATAAGCGTTTTTGTAGCCTGTTGTGAAATTACTTCCGGTGGAAGCAGTAAACGTTAAACGTTTCTTCCGTTCAGAAGTTAATGCATCGCCATTAGAAAAATAAACAGCAACTGTTTTGCTGGAAATGTAGTCGTTAGAAATGGGATGTATAGCCGTAAGGTAAAGAATTACGAGGAGAAGCGGCTTTTGGTAATATCCAAACGAAAATTTACTTTTCAATGTCGGGTTAAGATTGCGTGACGAGACAAAAGGTAACTCTGTCGTGCGTAACCTAACCTGCGATCAGGCGTTATTTTTCTGCATTAAGCCGAGTAGAAATCTTTCTAACTCGAAAGGAAACAACTATTTCGATTAAACATGTTGAAGGCAAACGTCAAAGTTTACCTTTTTTAACCAAGCCAAAGTATATGAGTCGCAAAGCACCCAGCCGTCGCGACTGACAAATACAGCATTTACTCCGCGAAAATAAAAAAATGCTTGAACTGAAAGACGTTTGAATTCTTCCATGATATGTTCGAACAACAATGCCCAGGATAAACCTTCTACTCATACTAACTTCATGCAAAAAAAGTCGATATCTCGAAGAGATCTTTGATTCTCGATTTGCTACCACTCGCTATGCCACTGCAGTTTATATAAAAAAATGTTGTTTTTTATTAACTTAGAAATTTTGAGCAAAGTCTACTTACTTGACTCTGTCGACGTTGTCCTCGTTTTTGCAGTGGTTCGGATCCTTGATTTCCCTATTATTTAAGCAGATGCAATAAGCCTCCGGACAGACCATAATTTACTAGGCATTAGCCAACGAGCGTTCATTCGCGAATCTAAACTGCTACTAGTAGAAATTAAACGAGACACTATACGAGTTTTACCTGCGCAACTTGCAATTGAATTGTTACATTCTGCTATCTGAGTGTTATTTCCAAGAAGAGAGCAATTCCCTTGGCTGTGGCAATTTGCTGTCTTATTTTTATTTTCCAAAAAAGGGCAGTCCTTTGCACTGTTGCATTCTGCTGTCTGGTTGTTACTTCCTAAGTGTGAGCAGTCCTTTCCATAAGGACCAGGAGGCGGATTTGTACAAGAACGGTTCCGTAAGCGAAGTCCAACACCACAAGTTGCAGAACATTCAGTCCAGGAACTCCATTGAGAAAAGGCACCGTTTTCTGCCAGAACTAAAAAAAAGAAAATTTATTGATTTTTTTGGTTGCTTTTTTTGTTTAAAATTGGCGTTTATTCACTGAACTGAAAAAAAGATAAATTTCTTTTAACGTTTTTTGTTCTTTTTTATTTGAAATTGGCGTTTAATCACAAGTTACGTACAGCAATGTTTATATAATTATAAAACTTTCAATGCAGGGAACCGCACAACACAAATAAACCCTGTACTTTTTGTTGCCGGATCTCTTTTTGTATAAATGCTTGTTCCAGACGTCACTGTAACGTGTAGAAAAACTAATTACATGCATGGCTGGCACTACAGCAAAGGACACTTATAAGGGGCCAATTTAACTAGTACAACTAGTCTCCTCTAAGGCGAGTGCTATAATAAAAGAAATGCCATTTTAAAGCAATGTTGACTTTCATGTCCTTAACCTTCAGACGTATGAGCAAATTCATACCCGCACCGTGGTACAAAGGGGGGGGGGGGAGGAGGGCATCGATGGAACCCCCCCTAAGGTTTTCGTCCTATTTATGCACAGAGAAATTATTTTGCATATTTTGCTCTTAGTAGAAAGCCCTCACAGAACGTGCTTAATCTAAGCACAGGAACCAGGTTTCCAACCTTAGGGCTTATGGTCTGCTCGTTATATTATCAGAAGAGTGCACGGTATTCACAAACCTTTCATTAAAATAAGAATGTAAAGGACGTGTTAGAAGGAAGGACGCTTACTTGCTAGGCAGCCGTAGAACTCTAACCGCAAACCTATAAAACCGTGCCAAGACTCAGGGATAACTCTTATATACTGTGCTCGTATTGGCGGGACCAGCTCATGAGTGACAACATTGTTCTTGTCTGTGTTTCCTGGAAAGGTCTGAATGAAAGCAATAGCTAAGTAAACTAAACTATTAACATGATGCAATAAAAAAAGAACAAAAAATGAGGCCATTCACTATAACTGCCTGTAATGATTTACCTTGTTGTGTGATTCTGGGCGATATTGTTCAAAGTATGATCCATTATTGCTGTATCTTAGAGAGTAACTCTTAACCCAATCCCCAAAGGTGACGCTGGGATTACCCTGTGTAGAAATGCCCGTAACTTGTGTCTCGGCTCCAAAGTCGACCTGAAGCCAATAGCTGTGGTTTTCATGCCATTTTGGCATCCAACCGCCTTGTTGGTCAGATTCTCCTTTAAAGTGAAGTCTTGCATTTTCAGGTCCAGCTGAGTCCTCCTGGGAGGAGGCTGTTATGGAAGTATTTGATATCAAGCCACTCTCCATCCCCAGTGGTGTTCTACAACCGGGAATCTTTGGAACTGAAAATCCTGCGATTGTAATTGGAATTTGCAAGAGTGATTCACAAAAAGTTCCGCTAAAAAGTATAAACTTTTTAGCGATTTATTGTACAACTTGTTAAATCTCCACGTATATAGTAGGGTGACGCATTGCCTGAATGAAATGAGCTCTTAATTACCGATATGTTATTAAAGCGCTAAGAAGAAATAATGAAGGAGAGTTGAATTTGTCACAGATAACAACAAAATGCAATGACTACTCACCAGTTTGACAACCATAGAAGTCAGCTCTCAAGGAAATCTGAAAACCATGATAGCTTATAGGGTTGATTCGGATGTAACGTGCAATGATTGGATTCTTCAGTTTGTGACTCACAACTGTGTATCGATTTGTGTTTCCATCGAAAACCTTGATAAAGGAAACAGCAGCGACTTAAGTGGTGCTAAATTTTCGTGTAAACATAACTATTTAGCGGAAAGGAGAAAAGACTACTTGTATATTTCTTATTTAATTGTTTTATGGAGTGACAATCAATTTCTGCGAGTTAGAATAACTTTAGAGCTTTTTAAGCAAAATGTAGCTGAGTAAAATGTCAGAATGAATGAAATTAGGAAAAAAACTTAAAGCTTCCAATTTTATAGAACGTTTTCAACACAATACAACCTTTATTTAGTAAGCAAGCGACAAAAACTAATGAGAAATAACTGATTAGTGATGAAAATCTCGTTTATAGTTATTTTGATTCAAAGTAAGGAAAATTGCGAAAGCTCCGAAAGGAACGACTCTCGTGATTTCGAGATTAAGCAGCCTTTTTTCTATCTCTTTTTTTCGAGAAGAGAGCAGAAATGTAAAAAAAGGTACACTATTGTGATTGCAAACTCATGTATTCTTTCTAGCTTGTCTTGTTCCATTTCAATGGTTCCGTACACTAGACCAATCGTCAAGTTCAAAATTCTGGTTTTGGTATTATTAACCTGATAATTTCAACTTTCGGGGGGAGGATGGATTAATCTGCAGTATTGGAATGGGTACCTTTCGTGTATAACATATTTTAGTTCATAGCGAAGCAAAATAGAGCTAGAAAACTATAGACGGCTATAAGACGTTTCACGGAAATGATTACTAATACCAATAGTATACGTCTTTAATGGTTTCCTACATATTAATATTTCACAAATTTCAAAACGAAACAATTTGTAAGTGCGCTGCCTGCTGTAAAGAAATGGTGCTTTGGGTGCCGCTCTATAAAAGTGTCTACCAGTGTTTATTAAAAAAATTCTAGCAATGGTATATTGCAATTCCTCAGTTTTGATTGGTTAACAGGCAATAGTATATGAGCTCATGTAGTTGTACGCGTCAATGAGAACAGCCGGGGAGCTCAAATATTGCAATTCTTGCGGTGTTTTTAATAAAACAATTATTCCACTCGCGCTTGATAGTTATAGCCAACTCGGCGCTACGCGCCTCGTTGACTTTCTACCATTTCATATCCAACGCGCGCTCATGGAATAATTGTAAAATATATTACTTCAAAGTTGACCCTAATCAAGCGAGTAAAAATGCACCAAAACCATTTTGTATCGTGATATCTTAAGACATCAATACCTTTGGATCCTTCCCATTTTCTTTATAATCTTTGAAGAATATTCCGTCATAACTATAGGTCACATGGTATTTTGTCACCCAGTCCCACTTTAAATGAGATTGTCTTCCCTGAGTTGAGATTCTCGTTACTTTAGTCCAACTTTTAAACTCCACCTGAAACCAGCTGCCATATCTCTCATTTGGGTCTGCTATCCAGCCACCATTATCGTCATTAACTGAGTCGGCGAACAGATGAAGCCTCCCACGACCTGCATTAACAGGTGTAGTCGGTGACCAAAAATAACTGCTGGATGCCGTCAGAAACTTGTCGTCAATGGAGTAGCTTTCCAGTCCTAATCCTGCTTCACAAACTGGAGGCTTCGGAGTTGGAAATCCTTAAAAATAAGTCGGTGCTGGCATTAAAAAATGAAACAAGATATTTGCATGTACATGCCACTCAATAGGGTCTTTTTGAGATATAAATTATTCATTATGGGTCCAGGAGAACAAAGTTAAGGACTCCGATTGCAATCGTATTGATTTTAGAACTTTTGAGTCTTGTTTCCAGCGAATTTCAAAAAAATACAATTAAAGGTAGTAGTATGAAAACTCTAACCTGAATTGCAACCATACAACTCCATTCTTAGCGCCATCCGTTTGTGACACCTCACTGGATGAAGGCGTATAAATCGCGTCACAATAGCTGGGTCGAGTACGTTAAAAACAATACTATTTTTGTCTATGTTAGCCTGAAACACCTAAGTCCCATAGAAAAAAAAATATGTTAGCCCTAATATCCAGGGTAAGTGAAGGTGCACTCACTGAGTAACAAAATAACCTTGGAACAAGAAAAGAGAGGAATAAATTCATTCATCCAAGATGTTATAAACCGAAATCAATGGTTTTGATTTCTTCCAATTAACACTGACATTTTACACGCTTTGGGCCACTTCTTTCCTATCCTTACATGACTAGTGCAGCAAAGCCAGGCCCCTAGTAGGGATAGGATGTAAATATTTTTTCAATGTGTTGGAGTGCCGGTAGTAGGCAATGCTGCCGTTACACAAAATCCCCTTGGATATTCACCCTATTAAAGAAAATTTTGGGAGGGTTCCCACCGGGGGTCAAGACTTTTTCTCTGCCCCGTGGGATTTGGTGTATCGGCAGTATTGCCTACTACCGGCATTCCAACACATTAAAAAAATATATAGAGGATATTATGGTGGCGAGAAGATAGGAATTTTACGTTCGAGTGGCAGAAATGATATCTCACGTCAATGAGCGATATGCCATTCGATATGCCAAAACGCCCCTTAACCAAAAATTAAAACGAAGGTATTTGGCTTCATAACAAATCGGCGGACTGTGTCCCTTACTCACGTCTCTTGGAGAAGTTAAACAGGCAGTTTGGAATCGAAGGCCCACTCTATGCCTGGTTGGAAAGTTACCTTTAATTTCGAACCGAAAGCAGTTTACGGTAATAAATGGCAAAGAATCTTCAAAACTACATGTCAGGTGTGGAGTCCCACAGGGCTCAGTTTTGGGACCAACTCTTTTTACGTTGCTTACAAATGATCTGCCTTCGTCTATTAAATCTGGAGATACGTTTATGTATGCCGATAACACTGCAGTTTTTTGCATCAGCTCGTCACAAGACGCAGCATGTAGCTTGCTAAACTGTGCCCTCAAAGAACTTTTCACTTGTTGTGTTATCAACCGCCTAACTCCACATCCCAGGAAATGCGAGGCCATGATTCTCTCTAAAGCTAGTCTCATAAGACCGCTGCTTGCCATCTACATTGGCGAGTCTGTTATAGATTACAAGATGAAAACCAGGCTACTGGGTGTCACCCTGGATCAAAAATTGAGTTGGATACCTCATCTGCAAGACGTTGTTAAAAGTTTCCCAAACAAAATTAGTCTTTTGAAGAAGTCCCAGTTTTTGCCCAGGCACGTGTGTGAGTCTTTTTATCGAAAAGTTATTCAACCATCCATAACGTACGCATTGCCAGTCTGGGGTGGAGTAATTCAAACGGAGTTGTTTAAAGCAGTAGAAAGACAACAGTGCCGTGCTGCTAGGATCATATTTGGTTTTTCTTCAGACAAGCCCACGACAGAAGTGTTATCTTCCACCAAGTGGAATTCTTTAACTCATATATACAAACTCTCCTTGATTACACTTCTCTATAAAGGATACACCGGCGCACTCCCACGTGCCCTTGTTGAACAACTAATAAACTACAACACCAGATCAGCTTTCAGACTAAGACACGGGCTTACAGCACCGAGTTCCAGATCGAAATATATGCAGAACTCCATTGCGTACAGAGGTGCCGTCCTCTGGAATGCGATAGGTCGGTCTCATCCATCGTTAATTGATCGTATCGAACACCTTGACTTTAAATCTTTTATAAATAACTATTCAAAGTGGCTATGAGCCACTAAACTCTGAAAATTTATTATGAAACAAGAATCGAAAACAACAAACTGACAAATAGAGATTTGCTAAAGCAAATGATGTTAAACTTTCCACAATTCAGTTCACTTCACTAGCTTAGTTTCATTGTCATCTAGCTGCTCATCGAGAGCAGGCCGAAAGGACAAGTGATAGAGTTCCCATCGGTTGCAAATTGTTTTCTTTCTTTTTATATTTCCTTTTTGTTTTTTGAAGGTTAGGCAAAATAATAATATCATTAGAAAAATGAAGTTTTGGTCTATTTCAAGAAAACCGACATTAATACAATATTTCGGCTGGTAGCTAGTTAAGCATGCATGTACCGTATTTATTCGGCTATATAAAGCCGAGACCCTAGACTTTTAGTTTTTTTCGTTAAATCACAACTATGTAATTGAAAAACGACAACTGATAAAGAATGAATTTATTAATAGAACCGTACAGAAGCGTGACAAAACATTCACCTGAGTTCAGAATCCCATCTTTTTCAAACAACTAAACCTTCAAATTAAGAGTTGTTGCCGAGGTAGAGACAGTTCAGAACAACTGCAAAATCGCCAGAGAATACGGGATGATTCCTGATGATTCAGTAAATCTTCAGTTCGTCGCAATTCGCCAAGTTGCTAACGAAAAGATCAAGCAGATCAAGCGGGTGAACAACGAAAAGATCAAGCAGATCAAGCGGGTGAACTTTAAATGTCATCAAAACGAAACATGTGCTGTTACCAGTATTTGTCTAGTACTGTGAATCCAATCAAACTCTACTGGAGTGGTTTCTTTTAGCAGAGAAGTCGTGGTATTATAAGTTTTCGGTTTCGAACAAGAATATTACATCAAACCGATTTCTGTCAGATCGTGTTACAATGTTTACCAAACGCGTGGGAACAGCAGCTTCTGATTGGTCAGTTTCTGGTGTCGCCACAACAAGCCAAAAAGATCGATTCCTGACCCTTCTCCTCTTGAAAAGTCACGTTAGCAGTGATTCTGCAATTTAACTAAACTTTAAGGAAAGGAACAGTCTCAGTCTCAGGAACAGTCTCAGGCAGAAATAATTATTGTAGAAGAGATTGCAAGGAAATTGTTTAAGACATGCGGGATTTCGAATGCCCTCGTCAGTTCAAAAGACGATGACAGTACGCCGACAAAATAAATAATATTCCAGAGCGAGCCGATGGACGACCAGTTCCAGCCTAAATATCAAAGAAAGGCCAATAAAAACTTCATTCCTAGTGTTGCCTCATTAAACCAAATGGTTTTTAAAGAGCCGCCACTAAAATAAAAGGTAATGACCAAGAATAAATTACAAACGCTTGCTAATAATTTTCGTTTGTTGATGATCGCTCGGCCTCGGCTTATAGATGAATATTTCATTCAAATTTAACTCTTTTCTAGTACCATCGAATTTTTTTTTCGGAAATACTCAGCGATAAATCGAAACCCCAATTTTGTTGAGTTTTAACCAGTTCTCAGTAAGATTTGGTGAAAATATATAGCCTTTGTGTACTTCATATATGCGCATGCGTTCAGCACAAAATTCCGTGTGCTTGAGTCTACGCCTGGAAGAATGCATAACACAAGGAGAACATTTGGTTTTCAGAAACAAATAAATAGCATTTGTGTACTTCATATAAAGTAACACAGATATGGCTCGCATTTTCCCCAGCCCCCTACTCGCTTCACAAGATTAATTGATTAATTCAATTTGATATTGATTAATTAATTCAATTAAAATGTTTTACAGGAATCGAGTGAAGGAGGGAAGGAGTGAAGGAGGGAAGGAGTGAAATCGGCCCACTCACCAAAACTCGGAATTTTCCGAGTTAAAAACGTGGCGAATTGTTACACTCTTAGGGATTTTAACTACAACGTTTTAGCGCCACAAACAATCAACAATAGGTTTAAGGATTTTACATATTTTTAACTTTTTATTCTCACTCATTCGAATTCACAATAATTTAGATAATACCCCTTTTAAAACGATTCTTAACATTTCTTATCTTTTCATTTTAATTTTGTACACGACCCCACAAGCTTGTAGCTTTTATCTTTTATCGTGTATAAATAAAGGTTGTATGTATGTATGTATGTATGTATGTATGTATGTATGTATGTATGTATGTATGTATGTATGTATGTATGTATGTATGTATGTATGTATGTATGTATGTATGTATGTATGTATGTATGTATGTATGTATGTATGTATGTATGTATGTATGTATGTATGTATTAATTCTCCCTATACTAATTATATCCTATCTATATCGATTTACAATAAATGAGAACACTTTCGTTGGATTTTCAAGTAGCACTACATGGTAATTGGTGACACTGCCACTAAAAATCACTTAATTTAATTTTGAAAACATTACCACGTCACTGCGTGACTACGTGACTGCGTGATGCAGTTAAATGTGTGTGTTCATTGACATAATGTGATTTGCGCGATACAGTCGTTGTGTCACCCACAAATGACCACTGCTCACCATTAGAGTTCTCAGTAGCTCAGTAGTTAGAGCGTCCGACTAGTGTACCGAAGGTCGTGGGTTCGAGTCCCATCTGTGAACTCAGAATTTTTTTCTGAGTTCATTCTCTCCACACATCAATCCATTATTATTATATATTACCATTGTTTCCTAAGGAATTCAACACTACTTTGGTTCTTCTTTAATAAGAATTATCAACAATACTTTCTTGATATTAGATGTGTTTTAATTGGTTTTTGTTAATGTTTACAATAAAATCATTAGTGTGTTTTATTGTGAGATCAGAAACTCTTCGAAGTTTTAGAGAAAATAATCAAATACTGGTGGTCGATTCGATCACAGTTACAAACGCCTTAAAGTTAAACCAAGTACCTCGATTAATAAGAATGGACCTGTTTAACCGATTTTGGAAGAAATCATGCTCAGGGGGGCAAATTAATTTGCCTCCTGGGAATCCCATAATAGCTCTTTGAAACAATTGAATTTAAAATGGCCGCCGTATTGGTAAAAAGGTCTATTTATTTTGTCATTTACATTAATTCCCGTCCCCAGAGTCCACGATCCTGGAACGGAAGTCCTCGATTCACGGTCTCATTGTCAAATCTAGGGCTTTCCACAAGTTGCTCGAGATTTTCCAAAAAAGTTGCCCGTCATTTCTCAAAAAGTTGCTCAAAAGTTGCACCAAAAATTCAAAAATGTTGCTTCTGATAATAAAGTTGCTCGAAAGTTTCTCCAAAAAATCCAAAACGCTGCTTCTAATCAAAATCATTTCTCTAAATATATGCAAATTTCCCTTTAAGGGTAAGATTTCTAAAAAGTTTTATGCAATTTTACAGCAAAAGAAGATTCTAAATAACGTATTAAGCGGAAAATTTGTTAAATAACAAGAATTTCTTTAACTGAGAAAAATCGTGAAGATTTCCATGACGTCATGTTTGACGACAAGTTTTGTAATGTTTAATAAAGAATGAGCCGAAAGTTGAAACGTCTTCAAATGTTCCTCCAAAACCTTCGGCAAACTTCGTAAAGCTTTGGAAACCTTCGTATGGCCCTCGGACAACACTCGGACAACTTCCGGAAATATTCGGTCTGGAAATTGCTCAAAATGTAACAAGTTGCTCGAGAAGAAAAAAGTTGCTCGAAGGTGAAAAAGTTGCTCGAAACATGAAAAGTTGCCAAAAAGTTGCCGAGCAACTTGTGGAAAGCCCTAGTCAAATCCGTCAAATCTGATTGGCTTAAAATACAGAACGAGTACTCTGCGTATGCTTACAAATCGGGACCCTCGATCTCTGTCGCAGACCAGAATTATCGTGGACTCTGGGGACGAGAATGATCTACACCTCACCTGGTCAAAACTATCATTCAAGGGCTGACGATAAAACTTAAAATAGCCACCAATGAGGCTGTAAGACACTTTGTAATCAGTCACCCAGTATGGCCAATATGGGCTGCCCTGAGTTGCGATCTTTGTGACCATAGTGACTTCACCTAAATCTACTTGAATCCACTCTCCTGGTTCCGAATTCCTTGTTTCCCAATAGTCACGTTCGTTACCAAGCCTTGCGTTGCTGGGTTTACTGAAATGTGACAGATCCTAACAAAATAATATTTTATTTCAAAATAGATATCTTTTAAAAAAGTAACTTAACATGAGTCATATACAGTCAGTCAAAGACACTTAAAATAATACAAAGGCTTAACAACAGTCAACAATATTTAATAGGTGGTTTTCACTGTCACGCCGCGAAAAAATAGATCCAAAACTATCGAGTCAAAAAAAAATCAAGAATATTACAGGTTGTAGAAAACTACCAAATAAACTTTTTGTCCAAGTATCAGGTCTGTATGTTGTTCCGTACTCTTGTTATCCGTTAAATTGTTTCACGCAAATTTAGAGAGCACCGTATGGAAACTCCATGCTGGAGTCCAACTGGTTGAACTCCAACATGGCCGCCGGAAATCAATAAAAACATATGGCATAAAATTTTGCTACAAAGAGCGATCGAATCACCCTCGTGAACAGGTAAACATTTACATAAATACTTCTAGCAAAGCTTCCACTGTTTAGATTGTTAAAAATCGCAAGATAAGGCATTTTTCAAAGAGAACGTGACAGCCTTCTGGCGGCCATCTTGGATCTCGTGTGGCGTGAAACTCCGAAATTCAAAGTGATCTATCTTAAAGACGGCGATTGCTATCGATCTAAAAACCTTCAAAATGATATATATTAAGGACGTGTAATAGCCAGTGAATGATAAAAACTCAGAGGTCTTGCGATTCTGGATTTTAGAATTTTGATGACGTCACGTGAAAACCAAGAATTGAAAAGATAATGATAAAGGGCAGTTTACAAAGTAAAGTGTGAATTACTCAATATTAGCCTTGAAAGATGAAGCCTAGTCGTTAACTGTAATTATTGTAGGAAAATTGGTCACCTTGTCCTTCGCAAGGCCAAAAGAAAATGACAAAAAAATAATTAGTAACATTCGATAACAAACTGAAAATTAAATAACACAGAGAAAAATAACATGAAATAACCCTACTTCTGCAGCAGCTTTGATAGCAGAGTCAGGAATTTTTTTGCTTTCCATTCCAAGAGGAGAGTCGCAACCTTAAAGATAAAATTATTATCCATCTTCACTCAGCTGCAGAGTACAAGTATAGCGCACGATTTGTTCATACTCTAATTGTAGTGTATGGGCTATTTCAAGTCGTAACATCAACATTCTGCTAACTCAAGTCCTGTTTTATTCGCTTACTGGCAGTTCGCATATACAACTAGCTTTATTTGTGTATAAAAAAACTGTCGTTCAGCGGAATAAGTTTACGGCCTCCCGTAGCTCCTAGAATGTCAAAAATGACACTTAGACGAGATTTGGGTCACTTTGGTGTTGACACGCGCACGACACGTTCGCACGGTTATAACACGACACGCTTAGCGTGTCAAGAACTTCGATATGCACATAACTAATAAGCAAAACAAAAGCTAATGTGTTCCGTGTTGGTTGCCTTTGTTCTTATCTGCTTGACACGGAAAACCTTTGTTTTCTTGACACGGTGAGATAGGCTTTGTTTATTGACACGGTACGAGGCTTAAGTAGCTTCCGTGTTGCTTGACACGGTACGAAAAGGGTTTGTTGCTTGACACGGTAGGAGTAAGCTTCCGTGTTGCTTGACACGTTTCGAGAAGGTTTTGTTGCTTGACACGGTACGAAAGGAATTCGTTCTTGACACTTTACTTTTGACGAAATTAAATTCGAAATGCCGGTCGAAGTTATTATTTATATTCCAGTCGGATCAGATTTGCCCTGAGTGCGATATACAATGAACCCGCGGATTTTAGCGAAACTAAAGAACTTGATATCCCCTACATTTTCAATCGTAGTAACTAAGCTTTATCTTTTCAAAAGTAATACGACTTTTTTAATTTTCACAAACATGTTTCGACGGTATAGCGTGCAGCTATAGGGAAAGCGTCAAATTGATGTGTTTGACCTGTTGACTCTGAAGCCTGCAAATGCTTATAAACTCCTGTTGCTCGACACCTGTTGAAGGTCGTGTGTCGTTCCCTACTACTGCTCTCGTGACATAACGGTGGAGTAACATGTCTAATACATGCTCGGGATAAATTTTCAACAGGTGTCGAGCAACAGGAGTTGCCCAAGCACTATTTCAAGATCCCCTACATCGGGCATTTTTCGGGTGTTGCACAACAAAGGGTGCGCAAGCTAATCGATCGATTCTGTAAACCCATAGACATCAAATTTGTTTGTTATTCTACTTTTAAAATTAAGAACTTGTTTAACGTGAAAGATCCTCTCCCTGACAGGCTCCGTACGCGCATCGTGTACAAATTTTCTTGTGCAAGCTGTAATGCTTGTTACGTTGGCGAAACAAGCCGACATTTCTCCACGCGCGTGCACGAGCACTTGTCATCGGACAGAACCTCTCACGTTTATAAGCATTTGCAGGCTTCAGAGTCATGCCGTACCTCTTGTAACTTAGACTGCTTCACGATCTTAGACTCTGCACCTACCAAGTACCAGGTTAAGCTTAAGGAGTCTATGTACATCAAGTGGGAAAAGCCGGACCTTAATCAACAGGTCAAACACATCAGTTTGACGCTTTCCCTATAGCTGCACGCGCGCGCGCTTCTTTATAATTTCGTTAACTTCAAAATTTATCTAGGGTATTGCTTTTCAACGCAATGTAACGTATGATTTGTAACAGGCACGTTTTAAATCACTGTAAACTTTCATAACCGTCACACTGACGATGACGGATGTACCGTCGAAACATGTTTGTGAAAATTAAAAAAGTCGTATTACTTTTTAAAATTTCTACATTTTTGCTGCTGTCTCGACCATTTAAGCTTTATCTGTTTTAAACGCCCTATTCGCCCATGACTTGGGGACATTTTTTTTCCTGAGACTGATTTTGTAGTTCTTTCGAACAACACTACTGAAATGCGAGTTCGGGCGAGTGTTCATTTCAGATACTCGATCGAACCTTGCAAGTCCTTAACTTTTTTTATAATCGGTCCATGGCATGACAGCAAGTTTCCTTTAAACTTTCGCTGCGGCATTTCATAGACCTACTTCCTTATAGAGTTCGATTGACATGCCACCTGTCTCTTGAACGTAGTAATACAACTGAACACAATGACGATCGACGCCATTTTTGTGTGCTTTCCCAGTCCAGGCCCTCTCGGCTAAGTCAGGCATGTTCCCATGACGATGCGTTACCTGTTATTGTTGTGACTGAAAAATAACTGAATTTCTCAACTGGAAACGCAAAATTAAGATTTTTAAACTCAACATGGACTGTGAGGACGACTGTTCAATATTATCGGAAGAGGTTACGAGAGAGTTTAAGACGGTTTTGTTAGAATACAATGTGAGAAGAGAAATCGAAGATGAAGAAGACGGTCGCCGTCTTCGTCCTCGCATGTTTCATCGTCGCTGCTTTCTTCCGATGAAACATGCGAGGACGAAGACGGCGACCTGGCATTTTATTTCTCCGAAGCTGAGATTTCTGAGCGAGCTTAAGTAGAAGCGTTCATCAGAGAAACCTGCGTGTGTCAGTAAGCAGAGCAAGAAGAGCCGTGTAGCTCCGCCATATCAAGAGAAGAATTCATTGAATGCAGAAACAATTGTTATTCAAGCATGCAAGACTTTAAGATCGAGTACGTAACTGATTTCCAAACAACAGCAAGAACAACAATCTTGATCATGACTAAACTTGTGGGCGATAGTGTGTTGAACTCGTTGGAGGCGACCTTGACGGAACGCACTCGTATGATGCGAAACCAGAAAATATTAAACAACCAAAGATGTGGAAAAATGTGGTCGATTTGTTTTATACCATAACAAACTCGAACAAGTATTTATCAAAAGCGATGCCTGAGTAAGCGTAAAGAAACTTTGCCGGTAGGACGTAGAGATTCCGGTCTGACACGTAAACACGACAATGATACAAAAGAAGATGAACAAGAATTCAAAGAATAACAATTTTAATTACCTTTTCCTCTCTCGTTGAGTGTGTGCCTATCGCTTGAAGCGAGCAAGATTTTTTTTCTTTCTGAAGATCTTGTTAGCGCTCGTTCACTGAACATCGACAGTCTCCTGCCTGTTCGCTAGCACCGTTCTTCTCAGTTAGACCAAAAATTCAAAAACAAATACCCTTATACGCACTTGATTCAAACAAAACACGATGAAATTCGCTTTCATTCGTGGAGACCAAACTTACACATCTTTAAGCCCGCGCGTGTGCGTGGCGTGATCTGACGTCACTTTCATGGTCTATACTCTCATCGACCATAACTTTGGACCAATCAGCGCGCGAGAATTCTCTCGGTTAGGGTATAAAAACAAATAATGGACAAGACGATTCTGATATATTGTTTTGTACATCGTCCTTAAAGCAAATAGATACGGACACTAAATTTACTTCTTACGATTACTATCTGACTTTTGATCATGTTTTGGTTGTATACTTTTTTTTCTTATCGTTTTTTACTGCGAATTTATTAGTCGATAATGTTTCACTGGTTTTCGCTTTACGAACGTCCTAGAGAACGAACTCTCACACTTGCAAATGCGTTATGTCTAGGATCAAGTCGAGAACCTCAGTTTATTTTTTTTATAGCCGAATTTTATTCTCGCTGTCGCTCAGTTGAAGGTTTTGTGCTCTTTCTTTTCACATTTCGATTGGAAGTAATTTGGTCATTGAATTCACTTAACAATTATTCGCCTCAGTGAGCCAGTAATCACTGAGCCTAAGGCAAATAATTGTTTTAGTATAATTTTCAGAGGTGAATATCAAAACTTCTTTATAACATTAGAAAATTAAACACGAAAACAACAAACACAAGCTGACAAGTGCTTGCTTGCATACGTGTAAACCAGTTTAATTCATCAATTGAAATCGTTTACACTGAAGTTTTAGCAATAACACAGAACAAAACAAATACAACGAAAAAGATAGATATCTGGTGCCTTTGTTTAATCGTTGGTGACTTTTGAGCAGTTGTGTAAATCCTCTCGAAATTACTAGCTCCAGTGAGAAGAGAACTAAATAATGTTTTGCCAGTCGATCTGACTGAGTACATGGCCGCGTGCAATCTCCAAAACCACCATCATGATGTTTACGATCAATTCTAATGCCTTGAAAACCATCTCTTGAAAATATGTTCGGTCCAAAAGCCTTGGTAGTTAATTTGAAAAATGTTTTAAATATCCAGGACTTGGTGTGATTTCTTTTAAATGAAAGAAATTTTCACTCAGCAAATGCCGCCATGTTCACTGACCTGGATGGCAAACGTGGCATTACTTAGTAGCTAAACCTTGAGATGCAATATTCTTTTATTATTATTATTATTATTATTATTACTATTATTATTATTATTATTATTATTATTATTATTATTATTATTATTATTATTATTATTATTATTATTACAACTGGCTCACGGTCCTCCCATTAAAGGACATGGGCTACAACCTGAATAAAGGCGAGTTCCGAGATGCTGTAAAGCTCAGGTACGACTGGGAAATTGACGACAAGCCGACAGTGTGCGTGTGCGGTGACGCCTTTACAATCGATCATGCAATAGGGACCTTAAGATACCAGGACGGGACGAGCTAGGACGGCTACCGGAAGTAAATTTAGACAATCAGGCATGCGCACGAGACCTAATCGACGTTATTTTCGGTTAAATCGACGAGAATGTTTATTAAGTTCGCATTTTTCGTGATTGTAGCGTAGAAATACGTTGAATTTCGACAAAATGTGAAAATATTCTTCGTCTGTTCATTTGAGTTTCAGTCGCTATCACGCCGGTATCGCGAGTGATCAAGCGGAAAAGGAAACCTGCAAAGAAAATTAATCAGTGTAAGTACAGTTGAGAAAATTATGTATGAACGAGTGCACTGAAAGCATCTGTCGAGCAAATTTAATAAATGTACATAAAAAAAATCGATCTTTAGTTGTGAATACCCGGCCGGAACTTGATGTTGTGTTTGTTTATTACAAATTCTTGTTAAATACAATTACAGATGCAACATTTGCACGAAGTTAGGATTGTCGACAGGATTTTTGACGCTCTGGTGAAAAAAGGAAAGCCACTGCTTCTTTGAGAATGTGATTGTACCCTTTTTTCTAGGTCACTCATCTGAACCAGGCCAGATCGTTTCGTGCAGTGTTTTCGTGTTAGTTTATTCATACGGAAATGTTGAATCCTTTATTAAATACTTAGGTGTTTGCTTTATATAAATCAAGAAGAACAAATTCAGCGTTTTCCGTTCATAATCGTCTAAGTTTGATAGGAAATGATTTCTACCAACTCGAAAGGATTAGTTTTGTAAAGTGCTTTTATAAAGCTCAAATTATTGACGTCGCCGTCTTGTACGAAAATACACATCTTAAGCATTTTATCTTTAGCGACATGACGGGACCCGCGTGATTTCCCGCGGCCACTGCCGTCGCCGTCCTGGCCTTCCCGTCCTCGTATCTTAAGGTCCCTAATGATTTGTAGGAGAGGCGGATTCATAATTCAGCGCCATAATGAACTCCGTGACCTCGAGGCTGACTTGCTTAAGATGGTCTGTAATGATGTCGAAATAGAGCCCGTCCTTCAAGAACTGACTGGAGAGAGGCTACCAAGCGGCGCTAACACAACGCCAGATGCTCGCCTAGATATACATGCCCGGGGGTTTTGGGAGAAGCAGAGATCCGCGTTCTTTGATGTGAGGGTGTGTCACCCCAACGCGGATTCCTACAAGGACCAAACCCCCAAGCAGATATACCGTAACCATGAGAATGAGAAGAAGAGGGCTTACGCAGACAGGGTTCTTCAAGTAGAACAGGGAACTTTCACTCCATTGGTGTTTACATCCACCGGAGGAATGGGCGAGGAGTGCAAGAGGTATCACAGTAGGCTTGCAGAATTAATCGCCGCAAAGAAAGGGGAGGATTACGCAACAACGGTGTCTTGGATCAGATCAAAAGTCTCATTTGCGATCCTCCGATCCGCCTTAATCTGCCTAAGGGGATCAAGAACTGTAAAGAGAAACAGGAACATTGACATTTATGATATGGACTTTCAAGTAGAGAATTCTCGTACTGCAATTTAGATCGAATATTTTTTTTTTTTTTTTTTTTTTTAATATATAGCTCTTCTTTTATTATTGCTCTCGAAGTCGCTTTTACTATTTTTCTACATTTTTAAAGACACTGTTTTTATTATTATGTAAATAATATGTTTATATATAAAGTTCTTATTCGAATAGTCAAATCATTGTAATTCTTTTAGAAATTGGTTAATAAAGTGTTTATTTTTTTTTTAATTACAAGTGAAACCGGTAAAAACAATATATAATTATATATCCCATAGAAAACAGGTAAATGTGAAAATAGATTAGTGTGTATCAATCAGACCAATCTGCAGCTTACTTTCATAAGCAAATGCCTACATTGTGTGGTTCCAGAAAATATCCATACCCACCCCAAGGATGGTAATTGGAAATTCTGAGGGGGATGAGGGTCTCAATAGTACAATTTTTTAAAAGAAAGTATGAAGCGAAACTAGAAATCCCAGGGGGTGGGAGGGTCCAAACCAAAGAACCATCCTTGGGGGAGGTATGGATATTTTTTGGAACCACACCCTGTGGAACCGAGTCTGTGCTGCAAAAAAACTTGACACATTAACTTAACCTGGAGTAAAAATTGTGGTCTGCGATAATCATTATTTTCACATGTTTTTATTGAAACAAAAATGTTTTGTCATGAACCTCAGAATGGTTTTAAAACTTACATGTAATTAAGTGTCAGTCTTTACATGAAGCCTTATTGGGTTCTAGGAGAAGCCACGAGCCAAGCGGCCCACACTGTCTGTTTCTGTAGCATTAAGCGGCTAGGAATATTTCTACTCCCCCCTGAATGGGATGCTAGTCTACTGCAGGGTTTCCCCCAGCATTATGTCGCCGGTACCCATTGATACACCTGGGTGGAGAGAGGCACTATGAGAGTAAAGTGTCTTGCCCAAGAACACAACACACATGACTCCGGCCGGGGCTCGAACTCGGACCGCTCGATCCGGAGTCCGGTGCACTAACCATTAGGCCACCACGCCTCCCATCTTATTGGGTTCTGGGATGTTCATATTATATAAAAAGCCATCAATGTCACTTAAGTATATTCAGGTTTAAACTGGCAACATGTGGGAACCAATCATGTGATAATTTTATTACATTGACACCGTGTGTATTTTTGAGTTCATTTTGACTAACAGGAATGCCCTTGCAAAGTCTTCAAGTAACCTGTAAATAGAAACAAAACAAACAAAAAACTATTATTTAGATGAAATTTCTATTTTCCAGCATGCAGACTGTATATTAAAATTAAATGGCCCTTTTCAGTGAATGAAAAAAACTGGCTGCTTTTATGTTGGGCCAGTGGATCCAATATTTTTTTTCACTTGCTAGAAAGCCAAATGACATTTATGGATTTTTATTTTTTGTTGTAGTGGTCTCGAAAGAAACATGGGGCTTTGGGTAAGCTTATAATGGTTTCACCTTGCCCAGTCTACCTGGGTCAAGAAAGGAAGAAATCAATTTTCTTTGCACCCTTCCTTTCATTAATTATTGCAGAAAAATGTCATATTATTTTAATAATCTTTAAAAATGTTTTGGACCCTAAAACTGAATTCTTGTAATCTGTTTATTTCAAAGCATTACATCACTGAAATCTATGTTTGGTATTCTTGTAGAGCAAGTTGCCAACAAAAACTAAGCTGGAGTTTATTTAGGTAAATCAAATTTACAGCTACTGCTTGGCTAATTTCAATATGAGTTCAAAAAACTTGGGTCTTGACAAAGTGCGAGCCAACAAGTCATGAGAGCCATTCCAATCCACTATATACAAATAGCACATTGGTTAGCCTAAAAAGCTCCCTGGTTAGCCTAAGCAGTACTCCAGTTAGCCTGAGTATAGTTAGCTGAGGTGGCTTCAGGTTATACTATTTATTGGAGTTAGGTATTTCTGGCTTGTATGGCACTTATGTGTCATGAAACATGCGAGCCATGAAAGCCATTCCAGTTAGCCTACATAAGATTCCGGTTAGTACTTTGGCTAGCCTTAAAAGCACTTTGGTTGCCAAAGGGTACATCATGTTGCTTGCAGTTAGCTTTATATTGGGACTAGGGTTTTCTGGCTTGCTTAAGTTTAAGGCCTCGCGATTTTTTACATTGCTACTTTAAAATGCTACTGAAGGTCATCCAACAACTGAAAATACAGGCCTTAAAAACAAACAAATGTTTTGTAAAGTAGACGAATGTCTGGTCAAAAAGCAGATCTTAAATGCCTCAGGTAATGAATGTGTGTAGAGAGAAGGAAGGAAATTACCAGAATTGACTGTCACATAACTATGTGTAAAACTAAGAGATCAACAATTACCTGAACTTGGTACAATCCATAGTTTAACTCACTGAACAGTAATCCAGAATGCCCTGTCACATGTTAGGCATTCTATTAGTCCCAAAAATTACTGACCTGTAGACCACAAAATGCAAAGTAAACGTAAATCTATGTTTACCAATACAATAAAACATCATGGGAAGAACAAATTTTAAGTTAAGAAATGGTCTCATTTATTAAACATACCCAAAAAGGCATTCCAAAACGTGAGTAGCACTGTTTAATTCAAGTCTAGATTAGCTACCAGGTTGACTGCAAGTAGTCTGTAGTCTAACTTAAAAAAATAGAGATCACACTGAGCTGAAATGTTTCTACCAATTTCAAAGGGAACACATCAAATTTTCCTGACTTATTTTATCTTTGTAGCCTAGAATGGTCACTTGTTCAATATTTCGAGGAACATTTCCGCACGTATAAATAATGAAAGGATGCGAGTCTTATTAATTTGGAAAACAGTAGCTTAAAATTCAAATGACGAACATAAATAACAGTTGTATGCCTCGACGAAATGACTGCCATTTAATACTATCGCCTCGTTCTCACCATCTATTATTTTACGCCTAGCCCGGCTTTAATTCCAGTAAGCTAAGTTGATAATCATGATAAACGTCGAAGACATAAGCTTTAACCAGTCTAAAAAAATTATTGTTTAATGAGAAACGCTTACCTCAGCGCAGGTCCCTGTTAATTTCTGTTGCCCACGTTTTCGCACGTTTCTGCTCATTCCATATTCTTCTTTATCGGGAATACAAATAAAGGAGGTGTACCCTACGTTTGGGGACTCGTTTTGATTGCGTCAAGAAGGAAAAACATCGACAAAACTGTCCTCTATAACTCAAAATCTTGATCGCATAGTCGCCATTTTGAAAATGCTCTTCATGAGCCCACAATACGGACCACGGGGAATCCGCTGGTGTGACCACCAGCAGGGGGAGGGGGAGAGGCGGCTATTTAAGAGGGCGTCCGTGTTACAGCGGATAAGGCACTTTTCGGACCTTCACCGATTTCCCTGATTTTTTCAGTGAAAGTCGACAATTACATCCCAGTAACAAATATCACATTTATTTGGATCAATTCGATATTTTATATTTTTTGCGAGGCGATTTTCAAAGTCACCTCAAAACCATGCAATTCGCCATTGGAGACTCCGTAAACTTGCTATAAATGACGGTCGCTGCCAAAACTTTATTACTCAATTCCACGAGCTGATTATTTTACATATAGTGTAGATGTTTAATAATTAAAATCTATTTAAGTCTCGTTAAGTTATGATTTTTTTAATTTGACTCCCAACAAACTCCGGAATGTGCAAAGCGTGACATGCCTGTAGTTGAACGCCATTTTCTCGAATGTGGGACCTGATCTAGAATCGTGTCTATTGTAACTCAAAAGTACTAACACCATTATAGAAAAGTATGAAATAAAATTTGTGGGCACTCTTTACTGCGCGCCGTACAGAGCTCCACGAATTTCCCAAATATTCGCCATTTTGATCCAAAACAAAGAAAACGCTTGAGCGACCGATAAACCAATTCCAGAACCGTGAATGTTTGGAGATGTGTTAAGTACTGCTAGAAGTCAGACTGTAAATGGAAAATATTTTTCTTTCGCAGTTCCAACCGTTTTGGCCGATTTCTCGGTATTTTCAACGCTCACAGCAATAAATATATCACTTCGATCAATATGCAAATTTCGGCATAAGCCCGTGTTGTCACGGAACATCTGTATACCGCAACAATTTGCCTAAAAACGTTTTCCAAAGCAATTATTTCCTTCTTACCTGGCCGGGCGATAAGATTCTTTAGGCTTCTATGTAGAAGCTTTCTTTTTGTTTGTGGCTGTAGAGAAGCTGTTTTCATTTCCCACGCTGCGATGAAACAGTGTTTGTTTTGCCGCAAGACTGACTTGTTCATTTCAGTCTAATTCAATTAAAGCCTTATTTGTCAAACCCCTGTCGGGCCCTTTTTTTGTTTTTCTCTTTGCAAAACCTTTTAAAAAACATTGTAAGCTTCTGAGGATGTTTTTTCATACCCAAAAAGGTTTTTATTTGCTTGGCTTTTTTCGGAGGGAGTTATTCGAAAAAATTACAATCCAGTCTGGTTTTGTGGAAACAATTAAGGGAAATCCTTGATTTGCGTCGCACAAGTTTTGTTTGCATATTAGAACAGTGTTTTGTGAAAACTATCGGACTCCAATGAGGCAAAGCAAGTTCTAAAATTATCTTATAAACATTAAAAGTCTTTGAAGCATTGTAGACATAAAATACAAATAGTTGGGATAACTCAATGTTTGTTTTTGCAAACTTACTTGTTTGTTTCAATCTAATTCAATTTAAACCGACCAATTAATGTCCGCGATTTTGTCTAATTTCGAGAAAATCCTTGCGCGTCCTTTCTGCACGAAATGGCAGCTATTGCATCCAATCAGTTGCTCTCTTCACGAGAAATTACAGACTCCGTGTGGATCTAGTAGGAATGAGGAAAGCCATGTGTTGCTCTCTGAGTGAAACTCGGATATTTCAGCTCATTTGTCGAGCTGCCACTTATCGAAATGCGGCGATGTTACGGAAGCCGAACTAATCATGGCGAGAGCGTGACGTTACCAGCGGCTGTGAAGTAGACTGAGTGCGGGCTTGACCATTACAAGGTGTGGTCGATGCTATTTTTTTTTTCAAAAAAAGCGTTAACACTATCCCGCTAAATTTGAGTGAAATATATCCCCCTGGGGGGGGGGGGGGTACTTTAAAAAAATTTGTACGGGAAGGCTTCGCCCGAGCTCTAACCCCTGCCCTTTTATAAACGATTTTGACAGAAATCGTTCCCTTTTTGTATAACTTTTACTGAAAAAAGGTACCCCTTTCGTATACCTGAAAGACATGGTACAGACTTAAGACACGACGTTTTCTTGTATATGGTCTAATAAACGTCCACTCTCAAATAAACGAACAACCTCGTATCTAGTAAACACCTCCCTTGAGGTGTAAAGTCTATAGACGCCCAGTGTCTAATAGACGCCCCCCCCCCCCCCCGAAAAAAAAAATAAAAAATAAAAAAAGATGAATCGCCTCATAAACCAGGGAAACACTCCACAGCGTAACATCACGCAATCTTTTTTGTTTTGTTTGCTTGACTCGGACATCGAAAAGGCAAACAATGCCAACATGGTTGACCCTAATGGCGCTGAAGACATCAGCATCAAACTATGAACGCAACTACCAACAAGGCAAGAGACGAGCAGAACGATCGCTTATTTGGCAGAGAAATATGGCTGACCAAGAGCCAAGTGCAGTGCTTCTTTTCCCGCCGTGCAGCGGCTAGACGAAAAGGAGGAACCAGAAAAACCTGACCTGAGTCCCAGGGAGCTATTGCTAGAGGAAGAAGAAGTTGATAGACAACAACTTGTTGAAGAGGTAGTGAACGAACTGAGGCCGCAGCACCCACTGTCTTACGACGCATTCAACCTGTGCGTGTGTGCTGAAAGAACATAACCTGGACAAATTTAACGCGCCAATGCTCAAAGAAATCTTGCGCCATTTTGAGGTCCAATTCAAATCGAAAGACAAAAAGAAAGACCTGATTGAACAACTTAGGTTGTTCAAGATTGAAAAAGAATGAATATAAAGGGATAAACAAGTCACTAACCTTGCAAAGAAACATTCATTAGCACATAAGGTTAAACGTTAATATTACGATCCTCTTTTCACGAAAAACAGTTTTCTGTTATTGCCCCCGCAGGGCTTTCGCCCAGAGACGAAAGCCCGAGGAGGCATTCATTATAGAGCGTATATATAGAGAATGTACTTACAGTCCGAATATACGGTATGTATACCAGAAAAAAACCTCGATTTGCTCGAACAAGGCCGCAAGGAATCTCTGAGTAATGATAATGTTTTGCCGCAAGGGATTCCTGGGTAATGATGACGTAAAGGCAGAAAATGCCAGAAGAAGTTATGGGTATTATGATGTCACGATAACAGGGGGTAGCGGTAAATAAAAATCCCTATCTTGGGTTAGAACGGTATTAAAAAGACTGACCCGCGTTTTGGCATTTGTCACACGTTGATTACTCCGATGTACGCGTGTTCACAGATTTGTTCGAGCGGTTTCTCTGCTTTGATTGTGTTAAGTGATATTTGATGCAGTTGTAAGTAATAGGTCGAAAGATTTCGAGCAATCGGTTTCGTGTTCTTGGCAACTTGTGTTCCAAGTGCTGGTTCAAGCGTTAAGGTTTGTTCTCGGGGGTAATTCGTTTAGCTAACAAACTGTCAGATTATTTGATCCATAAAGTGGTCTGAATAAGGATCAAAAATTGTTTTCGCGAATCTTTGAATGTGTCATATTTCGTTACTCGTGGATTTTTTAGGCTTTTTGAACTGGAAATCATTGTAAGTTTAATAATTGTGAATGTTATAAGCCCGAGATAATAATGTGTTATAACAGTAGAGTTGATGTTCGCGGGCGTAAATATGTTTTTGGCCCGACTCAGGCTCATTTTAGCCCGAGCCGCAGGCGAGGGCTAAAATGAGCTCTGAGAAGGGCCAAAAACATATTTACGCCCAAGAACATTAACTCTATTACTATTATAATCATTTCAGAGGGCATTTAGTTAAGGAATCAAAAACAGTAAGCGATATCTTGAACACTGCCGTTGCGAGTCGGCGTTTATTTCTGATTGTAAAGTTTACAAAACTCGACAGAAAACCGCAAAAGTACTTAAAACAATCTTTGCTTGAAAAGGAAATTACAAAATTATATCGGCAGCGAAGAAATAGTTGTCATTTAGAAGTGTTAAAATTAATTGTGCTGTTAACTGAACTGGCAGTTTGGAATATGCTTGAAATTCAACTGAGCAAATTTCACTCGACGAAGACAAACTTACATTCACTTCGCCGCCTGGATTCTTCTTTGAGTTTCTGTAATTCCTCTTTATCTAGCTAAGAAGACTGAGAATTTGCTTTCCCGTTCAGTCCTTCAACCATTTTGTTGTTTTAAAGCTCAAATTAAAAACAGTTTGCAATTGCAGACTCAAATTAAACGAAGCTTGAAGTGATGCCAGCTTGTGTCAGCCAGCAAGAAAACGGCGCGAACAGTTGAATGGTTTTCAGTTCTGATTGGCTGGCTTCGTTATTTTCTTGTTTCTGATTGGTCCACGGCAGCGGGCTAAAATATATTTTAGCCCGCTGAATTCTTCATTTTAGCCCGCAAAATACGCCACAATGCCCGATGAAATGATTATAATATGTGTTATTTCCGCTAGGTGTTATTTCCGCGTGCTAGGTAATATATCCATCGACTTGAACTTGTGAATATTTTTGGGACGCAATGGTGTCACACAACAAGAAATTCCGCAGCAAAGAGATCAAACAATGTCTTGACGTACATGGCACAGTAAAAAAGAAGCCTAATTTTAAAGGCGACAAAAAGACTCTACTAATCCTAGATTATTGCTGTAAAACAAACTATAAAAAGGCGGGGCAGCTTTATAGTGAGAACTATTAGTAGTCAAGACTTGATGAGTTAATGGACAAATGTAAAAATGCGGGTTCTTTCATATTTGTTATATTCATGTTGTCGAAAAAACATATATCGTAGCAGGGCTCGCGACTCCCTTCAATTACCGATAGTAATAGAATACGAAATGCACATTTGTGTTAAATATTTATTTTCTTGTTTTAGAGACACTTTAATGCCCCGCCCACTAAATTATGACAGATAAATTTATGGCCACCATCTTATTAAAATCAAATTAATACAATGACTTCCAATTATAAAGCCCCGACTGTTGGTGTTTTTACTTTTATGTCTCGAATACTTCAGAGACTTTTGATGTTCATCAAATAACTGTTTATTACTGTTTGTTTAATATATATCTAGTGTTAGGACCTCCGTGTAAACCACTTAAGTGATGGAGCTTTCCTAATAAAAGATTGTTATTATTTTGTTTATGAGAAAGGGCTAGAAGGGGGTAAAATGAGAAATTGAATTGGGCAAATTGTTGCTGGGAAAATGAAATTTGGGTCACTGGGACTGGGAATCACAAGTAAAAACCAATAGATAGAACTGGGATTTGGATTTGGAAAATACGGGAAAACAATAGGCTAGGGCTTTACCCTAATCCCCCCCCCCACCCACCCACCCCCCCCCCCTCCTCTCGCCTCCCTCTATCAGGAACCTGTATGAAATTTGCGAGTCTTGACAAGACAAGGAGCATATTCGACACCCTCGACAGCAAATCAGCAAGTTTCAACTCAATACAAGAAGGGCATTTTTGGAACGTGAATTTTCTTGAAAAAGTCCCCTCGAAAAGGCCAAGCGAAAACAAAAACCCGGGTTTTGACAAACTAGGCAGCCTGGCCGGTTTTAATTGAATTAGACTGAAACGAACAAGTCAGTCTTGCGGCAAAACAAACACTGTTTCATCGCAGCGTGGGAAATGAAAACAGCTTCTCTACAGCCACAAACAAAAAGAAAGCTTCTACATAGAAGCCTAAAGAATCTTATCGCCCGGCCAGGTAAGAAGGAAATAATTGCTTTGGAAAACGTTTTTAGGCAAATTGTTGCGGTATACAGATGTTCCGTGACAACACGGGCTTATGCCGAAATTTGCATATTGATCGAAGTGATATATTTATTGCTGTGAGCGTTGAAAATACCGAGAAATCGGCTAAAACGGTTGGAACTGCGAAAGAAAAATATTTTCCATTTACAGTCTGACTTCTAGCAGTATTTAACACATCTCCAAACATTCACGGTTCTGGAATTGGTTTATCGGTCGCTCAAGCGTTTTCTTTGTTTTGGATCAAAATGGCGAATATTTGGGAAATTCGTGGAGCTCTGTACGGCGCGCAGTAAAGAGTGCCCACAAATTTTATTTCATACTTTTCTATAATGGTGTTAGTACTTTTGAGTTACAATAGACACGATTCTAGATCAGGTCCCACATTCGAGAAAATGGCGTTCAACTACAGGCATGTCACGCTTTGCACATTCCGGAGTTTGTTGGGAGTCAAATTAAAAAAATCATAACTTAACGAAACTTAAATAGATTTCAATTATAAAACCTCTACACTATCGAGGGAAGATGAAACTTTAATATGTAAAATAATCAGCTCGTTGAATTGAGTGATAAAGTTTTGGCAGCGACCGTCATTTACAGCAAGTTTACGGAGTCTCCAATGGCGAATTGCATGGTTTTGAGGTGACTTTGAAAATCGCCTCGCAAAAAATATAAAATATCGAATTGATCCAAATAAATGTGATATTTGTTACTGGGATATAACTGTCGACTTTCACTGAAAAAATCAGGGAAATCGGTGAAGGTCCGAAAAGTGCCTTATCCGCTGTAACACGGACGCCCTCTTAACTTCTCCCCAGGCCCACTCCTTTCGTCTGAAAGAAATTACATTCAACCTCGCTAAAACCAAATAAAATGAGAAAAAACTGACCACGCTATCATAAAGAGCAGACACTCCTTCCTTTGGCAAAATTTTCTTTTATTCCTAACGCAAATGGTCGTTGAGAAGAAAGCCAACAAACTTTTCAGTTGTATTTTTTACTGCCGTCCTTTTTTTAGGAAAAAGTAATAATGGCCATTTTTAAAAACACTATTTAAAAAGCTACAACTTGGCTTAAAAAAATCTTAAGAGAGAGATACAGGTAAAGTTTTCAAGCGAACTTAAAACCGCGGTACGTTCTGGTCACGTGACCGATGACGTCATAACAATAAAAGTGATAAAAATGTACTTAACATATAAATATCTACCAACATGTAATTTGTTGCTTCCTCACATTTAATGCATCGCCAGATACGCACTTGTACCCAGACTCCCACTTTTTTAAAATTGTACATAGCTACCTTAATTTTTATATTTTGTTCGGTACCCGAGCAGTCTGAAATGGCTCACACCAATGTGCTTCAAACTGCAATGACTGCTTTTTCAGTAACAAAATATCTTCGTCACAGTGATCAAAAACGAACGTCAGGGCAATGTCACGTTACTAATGACGTCATCGTCCTACGACTTATACAAGAAGTAGTTTATGGTAAGAGTTATTTCTAAACGACGTACTACTCCTGCCGACTTCAAACTGACCAAGTTATTTGGCATTGACGATTTTTCAGTTGCAAAGGAGTTTGGGAAGGTTTTTATTATAATTATATATTGTTTTTATAATTATTATTATTATTATTATTGCGCCATAGTCCGAGCTTCTCGACAAATCAGAATTGAATTCACCTCTGGAAATTATACTAATAGAATATATAACTATGAGCCGAAATGTCGGCTTTTCGAATTCGCTTACTTGTTGTTTCTGAGATTATCTTGACCTTATTATTCACGTCTACTCAGTCGTCACGACTCTCAATTTAGTGACGAAACGTCATCACTCTTCTGTTGTGCAAATTTGATTTCCCTTATCACTCGGTGAAAAAGTTTGTGCTCCTTCTTTTTCAAATTTTGCCTGGGTGTAAATTGGTCATCTAAGACGGAATCCGTCAGGAAATCGACTTATACTAATTTTATTTGGAAAATATTGAGTATCAGAGTAATTTAAATCCTATTTCTTATTTTCTACCCTAGGTAATTTTAACGTGTCAGTAGCTACACTGTATTTTGTTAAATCGTCTTCTTAGCGAGTCAGAAATTCATTGGAAAATCGCAGAAATTTGTTCGATGTTTGGTGTTGTTAGTTACACAGAAATTTGCAATAAGATGTTAAAAAATTGATACATAATTTTATCCAATTAATACTCGAAGTCAAGAAAGCACTTGTGGATTCCGTTTTAAACACTAGGATCAAATCGACATCACTGTTCTTTTGATGCTTTGACCCAATAAGCTCGAACTACTCACTAAGTTACACCAAAAAAAGAGAGAGAAGGACAAGGATGGTAAAACGAACCAATTTTCCTAAGTTAAAAGTACTGATTAAAAACATTTTTTAACTTCAGATGCTCAACGACTTGAGGGCTGAGCAAATTCAGACACAAAAGAAGCTGCAGCTCGGGAAGGAGTCAAAGCCTAGAACTAAAGAAATTGGTATCCAGTTTTATGGAAGAGTACTTGGAAAGACCATTGACGCTTCGACCCAAACGAGCAGCACGGATATTCTCACCGAGTTAAAAGAGCAAGTCCAGAGCCTCAAGAAGATCGTGAAGGAACTCACAGCATTAAAGCGTAACCTCAAAGCTACCACCCCACTGATCAGCGAGGAATTCAGTGACGATGAGACATTAGGAAGCCTTCTTGGTGATGCCATCAGAACTATCTGCCAGGAGGGAGAAAGCTCCAATGACATTGTCCTCGAGAGTCCAACACTGGAGTCTTCACAAGCCTTGCCGAGCCTTCGAGAACAACTGCCAGTTCAAATCGCCGCTCAGCAACGAGTGCCGTCTTATCTAACTGCTCTCCAGTCAAATGCAGCCTATGAATTGCCGCCAGTGCCCTTGCCCCGAGCTCCGCTGCGATCCATCGAGCCGAACGTGCAGCCAGCGTCTTTAACCAGTGGCCCAACGGAAGAGCAACGTGTTAAAGTTGAGGGGATTGTTCGACTTGGAAAGCAGATGACAACATGTGCCCTTGCCTGCGTTGACGTCTTGTTCAGTGAGGAGGAGCTGGCTAATGGTAACACAGGCGGAGTTTGGGGATTTCAGCCATTGAACAGTAGCAAAATGAACTTACTCATGTCCGTTCTCCGCCGGAAATTTGAATCACCAAACTTTACGGAACAGTGGGAAATAGTGAAAGCGAAAATTAACACTAAATGTAGGAGAAAAAGAAGAACTCTTGTTCAGAGATTAAAGAAAGATTTTACGATTTAATTTTAAAGGCAGCCGCCTTATATTCGTAGGAATGTTTAAGGTACTTGTGAGATTGATGTTAAGAGAGTGTAATGTATGTATTTAATCTTCTTTTTGACTACTTACTATAACGGACAGTTTATAGATTGATTACAGTAGGTCTGATTTACTGTATTTGTTTTAAATAAGCATAAATTACCGTTAAATGATATTGAGCCCTGTGTTGTTATTTTTAAGGGCTTCTTTTCAGTAACAGGTCAATTTGAAGAGAAAAAAACCGCTTTGTTTACCAATCTTCTACAGAAATAACTATTTTCCTTTTTTGTGTCCAAAAAGGCAGGGACATCTTTTTCGTTGTATTTATAACTGAGTAAAACAAGCACTTTTTAAAACTTCAGAGCGGCCATTGACGGCCATTTTCCACTCTTATCATAAGAATTATGATCGTTTTACAGTTTTTTGACGATAAGTTTTCTGTCAATTATTAACATGGCAAATTGAATAGCTGCGAACGGTAGATAATAATTATGGTAGAGTAATCTTAGAGTATGTGTCGCTCAAACTGCTAGGTTTTACATCGTTTTTTTTTTTTTGCGCTCGTTTTCTCCTGCGTGTAAATCGAATTTTTAGTGTAACCATGGAAAACAGGGCGAGAACTAGACGCGTCAGCAAACATGGCGTCTTTTGGCATCGCTGTTTCTTTCGGCAGCTACTTGTTTTTAATAATATTGTCGTGACAGCGATGCAGATCAAACTAATAATGTTCAAAGTCTCAGAAGACATAGTTCGGCAGTATAAGAACGACATAGCTCAATTTTTGGCAATTATTTTAACATCGGCCGAATTGATCGAGATCATGCAACCGTCAGATATTAGATTTTACCAGATGTCCATTGTCAATAGATCCTCTGACGAGAAAGCGTACCATGGTAGTCCCTGATTTTATATACTTCTCTATTCGCACGCTAAACGTGTTATTTCTCATCCTTCGCACGGTAAGTGTGCGTTGACACGGTAATTCGCACGGTACTCGTGTGTTTTTTTCGCACGGGCTACCGTGAATTTTTCGCACGGTAAGCGTGTGTTTTTCGCACGGTAAGCATGTGCTTTTCGCACAGTAAGCGTGCTTTATTCGCACGGTAAGCGTGCTTTATTCACACGATAGCTTTTGTTTTCGAGTACTGACACGGACCATTGTCTAGTCCTTTGTTTTTACCTTGTTCTAAAAAACAAAAGGAAATTTCAATGAGGGATTAACTGGACACGGTTGTTCCGTGTTAAATCGTGTCTCTTTTGTCTTACCGTGCGAGCGTGTCGTGCGCGTGTCAACACCAAAGTGACCCAAATCCCGTGGAGGGTCACAATATTATGTCAAAACTGTTTCCTATGAGGTCTGCAACTGTGAAAAAACTGAGTTCATGTTTCCAGACAGCAACCATCTTAGATGAACCATCTTAGATGAATCCGAGATGAATTTATTTATTGAAATTTCTAACACTATGCGGCGCTTCGTGTTTTACATTATGATATCAACATAGATTTGTACAAAAATGTTGTCTGTAACTGCTGCAAATACAAACAAATACAAGAAGAACAAGGGAAAAAACCGTTCACTTTTCTCTACTTCGACCCGCTTTACGACCTTTTTCCGTTTTTTCGTTTCATATCGGTTCGCAATTTTATTTGGCTTCTTAACTACTTCTTCGTGCTATCTTCTAACTGAAATCCACATAACAGAGTAAATTCTATTTTTCTTGAGTAAAAAAAAGCGAAAGATTCTAACAAAGGGAAATAAAGTGGTGAGCTACATCGATCGATAGTAAGTGCGCGTGTTGCCCATGAGATGAAAAGTTTGCCAATAGTGATCAGCTACCCATTTACACTAACACTAGTTATGTATTGCCGGTACAGACTGAGCTGTGCACATGCGCACTTGGCACAGTTTATTTTCATACGTATTTTTGGGTACTTCTTTCTTTTAACAAGCAACTATGCAATTTCAATGATGTACCCACCTTTACTTGCATTCCCTAGAAAACACAGAAATAAAGTGTCAGTATATAGAAAGAAAGTGAAAATTTATGAAGGAATTAGCGGAGACCTTTGAAACACCTTTATCGTAATCAGTGCAAGCAATAACAATACTAAAACAGCACATGGAGTGCCATGCCACCTCTGGAATGAGATTTGTTTGGATAGTTACTTTCCCTGCTAGAATGCGTAATAAATTCAACCTCGAGCTGTCTTTAACCGGATCGGAGTAAGAGACATTTTTTCTCCGACCATTCATGTCAAACCATGCGATAGTCGTGTCAAACTGTATTTGTTCTGTAATCAGCTCACCATTTCATGAATGATTAAAGACAAGGACACTTTTTCAGCCTAAACAAATCAATTTTTAGTTGTTCTGCATTAGCTACTCGCCCTAACACTTACCGCTCATCCACCCCGTGTTTGTATTTCCTTTTGCCTTTTGTAAGTGGTCAGTTACAATTGATTAATGTCGGAACCAAATACTGTTAGCGTCGTTAGAACCTTAAGTTATCACATTTAAATATAAATAATAGGTCAGTATTTATTCCGTGATTTTTTTCTCTTTTTAATTGTTGGTCTGTGCTTGTAAGATTATCTCTGTAGTTTAATCCTTTGAACATGTCATTGTGAGGTAAAATCATGTCGTCCCATGAAAACGTCAGTGGTAAATAAATCGATCAGTTGAAAGTCCTCTGGACAAAGTGGATTCTCTACTCTGTGTAGCAAAACCTCATGGTTGAGAATTCCCTAATAGTGCTTGTTTTTGGTAAATTTTGATAACAAAAAGTGCTTCTATTTTATTTGCGTATTGACGGGCCGGAAAGTACCCGAGAAAAATTCTGCTCACAACGAATTTTGTCTGCTTGTGCGTTTAGCTTAATGCTAATTCTGCCCTTTGTCTTTCATTCATCCGCTCGCGATAAAAGCGATGTATTGTTTCTTTTTCTTGTTATATTTTAGTTGTTTTCTTTGTGACGTATTTATTTCTTTTTTACTGCTAGTTCATACTGATTTTTTTCTTATCTCTGGCTACCCACTGTATAGGTGGCTCGCATCCAAACGTTTATACAATTTAGCCAGTAAGTTTTCCTTGCAGTTGTTGCTGTCAGCGTATTTCAGATATCGATACAGCCTTTGTAGAAGCGTTTAGATGTCTTAAAACGTTTCAAAATCGTGTGTAAAGTTTCCTAAGTATTTGGGGTAATTTTTGTTTTAACTTAAGCGCGAACAACTACAACTGTTAAGCCGATGTGATTAAGATGGTTTCGATTAGTTTGGCGTAACATAATTGTAGTCCATATTTTCTTTCATTCGCATATGTCTAAAAATATTATTCAGTTATCAATTTTTCTATTTTACTCACCAATTCCTTCTTCAATTTGCAGCAGCAGTATAATTCCCACTGTTATGTTTCTCATTATTTGTAACACGCCGAGTCAGTTTTAACTTTTTTTCAAGCTGCGTGTTGTTTTCCAATGTAAAGACAGCGGAACATGTATTCCACTAAGATTTAATTATACATGCAGTTAGAAACATTCTTTAAGGTAGTGAAGTGGGGGAGTCATAGAGATGTCATGTTCGGGAAGCCAGGGAAGAATAAGTGTTGCTTATCTTCTTTACAGTGTTTGCATTAGAGAGCGGAATTTAATTATAAGGGCTTGGGCTACGGAGATTGAAACCGCTTCAACTGCCGGTCCGTTCGTTTGTGGGACTGATGGAGATTTGTTGAAATGGAAATAGAGTTGTTTCTGGTTGCTTTCGTTTTACTCCATAAATTATCGATAGAATATCATGGCACTGTAACTGATGCGTTCTCTTCATGTCTTGATTATTCTGTTTATTGTTATTTGTTTATACTGTAGATGACAAATGTCACCAATACTGGGATCTCTTGCTATCCTTGGTGTTCCCAATATTTGTGTGGTTACTGCCAACAATTAAATAAAATTAGCCCATGCAGTACAGATAACATGACTTGTTTGAATTTCACAGAAAGAATCGACGAGTACTTTGCCCTTTTGAATCAGATAACTTGTTTCTGAATTAAAAGAGTAACGTTTGAAAAATACGTCCCTCGTTACAAGGAATGGTGCCAATGAAATGGCACTATTCGGGTCACGTGTATTCACTGTAAATCCCAATTAAAACGATATAGCAATTCTGTAATTTTATTGTATACCCCCTGTACACACGAGAGTTTATTGAAAAGCTGGTTAAGTTAGACCCATTGATCGAAAAAAAAAGCTCTCCGGGCTAGATCACCAAAATATTATACCTAGAGAACTACACAAAGGATGTCTTTTAATTCATTTTAAACTTTTTTTTTAAATTTCAGACATAACCCTCGGAGGTACACCCCCATAAGGTTTTTTCCAAATTTTTAAAAAGAGGATTTACTCTACAATGCTGAAACTTTCAGTAGCTGTTGTGATATGTCAACCATATGTCCATGGTATTTGACGTTGCCATGGCAACGTCTTAAATACAAGCAGGTCTTGCCAAACATCGTCATTTTTAACATTTTTCTTGTGGAACTGGTCAATCAAAGTGAGCTAATTAAATATGCATAACTAAGTGAAAAATTGCCGTTTTGCAAAAGGTGCTATAACTTGAAGGGAAAAAATATTTTAACTTAAAGTTTCGCCAGGGTTGTTAGCTCTTCATTGCCAACATTTATGCCAAGTTTGAGCGAAATCGGTGATTTAACCTGTATCACCTCCTGCCTGTTTCTGCCCTGTTCTCTCATGGACGCCCTTTAGCTTTTACTTCTTCGATTCATTTTACAATCAATGTTCACCTTACTATTACTTTACTCGATTCATTTAACAATCAATGTTGCTCGAAAAAGAGCTCGAGTTTATAACACTGTTTCCTGTTCCATAACAATGTCCTTCTCTGTGTCATTATTAATCAAATCTTCACTTCTAGGACTACTAACAGTATTTATAACAACTTCACAATCACCAACGGTGTTTTTACATTCAGTCTGCTCTACTTTGACGTCGTGTTTACTGGAATCATTTTGCACATTAAGAAACCTAAGAAGTCTGCTTTCCCACTGAGGCTTTTCCAGTGAATTAGAATAATCGATGAAATTTCTTTTTCTCAGTTCTCGAGGAAGCTTGCGGCACTCAGATTCTTTATCGATCCTTATAATAACCAGACTGTCGTCTTTTCTGTTTAGAAGTCGGTATTTGGCGATGTTGAGTTCGTAGCTACAGTAATTACTCTTCAAAAAGTTGCTTGATAACACTGCTATGATTTTGTGGCTACTATAGACGCTTTCTGCCATGCACTCCTGGGAAGGCTTTCCAGGTGTAAAGTCTCTGTAGTGAATACAGCACTTAAAATGATGCTTCTCTTCGAGTAATGGAAGGAGTGTGCCGCTCACCCAATGAGAGTCCTCTTGGCTGTATATTATGAAAGCGTGATATTTGAATTCTGCACAAAGATAAAGAAAAAGAAACCTTAAAAAAATCGTTTTCAACTCTTAAAGCCCTAGCTCTTATGTAAGACAAATAAGTAATGTCGTGTGTCACAAACACGTTTACTTCTGGGAAAAGATATTTTTCAAGTTTTCTTGTAGTTCCCGGAAGGTTCAGAGAGCTCTATCTACCTATCCCATCGACAAAGACAGACAAGAGTGTCGTCAAATTTTTGCAGAAAAAATACGTCTTTCAAGTGTCACTAGAAAAAAAACAATCACAGAGCTGCTTGAGGATGGTTGGAACTCCGAGAAATGGTGTACCATCCAGTTTCTGACTTATTTTCGACGCAATCTGAACTAAGTATATATTAAGGAGGGAATGGGTTATCGTGGCGATTTGTGGTTTAATTACACTGTTATGGTAGTTAGACATACGTAGTATTATCATATCTGTCTGTCGTACGTACTAAAAATTAGTCCACATCAAACTATAAACTCTGACAAAGAGTACTTTAATGTCATTTGCCAATATCAAAGGGTTTTTTAAACTGATATGACAGACTAGCCAACTTTGAACTCAACTTGTAGTTTGGGAGTATACCTTTCCTCATAGTGCAACCAATAAAAAGGTTACGTTTTTACGTATTTAACCCAAATTGTTCAAGTACCTTCGTTGGTCGTAAATCGTCGCAATGTTTGTCATTTTCGTTTCTTTTCGGTTGATTGTTCCTTTTTTAATGTTTTCTCCCCCAAAGATTATTTGATTTTCTTTTGATTTAGAGGTAATTTATGTACGTCCGAGTAAATTCATTTTCATGAACATTTTCAGTAAAACGAGTTAAAGGAACTGTGTCATGGACTTTGGCCAAACTTTGGCGTGGAAAATGGCCATAAATCCGGTGAAATATACAAATAACTGCTTAAAGCAGTGAAGGAAACATTTAAATAACACTGCAAATACAAAAAGGTATGGATCGCCAAAAGTGGAGAAGATTGAAACGGATGGCGATATGGGTATTTGGAATACTGTTGGGCTGAACAGTTTTCAAAGTGAAACTCATTTGCTTGCAACTTAAAACTAAAACGCCCAGGAGACACATTTGGTTGAAATGAAGCTATGGTTTTGTCATTTAAATCCTCAGAAGTGATTTCTTAGCAAACGTTAAGTTTCATAGTGAGTATTTGGCTGTTACGCCCGAAGGGGGGGGGGGGGGGGGGGGGGGGGGACTCGTATATGAAAGTGACGGGGATGCTCGTCGTCTCGCTTAGGGGTGTAAATTTCGGATTTTTGGTCTCGCTTAGGGTGTTCCGGGCAAAACGCCCAAAATGCCAATATTTTTATCCATAATGGTCTCGTTTTGGGTTACACACGAAGAAATATACAAATATAAACTCCATTTTTAGTTTTTTGGTATCTTTTAGGGGTCAAGAAAAGCTTGAGCCACACCCAGATTGGTCTCTTTTAGGGGTTCTTTTCAAAATTTCCGACGAGCATCCCCTTCCGTTTCATGTGGGAGTCCCCCCCCCCCCCCCCGGGCTGTTACGTCTCCAGCGTAAGCAAGCTACCAACCTGAAGGCGAAGAAATGCTTTTCTTGTTCAAAAAACAGTACTTTATCAGTAAGCCAGTAATCAAGGCAAGTGCTACCAGGATTCCAAGCGATGTAGAAACGTACATTATGGTATGATTGGAACCTAGATAAAGAGAGATACTTTATCCAATGCCGTGCACAGGGCACAGAGGAGTCAAGTTTGTCCGCAATTCAAAATCTCTACCGTGCAAAACGCCCTTCAAAGCGATCGTGATACAGCGCCGTCATGCGATACTTGTTTGCAGATCGTCTGGTGATATCGTATTCTGACAATGATCGCCTGGGGATTTTTTTTTTGGAAAGCGAAGCTTTCCGACGAGACACGAAGTGCCGAGAAGAAAAGAGACAAGGGACGAAACATTATACCACGTGATCGGCTCGATGTCACCCGAAGCATACTGGTGGCGGAAACGGAAGTCGTGTGTAGATCCATGCTGTGACAGCTGAAATCAACCGTTACTAATCCGAAATTCAAAACAAAAACTGATCTTTCGAACGGCGGTAAAATTCAAAATATGAATAGTGCTCTCCGGGAAAAGCGAAATTTACCAGACGAGAAACAACGCAATCCGAAGAAATTGAATGTGGAAAACAATGTTTTCTCTTCAAAGTGGTAAGTTACTTGTGAAACACATTATGGTATTGCAACATCACATGTCTCGTGACGCATTTCCGCCACCGGTATCCTCCGGTCCACATTGTACGAAAACGAATTTTTAACTGCCTAAAACTCGTCCCCCGAAATACAGCTTAAACGACTTGTTTGAAGATTTTCTTACAGCGTATGGGGAGACAATCCTAGTCTTAAACCACATGTTAAAAATGAGATCGTCTCGTTTGATTTTGAGCGAGTAACGAGGGATCGGAATTTCGCCTCAAATCGCTTTCGTCCCTTGCTCTTTTTCTTACTGCTGGTCTCTCTGGTAACGCCCACAAACATTGATGTCTGCGGATGTCGCATGAGGGTATGAATACGATATCACCAGACCAGACGATCTGTAAACAAGTATCGCATGACGGTGTTGCATCACGTACGGCTCACACGATCGCTTTGAAAAACTTTTGAAGGTCGTTTTGCACGGTAGAGATTTTGAATTGCGGACTTGACTCCTCTGTGCCCTGTGTGCCATGCAGCTAAGAACCGACACAAAGCAAAGTCATTACATATTTCTTGACCTTCACCTTCACATGAACTCTGAAACAAGATCTTAAAATCAGTAAGGTGAAAGATGAAGATGTTTTCCTCGCGTTTTTACGGCTTAGTAATACACCCCCCTCACAAGTCTCTCTGTTGAGACTTGAGTAGAAAAATAGTATAGGCGGCAAAATGTTTGCTTATACATGTACTGTCAGTTAAATTAGAATATAAGGAGGATGATACATGGTTGAGCGGAGATATGTAACTTATCTTAGAGTGTTCAAATCCATAGCGCACGAGTGAGTGCCGCGAATGAGTGAGACATCGATTTTACCACGAGAAGATAACTTTAATATCTCCAAGCAACCATGTATTATTCTTTTTATTATATAAACCAACTAATAACGATGTTTTTGCCAAATTTTCGAAGATTTCCGACCATTTTCCGAAGATTTTCGATGATTTCCAAAGATTACCAAAGATTGCCGAGGAAGATCCGAAGACGTTTCGACTTAATATCGATAAACTTTGACTCATTGAGCATTGAAACATGGCAAACTCTGCGAGCTGATTGGTCAGAATGACATCACACATGTGTGGATATCATTTTTATCCACACATGTGTGATACCATTTTTCTCGATTTGCTACCACTCGCTATGCCACTGCAGTTTATATAATAAATTGTTTTTTTTTAACTTAGAAATTTTGAGCAAAGTCTACTTACTTGACTCTGTCGACGTTGTCCTCGTTTTTGCAGTGGTTCGGATCCTTGATCTCCCTATTATTTAAGCAGATGCAATAAACCTCCGGACAGACCATAATTTACTAGGCATTAGCGAATCTAAACTGCTACTAGTAGAAATTAAACGAGACACTTTACGAGTTTTACCTGCGCAACTTGAATTGTTACATTCTGCTATCTGAGTGTTATTTCTAAGAAGAGAGCAATTCTCTTGGCTGCTGCAATTTGCTGTCTTATTTTTATTTTCCAAATAAGGGCAGTCCTTTCCACTGTTGCATTCTGCTGTCTGGTTGTTACTTCCTAAGTGTGAGCAGTCCTTTCCATAACGACCAGGAGGTGGATTTGTACAAGAACGGTTCCGTAAGCGAAGTCCAACACCACAAGTTGCAAAACATTCAGTCCAGGAACTCCATTGAGAAAAGGCACCGTTTTCTGCCAGAACTGAAAAAAAAGAAAATTTATTGATTTTGTTGGTTGCTTTTTTTGTTTAAAATTGGCGTTTATTCACTGAACTGAAAAAAAGATAAATTTCTTTAAAAGTTTTTTGTTCTTTTTTATTTGAAATTGGCGTTTATTCACAAGTTACGTACAGCAATGTTCATATAATTATGAAACATTTAATGCAGGGAACCACACAACGCAAATAAACCCTGTACTTTTTGTTGCCGAATCTCTTTTTGTATAAATGCTTGTTCCAGACGTCACTGTAACGTGTAGAAAAACTAATTACATGCATGGCTGGCACTACAGCAAAGGACACTTATAAGGGGCCAATATTTTAACTAGTACAACTAGTGCTATAATAAAAGAAATGCCATTTTAAAGCAAAATTGTCTTTCATGTCCTTAACCTTCAGACGTATGAGCAAATTCATACCCGCACCGTGGTACCAGAGGGGGGGGGAGGGGGCCTCGATGGAGCCCCCCCCCCCCTAAGGTTTTCGTCCTATTTATGCACAGAGAAATTATTTTGCTCTTAGTAGAAAGCCCTCACAGAACGTGCTCAATCTAAGCACAGGAACCAGGTTTAAACCTTAGGGGTTATGGTCTGCTCGTTATATTATCAGAAGAGTGCACGGTATTCACAAACCTTTCATTAAAATAAGAATGTAAAAGACGTGTTAGAAGAAAGGACGCTTACTTGCTTGGCAGCCGTAGAACTCTAACCGCAAACCTATACGATTGTGCCAAGACTCGGGAATAACTCTTATATACTGTGCTCGTATTGGTGGGACCAGCTCATGAGTGACAACATTGTTCGTGTCTGAGTTTCCTGGAAAGGTCTTCAGGAATGAAAGCAAGAGCTAAGTAAACTTTACTATTAACATGATGCAATGAAAAAGAACAAAAAATGCGACCATTCTCTATAACTGCCTGTAATGATTTACCTTGTTGTTTGATTCTGGGTGATATTGTTCAAAGTATGATCCATTATTGCTGTATCTTAGAGAGTAACTTTTAACCCATTCCCCAAAGTTGACTTTGGAATTACCCTGTGTAGAAATGCCCGTAACTTGTGTCTCGGCTCCAAAGTCGACCTGAAGCCAGTGACTGTGGTCTTCCCATGGCTCATGCCATTTTGGCACCCACCCGCCGTTTTGGCCAGTTTGTCCTTTAAAGTGAAGTCTGGCATTTTCAGGTCCATTTGAGTCGTCTTGGGAGGAAGCTGTTATGGAAGAATTTGATATCAGGCCACTCTCCATTCCCAGTGGTGCTCTACAGCCGGGAATCTTTGGAACTGAAAATCCTGCGATTGTAATTGGAATTTGCAAGAGTGATTCACAAAAATTTCCGATAATAAGTATAAACTTTTTAGTGATTTATTGTACAACTTGTTATATCTCTACGTATAGTAGGGTGACGAATTGCCTGAATGAAATGAGCTCTTAAGGTGGCTCGTACCAGTTTTCAGGTTTTTGACTGTGCGACCTTTGAAAAAAAATGGCCAAAAAATCAATTAAAGATCGTAACAAACTTTTTGTATGATTAAATTACCCATTGTGTTGTTGATCCAAAATATCGATAATTACGTCATCAGTGGTTACCATGGCAACGATAGCCAATGGTTTTTAGTAGGGGTTTTGGGACCCTTTTTCAGCTTCCGGTGCTTATATCTTGAAAACTAACTCGATGACCCCCATTTTTTTTCTCGTGATAACTTTTGGCATCTGAAAAAGAAAGTGTATAATTATTTTAAAAAAATTCTACGAAGCGGATTTTCTGCAAATGCAAAAAAGGGCAATTTGTAAGTAATTAAAAATTCCTTTCGTAGAATTTTTTTAGATTTTTTCTGAAGTTTCCTTTACAAAAAAGGAAAATATTAGGGCAATAAAAAATAGGGGTCATCGAGTTAGTTTTCTTGCTAAAGCCTTCGCGAATTCGATAATTCCCACGCGCGTTTCCATGCACTTCAAAATTTCGATTTTAAAAGTTTGGCATTTACTCATGCTCAGTTCTGACTACCGCTGATATTTGCGGGCACATACGCGCGCAACACGCGTGGACTTCCCCTTGCTTTGTCTGCGAAACTATTTGGCTCAGGATTTCATGGGATTTAGCCAGTTTCAGTTGGCGCCAGTTGTGCCTCTTAGGTCTTACTTTTAAGTATTTCTTTGTCTGAATAATCATGTGTTTGACAGCGAGCTCAAATAAGCTAAAACGAAAATTGACTCACGATCTCCGACAAGATCGATCGTAGCACATGCGAATTTGCTTTTGTAACTCAAGCAGTGAGATCCGAAAACATTTTGTCTGACGAACATTAAGTTTACTTAAAATGTTCTTGTTGAAACAGCTTCAGTTGAACGCGGAATTTTTTCTTAAATTGAGGAAAAGCAACCTCGCGCTGGGCCGCCATGTTTGTTTTCCTTTCCAAATCTCGCGCGTGACTCGTGGGTATGAAGCGTGACGCGCGCGCTAGTCACCAGACTTCCCACGCAAGAAAAACTGGTACGAGCCACCTTAATTACCGATATGTTATTAAAGTGCTAAGAAGAAATAATGAAGGAGAGTTGAATTTGTCACAGATAACAACAAAATGCAATGACTACTTACCAGTTTGACAACCATAGAAGTCAGCTCTCAAGGAAATCTGAAAACCATGATAGCTTATAGGGTTGATTCGGATGTAACGTGTAATGATTGGATTCTTCAGTTTGTGACTCACAACAGTGTATCGATTTGTGTTTCCATCGAAAACCTTGATAAAGGAAACAGCAGCGACTTAAGTGGTGCTAAATTTTCGTGTAAACATAACTATTTAGCGGAAAGGAGAAAAGACTACTTGTATATTTCTTATTTAATTGTTTTATGGAGTGACAATCAATTTCTGCGAGTTAGAATAACTTTAGAGCTTTTTAAGCAAAATGTAGCTGAGTAAAATGTCAGGATGAATGAAATTAGGAAAAAAACTTAAAGCTTCCAATTTTATAGAACGTTTTCAACACAATACAACCTTTATTTAGTAAGCAAGCGACAAAAACTAATGAGAAATAACTGATTAGTGATGAAAATCTCGTTTATAGTTATTTTGATTCAAAGTAAGGAAAATTGCGAAAGCTCCGAAAGGAACGACTCTCGTGATTTCGAGATTAAGCAGCCTTTTTTCTATCTCTTTTTTTCGAGAAGAGAGCAGAAATGTAAAAAAAGGTACACTATTGTGATTGGAAACTCATGTATTCTTTCTAGCTTGTCTTGTTCCATTTCAATGGTTCCGTACACTAGACCAATCGTCAAGTTCAAAATTCTGGTTTTGGTATTATTAACCTGATAATTTCAACTTTCGGGGGGAGGATGGATTAATCTGCAGTATTGGAATGGGTACCTTTCGTGTATAACATATTTTAGTTCATAGCGAAGCAAAATAGAGCTAGAAAACTATAGACGGCTATAAGACGTTTCACGGAAATGATTACTAATACCAATAGTATACGTCTTTAATGGTTTCCTACATATTAATATTTCACAAATTTCAAAACGAAACAATTTGTAAGTGCGCTGCCTGCTGTAAAGAAATGGTGCTTTGGGTGCCGCTCTATAAAAGTGTCTACCAGTGTTTATTAAAAAAATTCTAGCAATGGTATATTGCAATTCCTCAGTTTTGATTGGTTAACAGGCAATAGTATATGAGCTCATGTAGTTGTACGCGTCAATGAGAACAGCCGGGGAGCTCAAATATTGCAATTCTTGCGGTGTTTTTAATAAAACAATTATTCCACTCGCGCTTGATAGTTATAGCCAACTCGGCGCTACGCGCCTCGTTGACTTTCTACCATTTCATATCCAACGCGCGCTCATGGAATAATTGTAAAATATATTACTTCAAAGTTGACCCTAATCAAGCGAGTAAAAATGCACCAAAACCATTTTGTATCGTGATATCTTAAGACATCAATACCTTTGGATCCTTCCCATTTTCTTTATAATCTTTGAAGAATATTCCGTCATAACTATAGGTCACATGGTATTTTGTCACCCAGTCCCAATTTAAATGAGATTGTCTTCCCTGAGTTGAGATTCTCGTTACTTTAGTCCAACTTTTAAACTCCACCTGAAACCAGCTGCCATATCTCTCATTTGGGTCTGCTATCCAGCCACCATTATCGTCATTAACTGAGTCGGCGAACAGATGAAGCCTCCCACGACCTGCATTAACAGGTGTAGTCGGTGACCAAAAATAACTGCTGGATGCCGTCAGAAACTTGTCGTCAATGGAGTAGCTTTCCAGTCCTAATCCTGCTTCACAAACTGGAGGCTTCGGAGTTGGAAATCCTTAAAAATAAGTCGGTGCTGGCATTAAAAAATGAAACAAGATATTTGCATGTACATGCCACTCAATAGGGTCTTTTTGAGATATAAATTATTCATTATGGGTCCAGGAGAACAAAGTTAAGGACTCCGATTGCAATCGTATTGATTTTAGAACTTTTGAGTCTTGTTTCCAGCGAATTTCAAAAAAATACAATTAAAGGTAGTAGTATGAAAACTCTAACCTGAATTGCAACCATACAACTCCATTCTTAGCGCCATCCGTTTGTGACACCTCACTGGATGAAGGCGTATAAATCGCGTCACAATAGCTGGGTCGAGTACGTTAAAAACAATACTATTTTTGTCTATGTTAGCCTGAAACACCTAAGTCCCATAGAAAAAAAAATATGTTAGCCCTAATATCCAGGGTAAGTGAAGGTGCACTCACTGAGTAACAAAATAACCTTGGAACAAGAAAAGAGAGGAACAAATTCATTCATCCAAGATGTTATAAACCGAAATCAATGGTTTTGATTTCTTCCAATTAACACTGACATTTTACACGCTTTGGGCCACTTCTTTCCTATCCTTACATGACTAGTGCAGCAAAGCCAGGCCCCTAGTAGGGATAGGATGTAAATATTTTTTCAATGTGTTGGAGTGCCGGTAGTAGGCAATGCTGCCGTTACACAAAATCCCCTTGGATATTCACCCTATTAAAGAAAATTTTGGGAGGGTTCCCACCGGGGGTCAAGACTTTTTCTCTGCCCCGTGGGATTTGGTGTATCGGCAGTATTGCCTACTACCGGCATTCCAACACATTAAAAAAATATATAGAGGATATTATGGTGGCGAGAAGATAGGAATTTTACGTTCGAGTGGCAGAAATGATATCTCACGTCAATGAGCGATATGCCATTCGATATGCCAAAACGCCCCTTAACCAAAAATTAAAACGAAGGTATTTGGCTTCATAACAAATCGGCGGACTGTGTCCCTCACTCACGTCTTTTGGAGAAGTTAAACAGGCAGTTTGGAATCGAAGGTCCACTCTATGCCTGGTTGGAAAGTTACCTTTCGAACCGAAAGCAGTTTACGGTAATAAATGGCAAAGAATCTTCAAAACTACATTTCAGGTGTGGAGTCCCACAGGGCTCAGTTTTGGGACCAACTCTTTTTACGTTGTTTACAAATGATCTGCCTTCGTCTATTAAATCTGGAGATACGGTTATGTATGCCGATGACACTGCAGTTTTTTGCATCAGCTCGTCACAAGACGCAGCATGTAGCTTGCTAAACTGTGCCCTCAAAGAACTTTTCACTTGTTGTGTTATCAACCGCCTAACTCCACATCCCAGGAAATGCGAGGCCATGATTCTCTCTAAAGCTAGTCTCATAAGACCGCTGCTTGCCATCTACATTGGCGAGTCTGTTATAGATTACAAGATGAAAACCAGGCTACTGGGTGTCACCCTGGATCAAAAATTGAGTTGGATACCTCATCTGCAAGACGTTGTTAAAAGTTTCCCAAACAAAATTAGTCTTTTGAAGAAGTCCCAGTTTTTGCCCAGGCACGTGTGTGAGTCTTTTTATCGAAAAGTTATTCAACCATCCATAACGTACGCATTGCCAGTCTGGGGTGGAGTAATTCAAACGGAGTTGTTTAAAGCAGTAGAAAGACAACAGTGCCGTGCTGCTAGGATCATATTTGGTTTTTCTTCAGACAAGCCCACGACAGAAGTGTTATCTTCCACCAAGTGGAATTCTTTAACTCATATATACAAACTCTCCTTGATTACACTTCTCTATAAAGGATACACCGGCGCACTCCCACGTGCCCTTGTTGAACAACTAATAAACTACAACACCAGATCAGCTTTCAGACTAAGACACGGGCTTACAGCACCGAGTTCCAGATCGAAATATATGCAGAACTCCATTGCGTACAGAGGTGCCGTCCTCTGGAATGCGATAGGTCGGTCTCATCCATCGTTAATTGATCGTATCGAACACCTTGACTTTAAATCTTTTATAAATAACTATTCAAAGTGGCTACGAGCCACTAAACTCTGAAAATTTATTATGAAACAAGAATCGAAAACAACAAACTGACAAATAGAGATTTGCTAAAGCAAATGACGTTAAACTTTCCACAATTCAGTTCACTTCACTAGCTTAGTTTCATTGTCATCTAGCTGCTCATCGAGAGCAGGCCGAAAGGACAAGTGATAGAGTTCCCATCGGTTGCAAATTGTTTTCTTTCTTTTTATATTTCCTTTTTGTTTTTTGAAGGTTAGGCAAAATAATAATATCATTAGAAAAATGAAGTTTTGGTCTATTTCAAGAAAACCGACATTAATACAATATTTCGGCTGGTAGCTAGTTAAGCATGCATGTACCGTATTTATTCGGCTATATAAAGCCGAGACCCTAGACTTTTAGTTTTTTTCGTTAAATCACAACTATGTAATTGAAAAACGACAACTGATAAAGAATGAATTTATTAATAGAACCGTACAGAAGCGTGACAAAACATTCACCTGAGTTCAGAATCCCATCTTTTTCAAACAACTAAACCTTCAAATTAAGAGTTGTTGCCGAGGTAGAGACAGTTCAGAACAACTGCAAAATCGCCAGAGAATACGGGATGATTCCTGATGATTCAGTAAATCTTCAGTTCGTCGCAATTCGCCAAGTTGCTAACGAAAAGATCAAGCAGATCAAGCGGGTGAACAACGAAAAGATCAAGCAGATCAAGCGGGTGAACTTTAAATGTCATCAAAACGAAACATGTGCTGTTACCAGTATTTGTCTAGTACTGTGAATCCAATCAAACTCTACTGGAGTGGTTTCTTTTAGCAGAGAAGTCGTGGTATTATAAGTTTTCGGTTTCGAACAAGAAAATTACATCAAACCGATTTCTGTCAGATCGTGTTACAATGTTTACCAAACGCGTGGGAACAGCAGCTTCTGATTGGTCAGTTTCTGGTGTCGCCACAACAAGCCAAAAAGATCGATTCCTGACCCTTCTCCTCTTGAAAAGTCACGTTAGCAGTGATTCTGCAATTTAACTAAACTTTAAGGAAAGGAACAGTCTCAGTCTCAGGAACAGTCTCAGGCAGAAATAATTATTGTAGAAGAGATTGCAAGGAAATTGTTTAAGACATGCGGGATTTCGAATGCCCTCGTCAGTTCAAAAGACGATGACAGTACGCCGACAAAATAAATAATATTCCAGAGCGAGCCGATGGACGACCAGTTCCAGCCTAAATATCAAAGAAAGGCCAATAAAAACTTCATTCCTAGTGTTGCCTCATTAAACCAAATGGTTTTTAAAGAGCCGCCACTAAAATAAAAGGTAATGACCAAGAATAAATTACAAACGCTTGCTAATAATTTTCGTTTGTTGATGATCGCTCGGCCTCGGCTTATAGATGAATATTTCATTCAAATTTAACTCTTTTCTAGTACCATCGAATTTTTTTTTCGGAAATACTCAGCGATAAATCGAAACCCCAATTTTGTTGAGTTTTAACCAGTTCTCAGTAAGATTTGGTGAAAATATATAGCCTTTGTGTACTTCATATATGCGCATGCGTTCAGCACAAAATTCCGTGTGCTTGAGTCTACGCCTGGAAGAATGCATACCACAAGGAGAACATTTGGTTTTCAGAAACAAATAAATAGCATTTGTGTACTTCATATAAAGTAACACAGATATGGCTCGCATTTTCCCCAGCCCCCTACTCGCTTCACAAGATTAATTGATTAATTCAATTTGATATTGATTAATTAATTCAATTAAAATGTTTTACAGGAATCGAGTGAAGGAGGGAAGGAGTGAAGGAGGGAAGGAGTGAAATCGGCCCACTCACCAAAACTCGGAATTTTCCGAGTTAAAAACGTGGCGAATTGTTACACTCTTAGGGATTTTAACTACAACGTTTTAGCGCCACAAACAATCAACAATAGGTTTAAGGATTTTACATATTTTTAACTTTTTATTCTCACTCATTCCAATTCACAATAATTTAGATAATACCCCTTTTAAAACGATTCTTAACATTTTTTATCTTTTCATTTTAATTTTGTACACGACCCCACAAGCTTGTAGCTTTTATCTTTTATCGTGTATAAATAAAGGTTGTATGTATGTATGTATGTATGTATGTATGTATGTATGTATGTATGTATGTATGTATGTATGTATGTATGTATGTATGTATGTATGTATGTATGTATGTATGTATGTATGTATGTATGTATGTATGTATGTATGTATGTATGTATGTATGTATGTATGTATGTATGTATGTATGTATGTATTAATTCTCCCTATACTAATTATATCCTATCTATATCGATTTACAATAAATGAGAACACTTTCGTTGGATTTTCAAGTAGCACTACATGGTAATTGGTGACACTGCCACTAAAAATCACTTAATTTAATTTTGAAAACATTACCACGTCACTGCGTGACTACGTGACTGCGTGATGCAGTTAAATGTGTGTGTTTATTGACATAATGTGATTTGCGCGATACAGTCGTTGTGTCACCCACAAATGACCACTGCTCACCATTAGAGTTCTCAGTAGCTCAGTAGTTAGAGCGTCCGACTAGTGTACCGAAGGTCGTGGGTTCGAGTCCCATCTGTGAACTCAGAATTTTTTTCTGAGTTCATTCTCTCCACACATCAATCCATTATTATTATATATTACCATTGTTTCCTAAGGAATTCAACACTACTTTGGTTCTTCTTTAATAAGAATTATCAACAATACTTTCTTGATATTAGATGTGTTTTAATTGGTTTTTGTTAATGTTTACAATAAAATCATTAGTGTGTTTTATTGTGAGATCAGAAACTCTTCGAAGTTTTAGAGAAAATAATCAAATACTGGTGGTCGATTCGATCACAGTTACAAACGCCTTAAAGTTAAACCAAGTACCTCGATTAATAAGAATGGACCTGTTTAACCGATTTTGGAAGAAATCATGCTCAGGGGGGCAAATTAATTTGCCTCCTGGGAATCCCATAATAGCTCTTTGAAACAATTGAATTTAAAATGGCCGCCGTATTGGTAAAAAGGTCTATTTATTTTGTCATTTACATTAATTCCCGTCCCCAGAGTCCACGATCCTGGAACGGAAGTCCTCGATTCACGGTCTCATTGTCAAATCTAGGGCTTTCCACAAGTTGCTCGAGATTTTCCAAAAAAGTTGCCCGTCATTTCTCAAAAAGTTGCTCAAAAGTTGCACCAAAAATTCAAAAATGTTGCTTCTGATAATAAAGTTGCTCGAAAGTTTCTCCAAAAAATCCAAAACGCTGCTTCTAATCAAAATCATTTCTCTAAATATATGCAAATTTCCCTTTAAGGGTAAGATTTCTAAAAAGTTTTATGCAATTTTACAGCAAAAGAAGATTCTAAATAACGTATTAAGGGGAAAATTTGTTAAATAACAAGAATTTCTTTAACTGAGAAAAATCGTGAAGATTTCCATGACGTCATGTTTGACGACAAGTTTTGTAATGTTTAATAAAGAATGAGCCGAAAGTTGAAACGTCTTCAAATGTTCCTCCAAAACCTTCGGCAAACTTCGTAAAGCTTTGGAAACCTTCGTATGGCCCTCGGACAACACTCGGACAACGTCCGGAAATATTCGGTCTGGAAATTGCTCAAAATGTAACAAGTTGCTCGAGAAGAAAAAAGTTGCTCGAAGGTGAAAAAGTTGCTCGAAACATGAAAAGTTGCCAAAAAGTTGCCGAGCAACTTGTGGAAAGCCCTAGTCAAATCCGTCAAATCTGATTGGCTTAAAATACAGAACGAGTACTCTGCGTATGCTTACAAATCGGGACCCTCGATCTCTGTCGCAGACCAGAATTATCGTGGACTCTGGGGACGAGAATGATCTACACCTCACCTGGTCAAAACTATCATTCAAGGGCTGACGATAAAACTTAAAATAGCCACCAATGAGGCTGTAAGACACTTTGTAATCAGTCACCCAGTATGGCCAATATGGGCTGCCCTGAGTTGCGATCTTTGTGACCATAGTGACTTCACCTAAATCTACTTGAATCCACTCTCCTGGTTCCGAAGTCGTTGCTTCCCAATAGTCACGTTCGTAACCAAGCCTTGCGTTGCTGGGTTTACTGAAATGTGACAGATCCTAACAAAATAATATTTTATTTCAAAATAGATATCTTTTAAAAAAGTAACTTAACATGAGTCATATACAGTCAGTCAAAGACACTTAAAATAATACAAAGGCTTAACAACAGTCAACAATATTTAATAGGTGGTTTTCACTGTCACGCCGCGAAAAAATAGATCCAAAACTATCGAGTCAAAAAAAAATCAAGAATATTACAGGTTGTAGAAAACTACCAAATAAACTTTTTGTCCAAGTATCAGGTCTGTATGTTGTTCCGTACTCTTGTTATCCGTTAAATTGTTTCACGCAAATTTAGAGAGCACCGTATGGAAACTCCATGCTGGAGTCCAACTGGTTGAACTCCAACATGGCCGCCGGAAATCAATAAAAACATATGGCATAAAATTTTGCTACAAAGAGCGATCGAATCACCCTCGTGAACAGGTAAACATTTACATAAATACTTCTAGCAAAGCTTCCACTGTTTAGATTGTTAAAAATCGCAAGATAAGGCATTTTTCAAAGAGAACGTGACAGCCTTCTGGCGGCCATCTTGGATCTCGTGTGGCGTGAAACTCCGAAATTCAAAGTGATCTATCTTAAAGACGGCGATTGCTATCGATCTAAAAACCTTCAAAATGATATATATTAAGGACGTCTAATAGCCAGTGAATGATAAAAACTCAGAGGTCTTGCGATTCTGGATTTTAGAATTTTGATGACGTCACGTGAAAACCAAGAATTGAAAAGATAATGATAAAGGGCAGTTTACAAAGTAAAGTGTGAATTACTCAATATTAGCCTTGAAAGATGAAGCCTAGTCGTTAACTGTAATTATTGTAGGAAAATTAGTCACCTTGTCCTTCGCAAGGCCAAAAGAAAATGACAAAAAAATAATTAGTAACATTCGATAACAAACTGAAAATTAAATAACACAGAGAAAAATAACATGAAATAACCCTACTTCTGCAGCAGCTTTGATAGCAGAGTCAGGAATTTTTTTGCTTTCCATTCCAAGAGGAGAGTCGCAACCTTAAAGATAAAATTATTATCCATCTTCACTCAGCTGCAGAGTACAAGTATAGCGCACGATTTGTTCATACTCTAATTGTAGTGTATGGGCTATTTCAAGTCGTAACATCAACATTCTGCTAACTCAAGTCCTGTTTTATTCGCTTACTGGCAGTTCGCATATACAACTAGCTTTATTTGTGTATAAAAAAACTGTCGTTCAGCGGAATAAGTTTACGGCCTCCCGTAGCTCCTAGAATGTCAAAAATGACACTTAGACGAGATTTGGGTCACTTTGGTGTTGACACGCGCACGACACGTTCGCACGGTTATAACACGACACGCTTAGCGTGTCAAGAACTTCGATATGCACATAACTAATAAGCAAAACAAAAGCTAATGTGTTCCGTGTTGGTTGCCTTTGTTCTTATCTGCTTGACACGGAAAACCTTTGTTTTCTTGACACGGTGAGATAGGCTTTGTTTATTGACACGGTACGAGGCTTAAGTAGCTTCCGTGTTGCTTGACACGGTACGAAAAGGGTTTGTTGCTTGACACGGTAGGAGTAAGCTTCCGTGTTGCTTGACACGTTTCGAGAAGGTTTTGTTGCTTGACACGGTACGAAAGGAATTCGTTCTTGACACTTTACTTTTGACGAAATTAAATTCGAAATGCCGGTCGAAGTTATTATTTATATTCCAGTCGGATCAGATTTGCCCTGAGTGCGATATACAATGAACCCGCGGATTTAAGCGAATCTAAAGAACTTGATATCCCCTACATTTTCAATCGTAGTAACTAAGCTTTATCTTTTCAAAAGTAATACGACTTTTTTAATTTTCACAAACATGTTTCGACGGTATAGCGTGCAGCTATAGGGAAAGCGTCAAATTGATGTGTTTGACCTGTTGACTCTGAAGCCTGCAAATGCTTATAAACTCCTGTTGCTCGACACCTGTTGAAGGTCGTGTGTCGTTCCCTACTACTGCTCTCGTGACATAACGGTGGAGTAACATGTCTAATACATGCTCGGGATAAATTTTCAACAGGTGTCGAGCAACAGGAGTTGCCCAAGCACTATTTCAAGATCCCCTACATCGGGCATTTTTCGGGTGTTGCACAACAAAGGGTGCGCAAGCTAATCGATCGATTCTGTAAACCCATAGACATCAAATTTGTTTGTTATTCTACTTTTAAAATTAAGAACTTGTTTAACGTGAAAGATCCTCTCCCTGACAGGCTCCGTACGCGCATCGTGTACAAATTTTCTTGTGCAAGCTGTAATGCTTGTTACGTTGGCGAAACAAGCCGACATTTCTCCACGCGCGTGCACGAGCACTTGTCATCGGACAGAACCTCTCACGTTTATAAGCATTTGCAGGCTTCAGAGTCATGCCGTACCTCTTGTAACTTAGACTGCTTCAAGATCTTAGACTCTGCACCTACCAAGTACCAGGTTAAGCTTAAGGAGTCTATGTACATCAAGCGGGAAAAGCCGGACCTTAATCAACAGGTCAAACACATCAGTTTGACGCTTTCCCTATAGCTGCACGCGCGCGCGCTTCTTTATAATTCCGTTAACTTCAAAATTTATCTAGCGTATTGCTTTTCAACGCAATGTAACGTATGATTTGTAACAGGCACGTTTTAAATCACTGTAAACTTTCATAACCGTCACACTGACGATGACGGATGTACCGTCGAAACACGTTTGTGAAAATTAAAAAAGTCGTATTACTTTTTAAAATTTCTACATTTTTGCTGCTGTCTCGACCATTTAAGCTTTATCTGTTTTAAACGCCTTATTCGCCCATGACTTGGGGACATTTTTTTTCCTGAGACTGATTTTGTAGTTATTTCGAACAACACTACTGAAATGCGAGTTCGGGCGAGTGTTCATTTCAGATACTCGATCGAACCTTGCAAGTCCTTAACTTTTTTTATAATCGGTCCATGGCATGACAGCAAGTTTCCTTTAAACTTTCGCTGCGGCATTTCATAGACCTACTTCCTTATAGAGTTCGATTGACATGCCACCTGTCTCTTGAACGTAGTAATACAACTGAACACAATGACGATCGACGCCATTTTTGTGTGCTTTCCCAGTCCAGGCCCTCTCGGCTAAGTCAGGCATGTTCCCATGACGATGCGTTACCTGTTATTGTTGTGACTGAAAAATAACTGAATTTCTCAACTGGAAACGCAAAATTAAGATTTTTAAACTCAACATGGACTGTGAGGACGACTATTCAATATTATCGAAAGAGGTTACGAGAGAGTTTAAGACGGTTTTGTTAGAATACAATGTGAGAAGAGAAATCGAAGATGAAGAAGACGGTCGCCGTCTTCGTCCTCGCATGTTTCATCGTCGCTGCTTTCTTCCGATGAAACATGCGAGGACGAAGACGGCGACCTGGCATTTGATTTCTCCGAAGCTGAGATTTCTGAGCGAGCTAAAGTAGAAGCGTTCATCAGAGAAACCTGCGGGTGTCATTTAGCAGAGCAAGAAGAGCCGTGTAGCTCCGCCATACCAAGAGAAGAATTCATTGAATGCAGAAACAATTGTTATTCAAGCATGCAAGACTTTAAGATCGAGTACGTAACTGATTTCCAAACAACAGCAAGAACAACAATCTTGATCATGACTAAACTTGTGGGCGATAGTGTGTTGAACTCGTTGGAGGCGACCTTGACGGAACGCACTCGTATGATGCGAAACCAGAAAATACTTAACAAATCGACCACATTTTTCCATGGTCTACACTCTTATAGACCATAGAAATGACGTCAGAAAATGTTCAAAACTCAACTGGAACCACGAGGCGTTAGCCGAGTGGTTTCACTGCAAAGTTTTGGACATTTTATGGCGTCATTTCTATGGTCTATAAGAGTTTATATAATAACCTGAATTCTACGCGCATTTTGATTGGTTCTTACTTATGATCTATCAGAGTACAGACACATGGATGACGTCACGCGGTGGTGTGACTCGCGCGCGTGATCAGAGTTCATAGTCCAAATCAGAGTTGTCGGCAAAGTTTTTCAAACTTGCGGGGCCACAACAAAGCAAAACAGTTCAGCTTATTTAAATTACAAATCTTCAGTGAGAAACAATACGCCAAGCATCGTTCACCTATCGAAGCATTTAACTGGGCGAAACAAGCTTGAAGAAGACAGTGAATTATTCGAGAAATTATCCGAAATCTGTATGAAAGTTTGGCCGATGTTGTACAGTTAGCCGGACGACGCCACGGGAAACAAACGTATTGCGGTTCAACGCTTCGGTTAATGCTCACAGATTTGAACAACTTTCCAAATCGGAATAAAGGTTAGTTTTTTCATTGACTTTCAATTGACCATTTTTCTATTTATTCAATCGGATTAACAGTGCTTCGTGTTAACGAAAACTTAAAAGTGAAATCAAAACAACTTAGCTCATCGGTACGGCGGCATTGCTCACACTGAAGACACTGAAGTGTGCTAAAGTCTTGTGTTATTATATAAAACAAATAGATTTCATTTTGCCGTGCGTCTGTTCAGTAATAGATCACAGAAGACGTCAAAATGTGGTATGCACATCAGTGACCCACTCGGCTAGCGCCTCGTGGGCCACTTCTCTGTTCATACCACATTTTGACGTCATCTGTGATCTATTACTGAACAGACGCACGGCAAAATGGAATCTATTTGTTAAGTAGATCATGGAAAAATGTGGTCGATTTGTTTTATACCATAACAAACTCGAACAAGTATTTATCAAAAGCGATGCCTGAGTAAGCGTAAAGAAACTTTGCCGGTAGGACGTAAAGATTCCGGTCTGACACGTAAAAACGACAATGATACAAAAGAAGATGAACAAGAATTCAAAGAATAACAATTTTAATTACCCTTTCCTCTCTCGTTGAGTGTGTGCCTATCGCTTGAAGCGAGCAAGATTATTTTTCTTTCTGAAGATCTTGTTAGCGCTCGTTCACTGAACATCGGCAGTCTCCTGCCGGTTCGCTAGCACCGTTCTTCTCAGTTAGACCAAAAATTCATAAACAAATACCCTTATACGCACTTGATTCAAACAAAACACGATGAAAATTCGCTTTCATTCATGGAGACCAAACTTACACATCTTTAAGCCCGCGCGTGTGCGTGGCGTGATCTGACGTCACTTTCATGGTCTATACTCTCATCGACCATAACTTTGGACCAATCAGCGCGCGAGAATTCTCTCGGTTATGGTATAAAAACAAATAATGGACAAGACGATTCTGATATATTGTTTTGTACATCGTCCTTAAAGCAAACAGATACGGACACTAAATTTACTTCTTACGATTACTATCTGACTTTTGACCATGTTTTGGTTGTATACTTTTTTTTCTTATCGTTTTTTACTGCGAATTTATTAGTCGATAATGTTTCACTGGTTTTCGCTTTACGAATGTCCTAGAGAACGAATCCTCACACTTGCAAATGCGTTATGTCTAGGATCAAGTCGAGAACCTCAGTTTATTTTTTTATAGCCGAATTTTATTCTCGCTGTCGCTCAGTTGAAGGTTTTGTGCTCTTTCTTTTCACATTTCGATTGGAAGTAATTTGGTCATTGAATTCACTTAACAATTATTCGCCTCAGTGAGCCAGTAATCACTGAGCCTAAGGCAAATAATTGTTTCAGTATAATTTTCAGAGGTGAATATCAAAACTTCTTAATAACATTAGAAAATTAAACACGAAAACAACAAACACAGGCTGACAAGTGCTTGCTTGCATACGTGTAAACCAGTTTAATTCATCAATTGAAATCGTTTACACTGAAGTTTTAGCAAAAACACAGAACAAAACAAATACAACGAAAAAGATAGATATCTGGTGCCTTTGTTTAATCGTTGGTGACTTTTGAGCAGTTGTGTGAATCCTCTCGAAATTACTAGCTCCAGTGAGAAGAGAACTAAATAATGTTTTGCCAGTCGATCTGACTGAGTACATGGCCGCGTGCAATCTCCAAAACCACCATCATGATGTTTACGATCAATTCTAATGCCTTGAAAACCATCTCTTGAAAATATTTTCGGTCCAAAAGCTTTGGTAGTTAATTTGAAAAATGTTTTAAATATCCAGGACTTGGTGTGATTTCTTTTAAATGAAAGAAATTTTCACTCAGCAAATGCCGCCATGTTCACTGACCTGGATGGCAAACGTGGCATTACTTAGCCAAACCTTGAGATGCAATATTCTTTTATTATTATTATTATTATTATTATTATTATTATTATTATTATTATTATTATTATTATTATTATTATTATTATTATTATTATAGTTCTTCTTTTATTATTGCTCTCGAAGTCGCTTTTACTATTTTTCTACATTTTTAAAGACACTGTTTTTATTATTATGTAAATAATATGTTTATATATAAAGTTCTTATTCGAATAGTCAAATCATTGCAATTCTTTTAGAAATTGGTTAATAAAGTGTTTATTTTTTAATTAAAAAAAAAATTATTATTATTATTATTATTATTATTATTATTATTATTATTATTATTATTATTATTATTATTGCGCCATAGTCCGAGCTTCTCAACAAATCAGAATTGAATTCACCTCTGGAAATTATACTAATAGAATATATAACTATGAGCCGAAATGTCGGCTTTTCAAATTCGCTTACTTGTTGTTTCTGAGATTATCTTGACCTTATTATTCACGTCTACTCAGTCGTTACGACTCTCAATTCAGTGACGAAACGCCATCACTCTTCTGTTGTGCAAATTTGACTTCCCTTATCACTCGGTGAAAAAGTTTGTGCTCCTTCTTTTTCAAATTTTGCCTGGGTGTAAATTGGTCATCTAAGACGGAATCCGTCAGGAAATCGACTTATACTAATTTTATTTGGAAAAAATTGAGTATCAGAGTAATTTAAATCCTATTTCTTATTTTCTACCCTAGGTAATTTTAACGTGTCAGTAGCTACACTGTATTTTGTTAAATCGTCTTCTTAGCGAGTCAGAATTCATTGGAAAATAATAATAATATAATAATAATAAAATATTTACATAGCGCTAATATCCTAAAAGTTCAAAAGCGCTTTACAGAAGTAACGTTAAAAATATTAAAAACACTATTAAAAAAAATAAATATAAAAATAGTTAAAAGGTTACAAAAAATGCTTAAAATCTTAGACTAATAAAAAATGTTGCTAAAAAGTTATAAAAATGCTTTTTTAAAAAGGAAAGTTTTAAGTTTATGTTTAAGAAGGGATACTGAGGAGCTGTTCTTAATGTCAGAAGGTAGAGTATTCCAGAGTGTAGGAGCTGCCACGGAGAAAGATCTTGCGCCATATGTTTTCAAATTGAAATGCGGAATAGAAAGAAGGTCTTTTGAAGATGAGCGTAGCTGACGAGGTGGAGTGTCGGAAATTTGTTCGATGTTTGGTGTTGTTAGTAACACAGAAATTTGCAATAAGATGTTAATAAATTGATACATAATTTTATCCAATTAACACTCGAAGTCAAGAAAGTACTTGTGGATTCCGTTTTAAACACTAGGATCAAATCGACATCACTGTTCTTTTGATGCTTTGACCCAATAAGCTCGAACTACTCACTAAGTTACACCAAAAAAAGAGAGAGAAGGACAAGGATGGTAAAACGAACCAATTTTCCTAAGTTAAAAGTACTGATTAAAAACATTTTTTTAGCTTCAGATGCTCAACGACTTGAGGGCTGAGCAAATTCAGACACAAAAGAAGCTGCAGCTCGGGAAGGAGTCAAAGCCTAGAACTAAAGAAATTGGTATCCAGTTTTATGGAAGAGTACTTGGAAAGACCATTGACGCTTCGACCCAAACGAGCAGCACGGATATTCTCACCGAGTTAAAAGAGCAAGTCCAGAGCCTCAAGAAGATCGTGAAGGAACTCACAGCATTAAAGCGTAACCTCAAAGCTACCACCCCACTGATCAGCGAGGAATTCAGTGACGATGAGACATTAGGAAGCCTTCTTGGTGATGCCATCAGAACTATCTGCCAGGAGGGAGAAAGCTCCGATGACATTGTCCTCGAGAGTCCAACACTGGAGTCTTCACAAGCCTTGCCAAGCCTCGAGAACAACTGCCAGTTCAAATCGCCGCTCAGCAACGAGTGCCGTCTTATCTAACTGCTCTCCAGTCAAATGCAGCCTATGAATTGCCGCCAGTGCCCTTGCCCCGAGCTCCGCTGCGATCCATCGAGCCGAACGTGCAGCCAGCGTCTTTAACCAGTGGCCCAACGGAAGAGCAACGTGTTAAAGTTGAGGGGATTGTTCGACTTGGAAAGCAGATGACAACATGTGCCCTTGCCTGCGTTGACGTCTTGTTCAGTGAGGAGGAGCTGGCTAATGGTAACACAGGCGGAGTTTGGGGATTTCAGCCATTGAACAGTAGCAAAATGAACTTACTCATGTCCGTTCTCCGCCGGAAATTTGAATCACCAAACCTTACGGAACAGTGGGAAATAGTGAAAGCGAAAATTAACACTAAATGTAGGAGAAAAGGAAGAACTCTTGTTCAGAGATTAAAGAAAGATTTTACGATTTAATTTTAAAAGCAGCCGCCTTATGTTCGTATGCATGTTTAAGGTAGTTGTGAGATTGATGTTAAGAGAGTGTAATGTATGTATTTAATCTTCTTTTTGACTACTTACTATAACGGACAGTTTATAGATTGATTACAGTAGGTCTGATTTACTGTATTTGTTTTAAATAAGCATAAATTACCGTTAAATGATATTGAGCCCTGTGTTGATATTTTTAAGGGCTTCTTTTCAGTAACAGGTCAATTTGAAGAGAAAAAAAACCGCTTTGTTTACCAATCTTCTACAGAAATAACTATTTTCCTTTTTTGTGTCCAAAAAGGCAGGGACATCTTTTTCGTTGTATTTATAACTGAGTAAAACAAGCACTTTTTAAAACTTCAGAGCGGCCATTGACGGCCATTTTCCACTCTTATCATAAGAATTATGATCGTTTTACAGTTTTTTGACGATAAGTTTTCTGTCAATTATTAACATGGCAAATTGAATAGCTGCGAACGGTAGATAATAATTATGGTAGAGTAATCTTAGAGTATGTGTCGCTCAAACTGCTAGGTTTTACATCGTTTTTTTTTTTTTGCGCTCGTTTTCTCCTGCGTGTAAATCGAATTTTTAGTGTAACCATGGAAAACAGGGCGAGAACTAGACGCGCGAGCCTGGGCACGTCAGCAAACATGGCGTCTTTTGGCATCGCTGTTTCTTTCGGCAGCTACTTGTTTTTAATAATATTGTCGTGACAGCGATGCAGATCAAACTAATAATGTTCAAAGTCTCAGAAGACATAGTTCGGCAGTATAAGAACGACATAGCTCAATTTTTGGCAATTATTTTAACATCGGCCGAATTGATCGAGATCATGCAACCGTCAGATATTAGATTTTACCAGATGTCCATTGTCAATAGATCCTCTGACGAGAAAGCGTACCATGGTAGTCCCTGATTTTATATACTTCTCTATTCGCACGCTAAACGTGTTATTTCTCATCCTTCGCACGGTAAGTGTGCGTTGACACGGTAATTCGCACGGTACTCGTGTGTTTTTTTCGCACGGGCTACCGTGAATTTTTCGCACGGTAAGCGTGTGTTTTTCGCACGGTAAGCATGTGCTTTTCGCACAGTAAGCGTGCTTTATTCGCACGGTAAGCGTGCTTTATTCACACGATAGCTTTTGTTTTCGAGTACTGACACGGACCATTGTCTAGTCCTTTGTTTTTACCTTGTTCTAAAAAACAAAAGGAAATTTCAATGAGGGATTAACTGGACACGGTTGTTCCGTGTTAAATCGTGTCTCATTTGTCTTACCGTGCGAGCGTGTCGTGCGCGTGTCAACACCAAAGTGACCCAAATCCCGTGGAGGGTCACAATATTATGTCAAAACTGTTTCCTATGAGGTCTGCAACTGTGAAAAAACTGAGTTCATGTTTCCAGACAGCAACCATCTTAGATGAACCATCTTAGATGAGTCCGAGATGAATTTATTTATTGAAATTTCTAACACTATGCGGCGCTTCGTGTTTTACATTATGATATCAACATAGATTTGTACAAAAATGTTGTCTGTAACTGCTGCAAATACAAACAAATACAAGAAGAACAAGGGAAAAAACCGTTCACTTTTCTCTACTTCCGACCCGCTTTACGACCTTTTTCCGTTTTATCGTTTCATAGCGGTTCGCAATTTTATTTGGCTTCTTAACTACTTCTTCGTGCTATCTTCTAACTGAAATCCACATAACAGAGTAAATTCTATTTTTCTTGAGTAAAAAAAAAAAGCGAAAGATTCTAACAAAGGGAAATAAAGTGGTGAGCTACATCGATCGATAGTAAGTGCGCGTGTTGCCCATGAGATGAAAAGTTTGCCAATAGTGATCAGCTACCCATTATTTACACTAACACTAGTTATGTATTGCCGGTACAGACTGAGCTGTGCACATGCGCACTTGGCACAGTTTATTTTCATACGTATTTTTGGGTACTTCTTTCTTTTAACAAGCAACTATGCAATTTCAATGATGTACACACCTTTACTTGCATTCCCTAGAAAACACAGAAATAAAGTGTCAGTATATAGAAAGAAAGTGAGAATTCATGAAGGAATTTGCGGAGGCCTTTTTAACAGCTTAATCGTAATCAGTGCAAGCAACAACAATAATAAAACAGAACATGACGTGCCACCTCTGGAACGAGATTGGTTTACTAGAATGCGTAATAAATTCAACCTCGAGCTGTCTTTAACCGGATCGGAGTAAGAGACATTTTTTCTTCGACCATTCATGTCAAACCATGCGATAGTCGTGTCAAAATATATTTGTTCTGTAATCAGTTCACAATTTCATGAATGATTAAAGACAAGGACACTTTTTCAGCCTAAACAAATCAATTTTCAGTTGTTCTGCATTAGCTACTCGCCCTAACACTTACCGCTCACCCACCCCGTGTTTGTATTTCCTTTTGCCTTTTGTAAGTGGTCAGTTACAATTGATTAATGCAGGACCAAATACTGTTAGCGTCGTTAGAACCTTAAGTTATCACATTTAAGTATAAATAATAGGTCAGTATTTATTCCGTGATTTTTTTTCTCTTTTTAATTGTTGGTCTGTGCCTGTAAGATTATCTCTGTAGTTTAATCCTTTGAACATGTCATTGTGAGGTAAAATCATGTCGTCCCATGAAAACGTCAGTGGTAAATACATCAGTTGAAAGTCCTCTGGAAAAAGTGGATTTTCTACTTTGTGTAGCAAAACCTCTTGGTTGAGAATTCCCTACTAATGCTTGTTTTTGATAAATTTTGATAACAAAAAGTGCTTCTATTTTATTTGAGTATTGACGGGCCGGAAAGTACCCGAGAAAAATTCTGCTCACAACGAATTTTGTCTGCTTGTGCGTTTAGCTTAATGCTAATTATGCCCTTTGTCTTTCATTCATCCGCTCGCGATAAAAGCGATGTATTCTTTCTTTTTCTTGTTATATTTTAGTTGTTTTCTTTGTGACGTATTTATTTCTTTTTTACTGCTAGTTCATACTGATTTTTTTCTTATCTCTGGCTACCCACTGTATAGGTGGCTCGCATCCAAACGTTTATACAATTTAGCCAGTAAGTTTTCCTTGCAGTTATTGTTGTCAGCGTATTTTAGATGACGATACAGCCTTTTTAGAAGCGTTTAGATGTCTTTAAAGCGTTTCAAAATCGTTTGTAAAGTTTCCTAAGTATTTGGGGGTAATTTTTGTTTTAACTTTAGCGCGAACAACTACAACTGTTAAGCCGATGTGATTCAGATGGTTTCGATTAGTTTGGTGTAACATAATTGTAGTCCATATTTTCTTTCATTCGCATATGTCTAAAAATATTATTCAGTTATCAATTTTTCTATTTTACTCACCAATTCCTGCTGCAATTTGCAGCAGCAGTATAATTCCCACTGTGATGTTTCTCATTATTTGTAACACGCCGAGTCAGTTTTAACTTTTTTTCAAGCTGCGTGTTGTTTTCCAATGTAAAGACAGCGGAACATGTATTCCACTAAGATTTAATTATACATGCAGTTAGAAACATTCTTTAAGGTAGTAAGGTGGGGGAGTCATAGAGATGTCATGTTCGGGAAGCCAGGGAAGAATAAGTGTTCCTTTTCTTCTTTACAGTGTTTGCATTAGAGAGCGGAATTTAATTATAAGGGCTTGGGCTACGGAGATTGAACTGCTTCAACTGCCGGTCCGTTCGTTTGTGGGGCTGATGGAGATTTGTTGAAATGGAAATAGAGTTGTTTCTGGTTGCTTTCGTTTTACTCCATAAATTATCGATAGAATATCATGGCACTGTTATGCGTTCTCTTCATGCCTTGATTATCCTGTTTATTGTTATTTGCATGTTTATACTGTAGATGACAAATGTCACCAATACTGGGATCTCTTGCTATCCTTCGTGTTCCCAATATTTGTGTGGTTACTGCCAACAATTAAATAAAATTAGCCCATGCAGTACAGATAACATGACTTGTTTGAATTTCACAGAAAGAATCGACGTCACAAAAGCGACTAAAGCGTAAACAAACGCAGTCCACAACAATGCGTCACAAGCACATTAATTCATCCCAGTCTCTTGAACATTTTTTAAAGAAAATAAGGATTTTTGCAGCGCCAAAATCACTTAATTCTTTTTAGAGAAGTTTTAACTTTCAAGTCGTTTTATTAACAAATAATAGGGTAAAATGGCGCAAAAAAAAATTCGCTTCATATGCACTTTAACGTATTTCAAACTTTATTTTTAAATTTAAAAACATTCTACATAAGGCAACTATTAATAAACTATAATGCATTCATTTGCTCATAGAACATGTATTTTATAGTTTTTAGCGTTCTTGACACCATTTACCCAAGTTTAATTATCCACTAACACAACATTTTATTCCGAGCAGTATAGAAAATTGTTACATTGCCATGATCACTTATTTACTACACAGATATATAGTTCAACAATTTTAAAAAAGAAGAAAAAATTTAAAATGATCATCTGAAATAAATATCTTGGCCTCAATTTGACCGTAAATAGCAAATATGTACAATATATATCTACAGTACCCGAGCCGACTATTTTAAAAAAGCAATATAAACCGAGAATGAGCTGTCTTTCAGTTTTAGCATAACCCAGAGACTGATTTATTCAATAAAAAGTTCAGTGGAAGTTGTTTTGTTTACATTTTTTGGGGTGATTTAAGCACTTTTGCTCGCGCACAGTCCCAAGACCGCGCTTGTGTAGCCAATCAGATTACGAGTTTGCCAAATTGTCGGTCACTGGGTCATGCTAAAGTTAGTTATTTGGTGCTTCCATCTCTAAACCCCGTTTTTAAAACGTCCGTGCAACGCATTAAACACAGACATTCACACCGTTTACTTGTTTTTGTTCCTTTAAACTCGCTATTTCAATTATAATCTTTTTTTTTTTTTTTTTTCTCTCTTCTTTTTTTTTTTTCGCGTGCTCGCCGCGGGGGCTTTGTTAAATAAATCTTTATTTTTTCACTTTCCACCCCCCCCCTTTTTTTTTTTTTTTTTTTTTTTTTTTTTTTTTTTTTTCTATTTTTTTTTTTTTTTTTTTTTTTTTTTTTTTTTTTTTTTATATTTTTAACCTCTAATTTTTTTTTTTTTACTAATAAATAATAATATTCGCCAAAAAAAAACAAATTTAAATCCCCCCGCGCTGCGCGCGGCCGATTTAAAAAACTCGCCCGACTACTCCCCAAATATACTCCACTCAATCCAATTACTATTACTAATCTTGGTAAGGTCAAATCGCGAACATTATAAGTGACCTTTTTTGGAAACGGTCAACAAAGTACAAATCACATCTATTACAAGCCAACTCGCAGTATTATGATTAGCCTGCAATTAAGGGCAGACAATCAAAATTACGATTCATTTTGTCTTCAACCTCTTATGTTATACAAATATTTTTAATCGATTTTCATTTCAGATCAAAGCAAACTGGCTCTAAGCCAAAGCAAACTTTTCCTGCGAAGTATTTTTCTCATAGTTATCAAAATCATAGTACTCAAAGTGATTTTTTTCTTGGACAATTTTGTCCAAGGGGGGCGTTAGGCGTTAGCCTTATGTGAAGGACCAACCCGTGAAACAAGGCCAGACCACGACACAAGCAACGCCGTGCCGTACTCGCTTCGATAAGTGTGTGGGCTCTTTAAATAACGTCCCCTGCAGCTGCTGATCATATACACTAAAGATACAGGAGACGGGACCTATGATTTATCGTCCTCATCCGAGAAGACTAAAACATCTAATCATATTGCAAATGCAGCACGATCTCCTCAGTTATTTTATTCTCTAAGCATTGATCTGGACTGCTGTGCGCATGCGTACGGGTCTTGCCCAGGCCGTAGAGAAGTGTCGTGTGACCATTGCATTCACTGGTTTATTCCCGCACAACAGTCCAGTGCTCTACCAACTTAGCTAACCGATCGACGGTAAAATTTTGTCATTAGACAAGGTAAATGCCCGTGTGTCTCGCTACCTTTACAATCCATCTTATGAAGCGGTTGCATAACAGGAGTTTCTCCCTTTGAGTAAAGTGTCTTTCCAACAGCTATACATATGATACCGTTGTATCAGTGCTGGTTGTGCTGTTAAGCCTGACAAATGAATTTCTTACTTTACGTCCAGTGGCATGGTAATTATTGCAGGTGTTGTTGTTGTCTTCATCCTGCTCTGCAATATCGTTCTGGTTATCGGAATTCACTGGGACCTCAAGAAACCTGAGAAGTCTGCGCACCCAAAAATGTCTCTCCGCTACACTGTGATAGTCGATAACACTTCTTTCGTGTATTCCTTGCGGGAGTTTATTGAAGTCGGTTCCATCAATTCTAAACACAACTAGACAGTTATCGTTTTTGTTCAGAAGTCGATAATTGACGAGGTTTAGCTCATAGGTACAGTAATCACTGTTCACAAAATTCTGTGAATAAACTGCTATAATTTTGAAGCTTCTATGTACGCTTTCCGCCATGCTCTCCGTGAAAGGCTTTCCAGGTGTAAAGTCTCTGTAGTGAATGCAGCACCTTAAATGATATCTTTCCTCAAGGAGATACTGGAGCTTTTTCATCATCATTTCATCCTCCTTGCTGTATATTATGAATGCGTGATAATCAAACCCTAACGAAGTTAAGAAGATCAAAACTATTTCAGCTCGTTTTGCTTTCAAATGATTCCTACTTCATAGCAGTGTCTCCTAAGAATTGCAACATGAAAAGAGGGAAAGTCTCGAGCCAAGAGGCTCATACTGCCGAAGCTTATCCTGGTTTCTGTAGCATTACGTGGCTAGGAATATTTCTACTCCAACCCCTCCCCCCCCCCTCCCCCCCTGAATGGGATGCTAGTCCATCGCAGGGAAAACATGAAAAGAAGTCTTGATATATTTGCGAGAATTGTGAAATATCTATACAAAAAAGCCGGGTCGCCAGCTTCAGTATTTTGATTATAATGTAACGAATTATAAAAAAAAGCATGACAGAAAACTTATTTTTGTTAGGTTTTGAAGGTCACCTTCGAAAGAAAAGCAAACTTGGAAATCTTTTCCAGCCAAACAGGTTATTAGGATGAGCGTCGATGTGTTTTGCTAATTAGGGGTAATTTAAACAGTTTCCTGCCCAAAATGCATTTTCTAAAATAAATGTTGTATTTTTATCAAGATGCCTCTCCAATGTTGGGCAGATGACCAGTTGGCTATTTACATAACACGGCGAAAGAGTTGATCTTTAGACTGCTGAAAACAAAAAAGCGAAAGAAGCTGCGTGGACCTGCGCAGGAGAGTTGCAAACAGAGTTTAAAAAAATCTGAATGCAAAAAAAAAAACATACAACAAAAGGAATGCGAATTACAAACCTGAAGGTACAGGAAAGCTCCCCCTACGTTTTCGCCGCGCGTACCAGAACATACATTTCAGGAACCCAAGGACAAGAGCAAGTCCTAGCACAATCCCAGACGCAGCTGCAATTGCCACATACTTGGGTGTGTGATTAGGCCCTGCATGAAGAAAAAAATAACTTTCGTTATTTATCAGTACTCTTTTTTCATCACTCGGAAACAGCTTAAAAACATTAATAAAGTGCTTGCCTTTTGTAGCCCTGACGTTTATACTTGCAAAAGTCTGCGTTGTGCCTGGATAACAAAAGAGATGCATAAGTACGTATTACAGTAGTTGGAGGCTGTTAATTGTGTACGTGGCTTTTTTGGAGGCGCGCTTGCCTAATAGTTAATGCGCGAACTCCGGATCAAGCAGTATGGGTTCAAGGCCTGGCCGAAGCACTGCGTTCTGTTCTATCCAGGTGTATAAATGGTTACCGGCGAATTTACTGCTATGGCTAACCCTGCGATGGACTAGCATCCCGTCTAGGTGGAGTAGAAATACTCCTAGCCGCTTAATGCTAAAGAGACCTCCGTCCTAATCATGGCCACTAGGCACAAGAACAGGCTAACTTTTTACCTGCGGTGCTTAAGAATCTATCTAATAATTATACCAAGAAATATTTGAGATGGACAGTAGAATTAGGTTTTTGGACAAATTGTTTTAAGAAGAATAAACAATCACAAAAAATGATATTTTTAGCTAGAAGTATACTCACTTGTTTTTTCATTTGTTGTTGGAAAGATACCTAAGTCAGCAAAACAAAATTAAAAAAGCATTTTTTTGTTAGAAAAAAAAAGTGATATCGATGAGATCTTCGTATACATTTGTAAAATGTCGCTTTACCAACAAGACTGCGATAGGCTGATAGCCAGCTATCAATGGCAATAGAAGCTAAACGAAGATAATCAAATACTTGCCTTCCTTAGGGCTAGTTTTTTTACTTGTAAAATATGTTGTGCCTGGATAAGAGAACAGACGCATTAGAACCTATAGCGCAACGAGGCGTTGGAGGCAGTTTCATTCATAACGTGCGGTATTTATCATTGATATAATATAAAGAATTACTCCGAGAAATACAACAGATGGAAGGGAAAGTAGTTTTACTACAAATTGTTTCTAGAGGAACAATGAACACAAAAAACCCGCGCGCGATTTTCAACCGGCTTCTCGGTGTTTGACTATCCCAATGAAACACACTCTCTCTCTCTCGTGTTTGATATATTACTTGAGTTTTTATTTGTAGTCGGAAAGGCAACCTAAGTCTGCAAAAGTATATAAGGTAGGTAGGTATACTCACTTGAGTTTTTATTTGTAGTTGGAAAGACACCTAAGTCAGCAAAACAAAATTCAAAAGCAATTACAAAAAAAGGAGGATCAGTGAAATAACGTTCTCAAACTCATTTAAAATTCATCAAGTTAAAACAAAGAAAATCATAACCGTGAAGAAGGTTTGGATACCCGGTCTTAATATGCATAGTTTTCTACGATTTAATTTCTCTGTTCACTCCGAAGGTTTTGTTTCGATTGAGAAGATATATCAAACACTCGAGACAGTGTTTTTATCGGCTCTCCAAACACCTCGAATTTCGTCAAAAATACACCGCTGTGCGTCGTATTTTCAACTCCCTTCTTGGTGTTTGGATATCCCAATGAAACACTGTCTCTCGTGTTTGAAATATTACTTGCTATTTTTAAGCTAAAGGTATACTCACTTGGGTTTTTATTTGTAGTTGGAAAGACACCTAAGTCAGCAAAACAAAATTCAAAAGCAATTAGAAAAAAAGGAGGATCAATGAAATCTCACACTTGTTAAATTGTTGCTTTACCAATAATACTACGATTGGCTGATAGTCAGCTATCGAATTAAAGTCAACAGAAGCCAAGTGTAAGCAATCTAAAGTTTTACTGCAATCTAGTCCTAGAATATGGATAAATGATTTATCTATGTTTCCTTTTTCTCGGACAATGCTACATGGTCCCCCTAACGGCATCTTAGGCTTAAAACATAAAAAAAAACTTTTAGAAGAAAATCAAGAGTAGTGAAAATCAAACTTACTTGTTTGAAAAGGTGTAGTTGGAGGAGCTGTGGTTGAAGAGGAATTTAAGTCAGTATAATTGGCTGAAAAAGAAAACATTGCAATATTTTGTTATTATCCTCGAAACATTCTCAAATTGGTCTATCGCACATGGTGACAGAACTACAAAACAACATTAATTGTGGAAAATTCATTTAACTTTTTAGCAGATACAACCAAGTTATTCGATTCATATAGCCCATTAACTCTTTTTTTATTGAATGTGTAATTAAAAAATCAAATATTTATCTAATTTCTTGACGTTCTCACCCGCTGGATGGAAAAGGGAAAGTCCGACCCCCCCCCAAGCATTGAATGCAAACAAATTTTAAAATATTTTGTAACATCTGAAATAATATCGATACTTGAAATTTTGACTCCATCTGGTGTCATTGTTATTTCGGTCGCAAGTTGATCGATTGCCACTAAATGTCAGTTAATGTCGTTACAACACCATTTGAGAACAACAGCCTTAGAAATAATTTCAAAGCTAACCACTGACATGCTTCCAAGCAGACATTATTTTTTTTTCTCACCTGTTGTTTCAGCTACTGTGGATGGCGTTGGTTTCGCTGTGAGAATGAGAAGTAAGTCAATTTAAACACGGCACGACATAAGTAGTCGGGTTTAACTTGAGTTTATCAGTGGTCATATTTTATAATTAGGCACAATTATACCAATGATTAGCTGAGTTGCTGCTTGTAGAGAATGCAACAATTTTTGTTGCCTTCGGGCTCAGTTTCGAGATCACGAAGCAAGAGGAAGGGAGGGGGAGAGGAGGAGGTAGAGCAGTGCTCTCCTCTGCAGGTTAAGATAACGTAATGTGATTTGATGTGATGGGATGTGATGTAATGTGGCGTGACGTGACGTGACGTGATGTGGCGTGACGTGATGTGATAGATGGAATGGAATGGAATGTAGAAATTAAACAAGAATTTATGTTATAAAAGGAATGATTCCCCCATATTTCACACCATTCTTGTGCTAAATGCAAATTTGTACTTTTGCAGTCATGGAACTTTGTGTAGTCAAGCGACCCCCAAACAAAACATCCTTGAAAATTGTATAAAATCAAAATATACCATTGACAAATACATGCCATGATTTGCCAACGTTTTGATAAAATGTTCTAAACAAAAATAAAGCACATTTTATCAATAGCTGACATAGAGAATACACTGGTTGTTTAGCAGTTGTTTACGCTTTGGTGGTTGCCTGACAACTGGGCGTACGTAAGAATGGCCAGGCCAGACCACTTTTATACTGATACTTCTTTTCTTATAATAATGTAATAACCTTTGCAGTATGTCGTTAAAACTTCCCCCGAAATATTTAAAGGAAGATCACAATTTTTGTTTAAATTTCCACTGTTCCTTGACTAATTTGATGATCTCCCAATTAGTGATTTACGGTAATTTGTCTAATCACCATTTTAATTTAAAGCGATGCCAGTAAGCACATTTGGTTTCTGTGACAACCAGAATAAATAAAATCTCGACAGCTTTTCTTGGAGTTGACAGGTTTTGATGTGGTTTATTTTGTTCTGCCTAAAAAAAAGTTGAGCCGTGGGCATAATTATTTGATTGTGCCTCACTGATATTCATCTTGTACCTATGGGCCACCGTACTTTTAATATTCTTCCTGCTTATTTACCAGAATAGAAATAGTGTATTGTCCAGTAAAACTAAATAAATAACTGCAGGAGAAGTTCCGCTGATAGGTTTGCTTAAATCTAAGATTTTTATCATGCGACAATATGCTCGCTTCAGAATGCTTGAGCTCCACAAATCAGATTTACAGAAGAAGAAGAAGAAGAAGAAGAAGAAGAAGAAGAAGAAGAAGAAGAAGAAGAACACGTTTTGAAATAAATTGTCCTTTTCTTTTAACCGACCTTGTATATTCTGGAGATTACATAAACATTTTGCAATAATTGTCCATAACATCAAGTAATTAAAACTCAATAACTTACTTGGTCGGTACGAAGGTGTCTTTATTTTTTTGCTACGATAAGGAAGACCTAAAACCTTTAAAAGAGAGAGCAGCATAAATGAATGAACGATCTTACGAGCAGGTACTATTCTGAACTAAATTGAATTGATTTAAACCAATCTTAAATCTCACCAGAAGGTAAATAGGATCCGGATAGGTGTAGCCGTAAAAAGAAATATTTATGTCGAGAAACGTTTGATTCTGAAACAAAAAGACGTAATTAGAAACAAATAATTGTAACTACAAATGGTTAATCCTTTTAGGCTATAAGGTTAAGGTTATTAGGCTATTAGGTCTTAGGTTATTGGGGTTTTTCCGTTGATTGTGTGGCATCATTTTATGGAACAAAAAAATATATATTCCCGTGTGCTCTCGAAGCGTTATTTTCTATCAACCTGGCCTGGCTACAAAGTTACTAAACTCTGAGTTTTTTCCAGGTTACCTGAATAACAAAACACCTCAGCTTAATATGTGCAGAAACCCATAAGGGTTGCAACGTACAACGCGCGCACACAGTGTTTGAATATTCAGTTTTGCCAAGTACCATATTTGGAAACACGAAGAGTTAGTACGCAAATGCTTTGCACACGTTATGGCACACGCAACAGAATTTTTGTGTTTTTTTTTTTTTGGTTTTCCGACTACTTCATGAAAATGAAACCAGAGAATTTAACTAAATTTAACTTTATTCAACCAAGCTTGTTCAAAAACAAGATTTCGCCATCGAGCGCGAGCTAGCACGCGCTGTGAATTTAATCCAAATATAGTAATTTTGATTGGTTAATTGTCTCTCGTGGTTTTCCAAATATGGTGCTTAGTGTAAACAAATGTGCAAACGCTTTGTACAATGCGAATCATAGGGAGTTGCAAGTTTTAATCTTTATGGTTTCTGATATGTGCTAATGCATCTCTCTCCTCCACAGAGGTTCCCGATGGGGCTTTCGCTATGAAAACCCGCTGGGTAAGGTGAGTGCAGGCGCATAAGAAGTGAGATCCATTGCTCGGGGAACATCTGCCAGAAGGTTGTCGTTTTCTCAAACATCCTTGTCGTTTTCTAGTACATTGATAAATTTCTCAGCCCTCGCCGACTTTGACAGCTTGAAATTCGGCAAACATCAGCGCTAAGTGTGTTGCTACAAGTAGCTAGGGCTTTCCACAAGTTGCTCGGCAACTTTTTGGCAACTTTTCATGTTTCGAGCAACTTTTTCCCCTTCGAGCAACTTTTTCTCTCTCGAGCAACTTTTTGCATTTTAAGCAATTTCCAGACCGAAGATCTCCGAAGATAATCCAAGTGTTGTTCAAAGGCGATACGAACGTTTCCGAAGATTTACGAAGTTTGCCGAAGATTTTCGAGGAACATCTGAAGACGTTCCACCTTTCGGCTCATTCTGCATATTAAAACATTACAAAACTCGTCACAAACATGACGTCATCGATATCATCACGATTTTTCTCAGTTAAAGAATTCCTTGTTATTTAACAAATTTTCCCCCTAATATGTTGTTTAGATACTTCTTTTGCTGTAAAAGTGCATAAAACTGCTTAGAAATCTTACTCTCAAAGGGAAATTAGCATATATTTAGAGAAATTCTCTTGATAAGAAGCAGCGTTTTGGATTTTTTGGAGCAACTTTCGAGCAACTTTTACTATCAGAAGCAACTTTTTTGTATTTTTGGAGCAACTTTTGAGCAACTTTTTGAGAAATTACGGGCAACTTTTTTGGAAATCTCGAGCAACTTGTGGAAAGCCCTACAAGTAGCCGGGACTGCGTTTTCTGCGAAGAGTTATCGTATTTACCGAAAAAAAGCAAAAATCTTTGTATCCGAAGGCCCCCCTGAAACCTGTGGGTAGTCGTGTGGGAAGTTTGTTGTTCTACAGGGGTCAAGTATCAAAGAATCGAGGGAGACTTCAAAGAGCTTGACTCTTCCCTCTCGAGGAGATATCTCTTGATGATAAATATATTAATTGTGTTTCGTGCTTTTGGTCTTCAATTCCTACATGTTGCATTTCGCTTTAAGCGTTTACGAAATTAATGTCTTTGATCGTTTGATCGTGTTACAACAACAAGCACAACAACAACCACAAGCATTTTTTCGTACAGGAAAAAAAAATGTGGGAGGGATGAGTGCATGGTTCCTACACAAGTTTTAGCAGCTATGTACGACTGAAGAAACGAAAATTTAAGCTTATGCTTCGATTGGTTAAATTAGCTCGTACGGCAAAGAATTGAAACTTCGCTCTCGATCGACGATCGCCCACCTAAGGATCTGTTTATACAGTCGTATCCAAATTTAACATTCTTCAAAACAATCTTACTTGTTCTCTTCTCTTTCAGGAAAGAATTAAATCCGTTTTTAAGAGTTTCAGCTGCTAGAAGGTTCCTAATCGAATCCTTAATTTGCCTGTTGAACTTCTCGTTTGCCACACAACAAAACAGTCTAAATAAACTACAATCTTTGTGCGAACAACAACCTTTCCACATTCTCACGCCGGCATATGAACACGCTCTTGTCGACTCTCCTTGTGTATATCGCGTAACCTCAGAACATGATGTAGCAGCCGTTTTACTACATACGGCAGTAAGATATACTACCCCCGGTGAGGAACACTTATAAAAGGTTACCTCCCCCTGATGGCGGCCATATTGGGTGTGGTATCTGGCTGAGGCTCTCGCAGCCGCTCTCGCCGTTTTTTTTTTTGCCCGCACTCACTTCGTTCAGCGGACAATCCCCACCGAAAACCTCACTGAGAGCCTCTGCGGAGGAGAGAGGTAATGCATATAGTTTGTACGGTTATTTAGAGGCCGTTTTTTACCTTTGTCAGCTTAGTGCAATATACATTAGCATCATCTTCAAATGCTAGGCGAATCAGTGTAGCATAGTATCCAGAGAAATCTAAAATGATAAAGCAAAAATGAGTGTAATATTAATGAATTCAGATTTTGATACAATGAATTAATAAGCCCTCTTGTTGATTAAAATACGCCGTTGGAATATCCTGGCAGTGTCATTTTTGATCATTTGACGTCGCTCGATTGTTTCTGTCTGTCTATTGTTATTTAACAAGAGGCAACCATGTGATGGAAATAAACTCACAAATAAAAAATGGCCGCACGCAGGAATTATATAAGAAAATTGTATAATCTTTTCGTAATCAAGAGTAGCTTCCCTATAAAATGAGTCCATTTTCACTTTTAAACATGGTTAGTTTCCTCCTGTTTTTAACAATTCTAACAGTAGTAGTACGTTAATTAAACTAACAACGCTTGAAGACCATATATGAAAGAACCAATCAGATGGCGGATTTCCAATAAAACATGGCTGATGTTCTATTTAATTGAGTTAGAATTCGTTGAGTTGCAGCGGCAGTCCTTTTTTTCTCTGCAAACAATTCCAAATGACAGACTCTGCACTCTTTAAGTTTTAAAAACCTCCACTCGTGACATTTGGAAAAAAAATTTTTCTCGTTTTTTGCATACTGAAACGACGACACTAAAGTCGATATCGTATTACTCACCTTTTAAAGGAGTCCATGACACGTTGACATACCAGTGGCTGGTATTTCTGTATTGTCCAAAAGTTACTGTCACTTTGGAAGAGGTTACATTATTAGGCGCCGAATTGCCTTCCGTCGCGCCCACACAATCTAAAGTACGTTGACAAAAATTTAAAATCAATTAAATATATCAAAACTAATGTATGGTATTTTGGACAATCTGATTGGTCCGAATTCGAACTAAAGTTAGTTATTTTTTTTTATTTTTTTTTAATAATTTATTGCAAACAAAAAAAGAAAAAAAAACAGCTACATACATGTACAATGTGTCTGAGCTTTAAATACAATACGGTACTTATTTACAATGCTTATGTATAAAGCTTGCTCATGTTAATTCTTTATCAGCTAAAATTCCTGTCCTTTCAAACATTACGTTATTTACAGATGCAAAAGCTATACATTTAAGACGAATAAGTATACAAAACAGAAAAAGCGAGGTAAACAAAAAACTTCGTGACGAGTACAAAGACTAATTACGGACAAAAGGAAGCAGAAAAAAAAAAGAAAAAAAAGAAATAATAAAATAAAATAAATAGATAAAATAAAGTGCCTTACGAAATTTCACCTAAAAAAAAAAGACTTAGAGTTGAATTTGAGACTTTGAACTACTTTTTTCGATAGATATTTTATCTTTTAGAAGGGCTTGGAAGGTTTCGAAGTGGTAGTGTTGTTCATCTCTCGAGGCAGTGTAGATATAATATTTGGCAATGAGTACACAGAGGTTTAAGCCAAGTCGTAAAGGAAAGTTAGTTGTAAAACCATAGATAATGTTTTTCTCGTGTAGCTCAATGGAATCGTCATGTTTGACGTTCCACCACGTAGCAAACGTATTCCAGAAAGTCTGTACATTCGGACAAGAGACAAAAAGATGTCTCAGGGTTTGCGTTTGCGTGCATAGGTGGCATTTATCATGGTCCTTGATTTTATCTCTGTAAAGGATTGAATTGGTTGGTAAAATATGGTGAATAATTTTGAATTGGAAGATAGCAAGTCGAGTGTCTTTTGTTACTTTAAAAGGAATATCGTAGATAGCGCGTATTGTGCTATCGTCCAGACTCAATTGCCTCATTCTTCTTTCTGCGGTCGGAGTTTCAAACTTTTTGTTTATAAGAATTTTGGTAGCCACTTTGCATGACAATTTACCGATATCTATTTTCTGGTTATGATCTGATTTGCGCTGCGCTTCGTCAGCAGAGCTTTTTAGTGAACGGATCCAGCTAGCGGGTATGGCATTACATAAGCCACAGTACTTGAGAAATGTTGTTTTGATTTGGAATTTAGTGTAGAAATCATTAAATGTTAAGAAGTTGTTTCCACAGAAAATATATTTGATTCGGACGACCCCCGATTCGTGCCATTTTCTATAATACACGGAGAAGCCTTCAATTTTGATAAAAGAGTTGTTCCATATGATTTCATTAAGTATTTGTTCTTTTGTTTCTGGAGAGTGTTGATTAATAGTCTGCCAGATGTAAAGGACGTCCTTATAAAAGTCAATTGGAATATCTATTTTAAGCGATTTTAGGTCATAGTTGCATTCGAATAGGAAAGGTCCTCCTAAATGCTTTAAGTACGATAACGATATGTGACTCCAGCATGCATTAAAATTGCTTTCATGTAATCTTCGTGTCCAGGAGACCTTCAAAGCTTTGGTAATGATATCAAAGTCCGGTAGATCTAAGCCACCTCTTGTTTTTGGTCCTATCATTGTCGTGTGCTTTATTTTTGCAGGTTTACTGTTCCAAACAAAATCGGAAATGGTCTGTTTTACCAAGACTGGAAAGTTTGGCGGAAAAGACAGCATTGATGTGTTATAAATGAGCTGCAGGGATTCAAAGGCAAGCTGGAGAAAGCTTCCACGGCAAATACTTTCCTCAAGAAAGAGCTAGACGACACGAAAAAGAAGCTAAAACAAACGAACAGTTTGTTAGACGAGCAGATCGACGACTCCCAAAAACTGTGGGACGAATTTGACGCATTAGAACAGTACACACGTAAAAACTCTTTGGAAATCCATGGAATACCAGAGAACCTTTACACTGACCCGGAAAGCGTTGTCCTGAAAGTCGCCAGCGCGATTAACGTCGCCATAAAGCCTGAAGAGATAGAGATTTCACACAAATTACATCGTGCCAAGAAGGGACGTAGACCAATCATCGCGAAATTTTGTAGCCATAATACGAAGGCGAAATTATGCAAAGAAAGAACTAAGCTAAGAAATGTTAAAGTATCCGACATCTTTGAGTCCTATGCATCTGCGATTGAAGCACGGGAAGGAATTTTCATCAACGAAAACCTAACAGCATATAGAAGGCACATTGTTGATAAGGCGTTCCAAATGAAGAAAACTAAGATCTTTACTAGCGTTTGGACACTAGATGGAAAGATTTTTGTGGAATGCTCGCCTGATGATCGACCGATAAGGATCCTCTCCGAAGAAGACCTTGAGGACTTTGGATGAACTTTGTTATGAAACAGATTTTGAGCGGAGGCAGCGGTCACGGCCGTATAAAGCTAGGGTTTGTTTATAAACTGCTTTACTTATTTCTTTCCTTTCTACAAAAACTATTACCTTTTTGGCATGCCCTACCTCGTATTTTATATATGTTTTTTTGTGATTTATTTGTTTCATGTTCTCGCTTTATTTGCAAACACATCTCAGCTTTTTGTGAGGCGAAAAGTGGATAAATCGACTGGAATCGAAGTAGTATTAATCGATTTTCAACGTCTAATGCTAATTATCTTAGGAGCTTATTGTTTTGATCATGTAGTTAATTCCATAGTTGTACCACCTTTTATAATCTGAAATGACAACTCCTTTTGTAGCTAAGTTTTGCTCGTTAAATGTCAGAGGTATAAACCAAACGCGTAAAAGGAGGCAGCTTTTTCGATGGCTTCATAACAACAAATTCGACATAATTTTTTTTGCAAGAAACGTATTCCACAAAAAGCGTTGAAACTGTTTGGAAATCAGAATGGGGAGGTGATGTTTATTACAGCCACGGTACAAATCATTCCAGAGGAACAATGATTTTATTCAATCCTAAATTACCCATTCATGTAGATGACATCTTCGCAGACGAGAATGGCAGATTTTTATTACTCAAAGCAACTGTTCACGATACTGAATTTCAGCTGTGTAACATCTACAGCCCTAACAACAACACTGATCAAAAAGATTTTTACTCAAATTTACTCAATATTCTTAAACATCGCTCAGATCGCAAAATGATTGTCGGCGGCGATTTCAATTGCGCGTTAACACCCTGCGATAAAATTGGCGGATCCAACATAAACAAGAAGAATAACGTAATTAGTGAAATTAGAAATTTATGCAGTTCCTTGAAACTCCTTGATGTCTGGAGGTGCCAACACCCTAATCAACAACAATTCACATGGCGAGATAAAGCTTTCAAAGTACAATGCCGATTAGACTCCAGGATGGTTTCTGAAGATCTCAAACCTCTCGCTTTAGACACGAACATCAAAAACTCCACTTTAACAGATCATTTTGCTATCACCCTGACAATCCAGTTCCAAGACTATGTTCGAAGAGGTCCAGGTTTCTGGAAAATTAATAACTCTCTTCTAAAAGACAACAACTTTATTGACCAACTTTCAGAAAAAATTCCCCAATTCAAAGGCAAGTATAGCTATCTTTCGGACAAAGGCCTTGCTTGGGACATGATTAAAATGGAAATAAGGGGTTTTTGTGTTCAGTACTCTAAAAGAAAAAACAGAGAACGCAGAAACATTGAAAAAGAGCTCTCGGGTCGTATGGAGCGCTTAATGAAAATCTTAGAAACGAACAGATCGAAAGAAAATATCTTAGACCTTTATCGACTTCGATCAGAATTAAACAAAATTGCTGAGTATAGAACTAACGGTGCTATTATCAGAAGTAGAACCCGATGGCACGAGCATGGCGAAAAGAATACGAAATATTTCCTAAATTTAGAAAAAAGGCAACATTCCAATTCCTTTATTGCAAGACTCAAAACGCAAGATGATCAAGAAATAACACAAGCCAATGAGATCTTAAAATGCCAAAAGCATTTCTATACGGATCTTTACACCGCCGTACCAACCGATAGGTCGTATGACAAAACTTTCTTCGATGATCCAAATCTTATTCGTCTAAGCGACGCTGAAAAAATCGATCTCGAAAAACCCCTAACGAAAGAAGAATGCTTTAAAACATTAAAAGAGTGCGCAAAGAACAAATGCCCAGGAAGCGACGGCCTCTCAGTAGAATTTTATCTACACTTCTGGCCACTACTAGGTGATGAGATGGTTTCAAGTTTCGATTATGCTTTCACGCACGGAAAGCTAAATATAACCCAGAAACAAGGCATTATTAAAATAGTGCCAAAGAAACGAAAAAATAGACTCTACTTAGAAAATTGGAGACCGATATCCCTTCTCAATATAGACTATAAAATAGCAGCCAAAGTCATAGCGAGCAGACTATCTAAAGTTCTCCCAAAAATCATAAACGACGATCAAACAAAAGACTTATACAAGATATAATGAAAGTAACATCTCTAGAAAACATTCCCGGCCTCGCCATTTTCATCGATTTTAAAAAAGCTTTTGACTCGCTCGATTGGAACTTCTTAAACAAAACCTTGCAGTCGTTTAACTTTGGACCTTATATTCAAAAGTGGGTTAAAACCTTCTACACCGACATCTCCAGTTGTGTCGTCAATAACGGCTACGCGTCGGAATTTTTCCACCTTCAAAGAGGCTTAAGACAGGGATGCCCGCTATCAGGTATCCTCTTTGTCCTCTGCGCTGAAATCCTGGCCAATGCTATCAGAAACAATCAATATATCAAAGGTATAAAAATTCACGACAAGGAATTTTTAACTTCCTTGTCGTGAATTTTAAAAAATTTCGCAATATGCTGATGACACGACTGCCTTCGTTTCTGACATAACCTCAGCTGAAAAACTGTTTGAGATACTGAACGCCTTTCAGCTCTCTTCAGGACTAGAAGTCAACAAATCTAAAACCGAAGCAATGTGGTTAGGTGCTCTCAGACACAACCCTGAAGTTCCTTTAGATATTACTTGGCCCTCAAAACCGATAAATTCCCTTGGTATTGACTTTACCTACAATGAAGTCTCTTACAAGAAAAACTTTGAACAAAAATTGGCTTCAATGAAAAGCATACTCAACATATGGCTTCCAAGAAATCTCACTTTGTATGACCGAATAACTATCCTCAAAACCCTCGGGCTATCCAAACTCATTTATAACTAAAGTTAGTTATGAACATTATGTTACAGCTAATCCTAATCTCAAAACAGATATATTAAAACTATGAAGAATAACAATCTGTTTTCGTCTTTCATATTCAGTTAGAAATAGTTCTCATATTGTGTTAAGTATTCCAAGACTGATGTTGCCTTATTAGTCAAGAAGCCGTTTGCTTAAGGCCTTATTTATAAGATGGCTGCCAGTGTATTGTGTTCTCTGGTCAAGTTTCCTAAGATGGCTATTGATGACACTTGGAAATTTATGGTATAATATGGTACTATGAAAAGTTTCAGTGTTTTGGGTTAAGAGGCTGCAAAGTTTAAGAGAATTGCATGGAAAACACACTCAGCGCTGTGAAGCCTCGTTTTCATGTTTTTGGTAATATAAAAGATTATAGCTTTTAACCCTATTCAGGCTGGGAGGTCCGCGCTGACTTTGAACGCTTATACCTCTTTCAAGATTTAACCAAACGTTGCCAAACTTTGCGAGTTTATCTAAACTTTATCTGGGAATAATTTGGTAGGATAGGATGTGGTGTCAGGAACTTGGCATCACCATGGCAACGGCATTTTGACAGGCATGTTTTCCCAAATTTGTAATTTTCGTGTTTCTATTAATGAAAATTAACTTTAATACAATTATTTTTACCTTTTTTTACGGTTTTTTTTAAGGCACAGTTTAATTGATTTGTGTACTTTGCAGTAACTTTGGTAACTTTTGGACCTTCACAGAAGGTCCGAAAAAGCCCGGTCTGAATAGGGTTAAGTACCATACACTGATTTACTTTGACTTGATCTTAAGTACAATTAAAACCCTTTTGTTCGTCAGCTGAGGACAGAAAAATAACGGCTGTTTAAAGTAATTGCAAGGGTCTGAAATGAAACACTATATTTAAGAGCTTACTAGAATATTGAAATAAGGATCTTCGTTGGCGTTGTATGATTGTTAAAGATTGTCGATCTGTCAAATAAAAAGGAAAAATAAATTCGATTAATAATCTTGGTATTTAGGTAGGTCAGTTTTTGTTTTTGTTATGGTATGTTGTGACTATGGTACTTGTTTTGTCGTTTCCGGGGATTTAACGTTATACCTCTCAGTCTGTATATAAATTCAACTCAAATAAGCGAAAACATATTAATATGAAACAACAACTGCTCTAAAGCAACTTAGCTTGTTTTACGGCAGAAGAAATCTTACTGTGTAAAATTTACATAATTAATTTTCGATACCACGTTTCTTAAAAAAAAAATATTAATTCTAAAGCATATTTATTCGAAGAAGCGACGGGATCGGAAGTGGCATTCTGTTGTGCTAATGAAGTAATGATTTTACCTTTTCTTCTTTTCAAGCACTGATGACAAATGTGGGATCTTGAGTCCTGCAAAGTAGAAACTAATTATTAAATGAAAAATCCATGGTTTTACAAGATATCACACAACATATAACATTACATTACATTGCATTGCATTACATTACATGTGTTGCGATATGATATAAAATAAAGCAATATTCTTATATTTATGAGCTTTTATGTAGCAGCAACATATTATATTATTATTTTACACATAATAATGGTTTATTTCTCAGCATATCTACACACAAGTAAATGTTTTACATCTGTGAAAATACCGTTACCAAAATTATCAGTAACAGTGTTCAGTAAAAAGATTTTTAAGGTGGCTCCTAACCTACCCATTAATCTAGGAGCAATACACCGGTGTATAACTCTGTTACTCATCGGTTTTCGTTTGTGCTTTTCTCTATGATTGACACTAACTATGTTTTTAATGGATAACTTACGTTAAAGTACACATTTAAAAAACGCATAACACATTTCTGACAAGCAATTAATAACGGACCAACTGCGTATAACTTCGAAAAAAGTTTAAAAAAAAACGGGTTTGAAATTTACCTAAACGAGGGTTGATAATTACAGAAAGAAGAGTTGAAGTTAAGAGAGGAAAGACACTCTTTTCTTTCGATTATCAAAATGTAAATTCTCTTTACCTGCGCCATCATTACGTCAACAGCTCGTACTAGTTCTGTGTTTCTATAAACTTTTAGCAGAATTGTTGTTTGTAGAAGTACGCCTTTAATTTACTGCGCGTTTTATTACTGATTGTTTTCTAATACTAAATAAAAATCCGAAATTTAAGTTTATAAAAAAGGTTCTTGATTGCTGTTAATTTAGATCCGTAAAAAATGTAAATTTCTGCTTCAATTCCGGTCAAGTTTTGCTTCTTGTGGCATTAGTAATCTCAATAATTCAAAGTCTTGCTAAAATATGTAATTTCTTTAGTTTGCCTTAATTTGAAATATTTATCTTTGTCGGGCTTTGAATTCAAAACACTGGGACATGTTTTATCCGGTTGCTATCTATTTTCCGCTTTTTTTTCATTTTGTACATTAAGTGCGGTAATGAGTTGTTTGCATAGATGCAGCGTAGCGCCCGGAATATAAAAGTGTAAAACTTTGTAAATATAAATTACAGGGTTTTATATGCCCCACTAGTCACACACTGGCTATTTAAGCCAAATATAAATATGGCAGGTAAAAAGAGGCTGGAGGAGAGGCTGGTAAAAGGCTTTGTTATCAATAAGTAGAATAAACATGCGGCTTGTTGGGGGTTCCAATTATCTCCAAAAGTGGGCTCAAATCGAGCTTACTTTTGGAACGAAGAGTGTCGATTTTATCTGAATTTAAAACATTGGAACATTTTACCTGATCGGACATGTTTTATCCGGTTAGAACCTTTTTTCCGCTTGTTTTTCATTTTGTACATTAAGTGCGGTATGTATTGTTGCATACATGTAGCGTAGTGCCCGATATAAAAAAGTGTATAATATTGTAAATAAAAAAATACAGTAAATACTACATTGTATATTTCTTTAATAAAATGTTGTATTTTTTCGGTATTGTGAATAAAACATATAAATAGTAATAGTAAGATGAAGCATTATATTGAATTAAACAAGTCCGAAATTTTAGGATTTGTTATGCCTCACTAGTCACACACTGGCTATTTTAGCCAAATATATGCCGTACGGAGGCTGGCAAAAGGCTGTGATATCAGTTAACGTAGCCGAATAAACATACGGCTTGTTCAAGGTCCCAATTACCTCCAAATGTCGTCTAAAATCGGTCTGACTTTTGGAACGAAGTGTGTCGATTTGAATAAATCAGCATATCCCTTAACACTTCCTGTCAATTTTCCGAGAAACTGCTACTTCAAATAACAACTAATTTATTTGCATGAATTAGAAAAAGAAGAGTCTAGAAAACGGTGGGGCATGAACAAAGTGAACTGTTATTTGTTTGTTTGTGACTGCGTCAACAATCTCGATGTGCGCAAGCCCTTCTGCGTTGTACGTAACTTGTCCTGGACGTTTTGAATTTCAGTATATATCGATAAAATCATGGTTCTCTTGTCAGACATTGCTTTGTCTTGGTTGTTGTTTTGAGCAAAGAAACAAAGCCTGAATAATTAGCGCATATAAAAGAACTAAAAAACACTTCCATTAAAAAAGCACTTCAGGACAGCTATAAAACATTTATAAAGACTTCTTATCACTTTTTTCACAAATGCTCATGTCACTCATGGCCGCCAACAGCCAGGATTTTGAAGATATTTGCTTGTTGTTGACAAACTTGTTTTTGTGTGCAGATCACGAAACGTCATTTTTCACATACTTCTCTCAGCGTCTCGTCACCTTGAAAGACCTCCAAATCATTTAACATCAGCCATGTTTAATGGACGATTAAATACCCACCACACCTGTCCCTTTAAGCTAGCAAATCTACTACAAAAAGATGGTAAATAGTGCGATAACAAAATAATGTGTACGTGATCTCGCGACAAAGACTCTTGGCAAGGTATGCGCTCTTGAAAAAAACGTGATCGACCGTGACAGCCACCGAGTATCGATACTTCTGCCTTGATACAAAGTTTGATCCAAAACTCGAAATTTTGTCCCACGAGATGCACACACACACACTCATACTTTGGTTTGGACCGGAAATATTTACTCTCTGGTTCAAACTTAAAACGATGAAGACAACAATGTGTCGGGTTCAGTGCATTTGTTGATTGTTTTTCGCTGAGCAAACGTTTTTCGTATGAATGTTAATGAGACCGCAACTTGTGCCAGAGGCACTTTAGAAATGTATTACCCGCAAAACTTGGTATACTCGAGCTCCACCGACAAAATCGACAGGTTCCAAACAATTTGTAGAGAATCTAAAAAGCTGTATAGCTAAGAATCCAACCGCCAAACTGTCAGATGACACCGATAGATTTAACTTTTGTTATTAAACTATTAAGATATGTAAAATATAATCTTTGTAAACAGAATTGGTAAAACAGTAACCCTGTGGAGACTTTGAAAAGTTTTAAATTTCATCATCCGTAGACACAAAAATATCAGAGTTTATTGTCCATGTAAGATCGAATGTGTCCCTTTTTCGAAAATACGTACATTGTTTCTAAAATGTGGTTTTTGTGGCTTTTTGTTATAATTATTCAACAGTTATAAGGACAAAAAAAGTTAGTCAATTTGGATTAAGTCCGAGCCTCACAAGATCAAAAAAACCGAAAGTGCCATTTTTATGCGTTTTTATTAAAAAACACGCATTCCAAAGGAGGCCTCGAGTCGTTTAGTCGAGAGAAAACGGCAAACAAAGGTAAAAACAGGCGCAAATAAATACATTTATCACCTGATTTTGAAAGGTCGACGAATATTAACAAGGTAACAAACAATTACCCATGCATTCAACTCAGCAGGTATTCTGTCGTAAACAAACAGCTCGGAAGCACGAAGGAACATGAAATAATGCAGTTGCAGTTCGTAACCTTCGCACATCAAATTCAGTGGCTAACCGATCACGTTTTATGTTAAGGGCAACTGTCCTTGTTTATTACAAAATAATGTTATATTGGCTTCTCCATTAAAATTCCAATTGACTTATAGACAATTTGATAACAAGAATGTTCATATTTAAAATTTTACTCCTGATCATTTGTAACAGTTAGGCATATATTCATTTTCATTTGATTTCAGATTTCACGATTCAGTATGAATTTATTTAATTACATTTCCTACAGAATTACCTTTCTCGCTTTACCAAACAGGAATTCTGGGTGAACGAAAAACCTGACAATTAAAACGGTATATCGGATTGCATTTAGAAACGCAAATTGCTTAATGTTCTTGATCGGCTGTGTAGTAATCATGACGCCCCATGACTTCACCCGCTCAGCTAATTCGAAGATTATGTGCACATAATTGAGTCATAATCCCTCTATTTCTCTGTTTTGGAGTCAATCATGTTACCACTTATTTACCGTGATCTTAACCCGAAATGAAGTATCCAACTTTGAGGTCTAAATTTAATACGATCCGAACTAAAGAATCTTCAAGGAAAATTTCCATATACTAAGACTCGCCGAACATAGAATGTAGAGAACCAGTCAGTATTTCCGCTTTAAGTCGATATACGTTATATTCTGATCGATGACAACAGATGACAATATCGCCAAATTCCCTCCCGGAACTAAGTCAACCTGTTTGTATGTTTGCAAATATACCTCTCGTAAGTTTTCCATCGGCGCGATTTCGAATTCTAAAGATCGCAATTTGGAATACTCAACCAAGTTATATTAAAAGCGATTTTTGCTGGTGTGTAAGAACTCTCGTCGTCATCTTGTCGATGACAAATAAAAGTAGTTACATAAATTGCCCGTTATAAAAGCACCTTAATTGCAGTGCAGATCTGCAGTGCTTACGTACCTGAACTCCTGTTTTGGATCGTTCTTGTCGAGCCAGATCGCAAACACGAAGGCATTCTGCTTGATCAGAAAAACTTTCTTCAGATTCCTTGATCAAAGTACACAGGATAACAGAAAGCAGTGCTACTGAAACAAAGTTTCTTCTTGCAGGCATTGTTCCGTAGTAAGACAGTCTTTGTTACGAGTGCTGCTGTAGATTCAGTCGACTTTGGTTATGAAACCAAGCATTTTGCCCTCTCCAGAAAAGCTACACAGCACAATTAATCGCTTCGCCCAGAATGCCCACTCAGCTGCTTTGCATTGTTATGATGCAAATTTGACAAAATATCGCTCAACTGTGAAAAATTCGGAATTTTTATCTAATTTTATCTTTTCACGCTCGAGATATGTCATCCTGTTTATGCCCAGAGCTTGCTAAATCAATTTTCGCTGCAGATTGTTATATAACCCCTTTCTTGACGATTGTGAAATTTAAGAGTGGCTTCAAGAAACTATTCGACAGTTTTGTTTTTATTATAATTTTTTTCTTATACCATCTCTTCGGTTCACAGTCCATCGATTTGGTAAAGAGAACTTGCACACCGATCACTGTAAAAGGATTCAAAGGTTGTCTGGGTATGCTGTACATAAAGAAAACCAATACAGTACCGTCGTCCCAAATGTGGCCTGTCATTTAAAGGAGCAAATCCACATTCGCCTGATCCCGCAAGATTGTCGAAATAAGATGAAAACTCGCTGAGTTACACAACTGCACAGCGCAGTCAACCGTAAATCTCCCGCCATTTCGTTTTAAGTTTAGTTGAGAGGGAATGGTGAAGGAAATTAGCCAATTAGTTTACTGGGGATTGTAATTTTACCAGGTAGATGCCTCGTTTTGCCTCTTACTAGTTGTATTATAAAATTACGGCCCTGCCTATGAGTGCATCCAGCTACTTGTTGTGGTTAGGGACGGACCGTTGTTTTCTTTGAGGGGAGGGGGGGGGGGATGGAAAATTTTCCTCCGCAAACTTGTTTTTAGTTTATGCACCTAGGCAAACATTTTTGTTTTCGAAATACAAACTATTTTTTGTCTTTCTAGGCCCTACAAACAATTATTTTAAATATTTTTCATACCCATCCCTCTCCCCTCCAAAAACATCATGATCCGTCCCTTATGAACGTCTTCCCCAGGCTAGATGCTGATCGATCCGATCCTTATTTTTGGCATTCCCTGCAAAACCTGTTTCGGTTAGCCTTCCTACCGAGTTCCCTCTGTTAACATATTGTTCTGTTTTTAGTGTCCATCCCTTCTAAGTGTGGGAAGCTACCCAACTGCACCTTCTGGAATCATGGGGACTACTGAATGGAAACCGACTGATAGAACTTGTGTTCTCGCTTGCCCTTGTCAATCAACGTGTGTGTGTTTATGGCCTAACGTATCTAAATGTGCTTGCACTGCTGGAGACCGTTGCAATGTAGTGAAAAAATCTGATCGATTCCTTACAACTGTTTTCTGGACAAGTGAATTCCCGCCCTCGTCCACTGTCATTTCTTCTTTGCTTTTGTTACCTTCTGATCTGCCTTGGTAAGAGGACCTGAGATCTGTACAGGGGACCCCATAAGAACAAGAGTTATGTGCCATGGGATATCTCGATCGTTTATCCGACATGTCACTTTGGGTTTTCTTGAATTTGCACAGTACACTCTTTTTTAACCCTCAGCCGTACAAGGGAGGCGGTGGATACCACCCCCCCCCCCCCCCCCTTAGGTTTTTTCGAAATTTTGTAAAACACGATTTACTCTACAATGCTGAAATTTTCAGTAGCTGTTCATTCATCCTTTGCAGAAATTTTAACATGTCAACCATGTGTCCATAGAAACGTTATAATTACAGGCAGGTCTGGCCAAAAATCGTCAATTTCAACATTTTTCTTAAATTTTCCCAGTTTTTTGAAACAGAATGGAATGGAATGATTTTACATCGAATTTTGTTATTTTCTGACTTTCTAAGAAAATGGTGAAATCCGAGAGGCGGATCCGAGATGGTGGCTCTTATAACGTCACAGCCAGCAAAATTTATGTCATCTTGCAGAGTAAGCGAAGGGCTTTCTACTCAGTGCAAAATATCTTCGCTGTGCCTTAATAGAACGAAACCCCTGGGGAGGGGTTCCATCCACACCCCCCCCCCTTGCATGATGGTTGGGGTATGAGTTTGCTTGTACGTCTGAGGGTTAATAAGAACATATTTTATATGAACGCCGAGGCTAAAAAAGGCTAAAAGCACATTGTTTTTCAGTTTTATAAAAACAACAACTTTCTAAGAACGTTTCAGGCTCATATATTCAAAAACATTAAGAAAGTTTAGTATCGGCCAAAAAATTAGATGTTCTTATACATAATATTATGACTAATGATTGTTATTATTATTGTCCAGACGAGTCCTTGACTCCCTGGTAGGGGCCCTCTTAAAATATCTGTTCCTTGTTTTTGCTATACTTGACTTGGACAATTTTTTGAACCTGGCCTCCATTATGAATTTCGACTATCAGCCAAATTTAGAGTCAAGAGAAAATGATGATTCTTCCTTTTTTCGGCAAAACAAAAGAATTTCTTGACTGAACAATTTGTTACTAGAGGAAATTTCGTAAAAAGAAAACTAAGATAAGAAAAATTCCAGTCACAGCTTTGTATTCGTATTGCGTGACAGATATAGGAACTGGACCGTAAAAACTAACAGCTTTCTCGGAATGTATTTACAGTATTTGTTTCGCCAGCACCGAACAATGCTCTTAAATCGATCTTTTAAAAAGGAAGCATTGCTGGATGACGTGGATTCAATACATTAATAAACATGACTCGTGTTAAGGAGAAAGCAAAATTTATCCCGTAACAAGTAAAATGTACAAATGTCTAAATAATTTAGCACCCAGTTATTTAAGCAACAAGTTTTGTAAAAGGTCTGATGTTCATGGACGAAAAACCCGCCAACACCAGAGCTTGCAAATTCCACTGTTCAGGACCGCAGCAGGCCAAAGAACATTTACATACAGAGCCGTAAACCTATGGAACAGCCTTGATATTGAATTAAAAAACGCTAACTCTCTGTACTCTTTTAAATCAAAGCTTAGGGATCATCTTCTTTTAAACTTTTAATCATTATTTTATTTAGTTTTCAATTTTATTTGTAAATATTAGTGTTAAGTAGATTTATTTTTTATTGTAAATAGTTTCTGAAAAGCCCTATGGGGAGATTACTATTAAAGTTCTTTTTTTTTAACATTGCCCAAGATGTAAAGACGGATTCTTGAATGAGGTCAAGAGGTGAGTCACGGCAAATTGCAATATGTTTGCGATTTTCGACGCGATTCATTTTGGGTTTATAAGACCTAAATTTCGCTCAAAATATATATTTGATTTACTCTGCTGATGTAACTTCACTCAACAAATGCGAAGGGGACATATATTTTCAAATTCCAAGCGCGAGGAATTCGAAGCGTTTACGAAGACAGTGATCTTTCGTGTGTTGACCTAGTAATATGCATATTTGATAATGGCGAATAGTGAAATAAAAAGGCTCTATTGCACCGCAATAAAAGATCCCAAAGAAATAACACGGCAGAAAATAAAACCATCCTTGAACTTGCCTCAGAAGGTTTTCTGTTGAGATTCATTCCATCCCACATGATCCCACATGTGTTTTTGGCGTGTTTGTTTGAAGTCCCAACTAACACAAGCTTTTCAGAGAGACTTTAGGTACAAATTAAAAAATATATATATGTTATATATTTGTGAGCAGAGAAAATGGACTGCTTTTACGATCAGTCAATTACAGACGCATCAATCGAATAGGACGTGTGTGAAAATCATTTTAAACGTTCGCTTGGCTGACTCGACAACGTCACGAATTGTGACAATTTTGAGATTTTTCGATGAAAATACTGCAAATTGCATTTGTTTTCAAGATTATTTCTCTCGAATATGTGAATATGTCAGTAAATGAACATCCTTGTCATACGTATGTGACTTGGGCCTAGCAATATACAAAGTATGGGCGAAATCAAATTTTAGGCTGTTGGCCGCGATTTTGATGATCATCTCTGACTTTTAATGACATTGACACTTAATTATTGTGTGAAAGCCTGCGAAGTAAGGCTTTCGCAACTAACTTTCGCAACTAATGTATAATTAGTATTTGTGTCGTAATAAACCTAAAAATAATAGCGGAGCTGCCAGCGGCCCGTAGGGCCGCAGAGCAGAGCCCCATACCCATAGAAAATTAACAGACCCATGCTTTTGGTTTTTCATGGTCATCATGGCTCGCTGGCGGGTGCGACGAATTTGACCCAACATGGCGGCCATACTCCAGAAATCGGTTTAAGGTTATGGTTAACATCTTTGATATTTGATATTGGACATCCATGTAATGGTCAATTGACAGCTGTCAAAACAAGGTATCCGCTGACCAGTATCACATGACCGTATCGCGTATCGGCTCACATATAGAACTCATCGGGATCGAATGTTTTTTTGAAGTTTACCGCTGACCAAACAATGGTTTACATTGGATAGTGGGCTCAAAGGCTATATTTTTTCTGTTATTGGTCAGTAAATTGGGAGCTCCGCTTTTAGGCTTGGCTTAATCTATTTAATAGACCCTTTTTATTAAAAATTTGTATATCAAAGCACTGAAATTGCTGGTTTTCACTAGCGACGCAAGCACAAGCGCAATCCCGCAAAACGGACAATTTTTATCCTTGTGCTTGTGCTTGCCTCAAGCAAAAGTACAAGGATCAAAATGCAATGCGCTTTTGCTTTTGCTTGAGTTGAAGCCGTTTTCATGGTGAAATAAGAGCTGTTATGCTTGCGCTTGTACTTGTGCTTGCGTCGCTAGTGAAAACCAGGCTTAACAAGCATCTTTGGCTGTGGACGGCTCGGATGGAAACGGTTTACTTTTTCAAGTATATAGCCGTAGCTTGCTATTTATCTGCAAATTAAGGTTAGATATTCCTTTAAATGTTCAAAGCTATGCAAAAATCTTCGAGTGTAGTAATTTGATATATCACGAGTGAGCGTAGTCTCTGCATATTCTTTCCTTCGGTATAATTTTCAAGGTTTTCTGGCATATTCTACTTCGTGACACTCTTTTAGAGTAATAACAGATGATTAACAGACTCACCTAGTCTTTTACAGTACTGTACTTTAAGTTCTACAAGACTCACTGCCAGTGAAACAGATCTATAAGTTTAAACAAATCTTTCCTCGTTAAAAGTAACAATAGATATCTCTGTAGCATTGCTGCTCGTGTCTAATTCAAGTTTATCAATTTCAGTCCTTGTCTGACGGTATCCATTTTGGTCGACATACTCGTCCAGAGTACCTATATCACTTTCGCGCTCCTGCTCCACAGTGACGCTTTCGCTGCCAGAATTTAGAAACTTGAGAAGTTTAGCCTTCCAAAAAGGTCTTTCCATTGCATCGGCGTAGTCGATAAAACTTCTCTTTCGTAGCTCTCGAGGAAGATTGCTTGGATCTGTTTTATCAATTCTTATAATGATCAGAGAGTGATCGCGTCTGTTTAAAAGACGATACTGTGCAAGGTTTAGCTCGTAGTCACAGTAATTACTCTGCAGAAAATTGCTTGAAAACACTGCAATGATTTTGTAGCTTTTGCCGACGCTTTCTGCCATGCTCTCTGTGAAAGGCACCCCAGGTAAGAAGTCTCTGTAGTGAATGCAGCATTTTATATTATGCTCTTCTTCTAGGAATGGAAGGAGTTCCTTGTTCACCCAAAGGGAATCTCCCTTGTTATATATAATGAAAGCATGGTATTTGAATTCTGCAGGAGATACATAGGAAAGATTCGATCAGCATAAAAAAAATATAAAGCGTAAGCACAAGTCCAAGAACAAGCATAGGCATTAGCACAGTCAACACATAGGCGTAGACAGAGTCAAAGACAATGGCAAAAATAAAAGCTCACGCACCAAGTCAAAAGCATAAGCACAAGCACAACTACAAGCATGGGTATAGGAATATAGTAGGAAAAAAGGAATAATATGGAATATTGGTTTTAAAATCTCGCGCCACTTTATCATCCAATCTGAAGTAAAACAAAAACCCATTGTGGCTCACTCACACACGTTCTCCCGCGCTTTGAGTCGGCTACATGTATTTTCTTCGAGTTTTGATTGGTTTAACGGATTTTTTGCGTCCTTTGCGATTGGCTAGAGGTATAGTACTCAGTTGGTTTTGGTTTTACGACACTGAATTGAAAACTGCTCTAATTATAATAATAATGATAACTATAAAAATAATAATATTACGCAAAATGCGCAATATGTACAAACCTGGTGGAAAAGAGCTGCCCTTCTTGCGACACATGAAGTATACCAACAAACCAATTCCCAAGGCTATTCCTACCACGATTGCAATCGATATGGACACATACGTTATGACGGTAATTTCTTCTGATGATAATAATAGACAAAAGAATATTACAGACAATGATAGATCTGTCTGTGGTCTGTCTAACACCGCTACCTAATAAAGAAAACGTATTTAAGTAGATCAACTTTCTACCCCGGCTTCCATACATTGGTTGCCCCATTACTTCGGATATCTGCTGTTTAGTTAGTTGAAGCACAAAAATTAATTGATGGAAATCTACAACTGCTCCTCAAAATTTAGTTGCCTTGCATGCATGAAAATCCTAACACCGGAAAACTTTATAATAGCATTCGCCAAGGATCGAGCATGGGAAATACCGTAGTTCCAACATTTCGAAAATAAACCGTGGGATTCCATTCAAGGGTATACTTATTGACCAGGGTTTTTGACAATAACGTTTTGTTTTTCACGCAGGTAGTGCCAAAGACAGAACGAGGGAGGCTGCTCCCCAACCAACTGAACGACTTGATGAGGCCAGTGTGTAAATCCACCGCGGTCAAACGACAGAAATATGCAAAAAATAAGAAAAGTACTGCAAAGATAAGGTTTTAATTTTCACAGTTCAAAGTTCGATACATAACCGGTATCCTAAGGGTTTACTAAGTTTTTTGGAGCTTTACTAAAAAAGTTCTACGTGTTTGAAAATAGCGATATGCGGACTTGTAGCTACTTGTCGGCGCCATTTGTCAGAGCACCTTTGGTTCGGATGCGAAACATTTAAAAAGTAAAAACACTCGTTTACCTGAAGTAATGGGATTATGCTTTCACTCGGCAACTATTTTATCTATCCTTGCTCGTACTAACACTTCAATACGAACAAAAAGCGCCGAAATGTAAAGAAAATCTGCCTGAGACGTTTGACCGCGGTGAAGTGTGTAAATAGCCATTCTCGTCCCCATAGCCCTTTCGTTTCCCTTAGCCGGCTGGGCCTTGGCACGAGAAAACGAAGGACTCAAGGGACACAGGATTTCCAGTCCTAGATTCTAGGACTTCAGGTCTTCATGTAAGCAGTCATGACGTTTCAAAAGAATGTATGAGAGAGTCGTTATGTTTCGACTTCCGTTTAGGAATTCTTTTTTTCAAACAACCAATCAAAAAAAAATCCAATTAATTCAAAAATTCTTTGTCCCCAGAGCCCTTCGTTTTCTCGTGCCAAGCCGGCTAAGAGAAATGGAAAGGCTATGGGGACGAGAATGGTAAATAACTTGATTGATTATTCATTCAAAATATTTCTGCGTTTCTAATTAGCTTTCAATCCCCGGTTAAGAAGCAGGTTCTATTATTTGACGATTGACGTCATTCTAATGACGTAAATTGTCCTACATCAAAAATTAACCGATCGCAGCTTTGTTCCAACGGCATAAACCGATCACAACCTCGTTTTCCACGTTACACGAAAACTGCTCTGAAAACAGCGAAATTTGTGCAGTACGACGAGCAGTAAATTACCAAATTATTAGAAAACAAGGACAGTTTTAACACGAAAAAGGCAACGAAGGCGAGTCAAACGATTTTCAAAGCTTATCTTCAAGAAAAACAAATTCACAGCACAACGGACATTCACAGGGGAGGACTTGGAGCGGTTTTACGAAAATTCTACGCTGACGTAAGCAAGAGCGATGCGTACCTGATTTTGAAAACGTCGCTTTGTGTCGTCATATTTAGCTTCACTAGACACTTCGAGCAACATGCTGAATATCGACATTACAAAGAACAAGAAATTTTTATGAAGGTAACCGAGTGTTGAATTTAAAATCAAATTTTAACGCGAAAGTTGTTGTCAAAACCCTATTAAATTCATTTTGTACATTTGGAGCTCTGGAAATATTTTGAATGAATGATAAAACAATTATTGAATTCGGCTTTTCTCGATCAGCATAATTCTTCATATCATACTCTGCCTCATCCAATAATTGCTAAATGTTGACCTGCAACAGCTACCCTCGATTTTACCTGCAACTCGATCCATTTTCCCGCGACCCGCGAAGATGAAATATTTCCGATTATAGTTGTTCATTAAAGTGACTTTTCTATAACCTTAAAGGAAAGGTAAAAGCTAAAGGTAATTTATTGTACGTCAAAAGCACGGGGAGTGGTTGCCCAATCTCTCTCCGGAGCCATAGGCTCATGATAAAAGTGTTTGACAATATTAAGTTATAAAAATTTTCAATTTCAATTTTTTGATGAGGTTTCTGTTTACTTGCTACATGTACTTACTCTCTGTCGGCGTCTTGAGAGTAAAACTTGGCAGTGTCCCTAAAAACGAAGCAAAAAAAGGTGCATTAGTCCTGATATAAATAATCTTTTACTTGCAATATAATACCACAAAGCACCAGCTTATTTACGCTTGTATAAGGTTGTGACGTGGTATCCACAAATAGCAGCATGATTATCTGATTTACCGCTCGATCAGTGCCAAGTTCTTTTTGGATTTATGAAAACAGTATGAAAGTAGGCACTAAAACTAGTAATAATTGGAAATTAGGGGAGTGCGTTCGGTAGGGTGGGAGGATAATTGAGGGGGGTGGCAGGGAAAGCTGGAGGCAAGGGGTGGGAAGTATGATATTATGTTTTCATATTCTCTTGATATTTAAAGACTGGTTGTGATGCGCAAACTACAATGAAAAGCCCATGCAGAAAATGTATGACATTGCTCAAGCTGATGAAACCTGATCTTCTTGTACCAACCCATCTTTCTAAAGCATAAGAGGAGAATAAAGCCTTTTTATTGTGCCAAGCTAAGTGGCTAAAGGTCTTTAATGAATCCAAATAGAGTACAATGTATGTCTAGTAGATACTCTGGAAAGTGTTTGTATAGTTAATTGTAATATTTACTAACAGTAACAAAAGACTGTTAAACTGAAATGTGGCCATTGCAAACATTTTGATACCAGTCATTATAGGAACAGCTTTTTGTTTCCTTACAATCATCAAATACAATAGATGTGTTGAAAGAACAAGTCTGTATGCAAAGAGTAGTTGAATCTGTTAAGCAAAGCAGCCGAGTTGATACATCATAACTCGGTGTCGTCACCGGGGCGAATTGCAGCGTCTGTTTCCTAGAAAACAAACCACTACACAGCTTTCTAATTTTCTTATAAGAAGCTTAAGTCATATTTGCTACTGAGAGTTCGAATAAATAGAAACAACTTCACTTACCTTGGAGAAAACTGCGAAAAATATTCGAAATATTAAAGCGAAGGCAAAGGAACAAAAAAACACACACGCCTTGATATAATACGCCGTAAGTCAATTTTTTTGGTGTATGTGCTGTGTAGTAATACGTTATTTTATACCATGCCATAGAAAATGCAGCCAATCAGAATACAGGAAAGCCGTTGTATATTCGACGGTATTCAACCCAACCTTCCCATCGTGCGCTGCGATCTTATTCTCGATGAAATTTAGTAAGCGTATTTTCTATGGCATGGTATAAAATAGTTACACAACACTTTCTCGCGGTAAACTATGGAATATCCCACTTGTCACTTGTATTTTCTTCGTATACACACTCGCCTAAAGGCTCGTGTGTATACCGAGAAAATACAAGTGACTCGTTGGATATTCCATAGTATACCACTCGAAAGCGTTGCATAACTAGTATGTATTATACCGGTAATTTATGTTTAGTAGATGTATGTAAGTAGTGTATTTAAAAAAGGGGGCTTTGTCACGGATTTAAACAGACAAGAATCTTTGGCTGCGGATGGCTAGGAGGGAAAGGGATTACAAATTGAAAAATTAAGGCTAAACTTTTCATTTCCGTACGTCTTCAAGAAATTGATATTTATAGCCGTGGTGTGATTTCTCTCCGCGAATTAAGGTTATATCTTCCTTAAAATGTTTAAAGGTAATGTTATTCATGGGTTAAGTTGCCTACCACTAATTTAAAAACAGTGTAGACCAAAAATCCGTCAATTCCCCGTGACGTAGCTCATTTAAATGCAGATTTATTACGTACCAGTGTACGGTGCTGCAGTTGGCCAGTATTGGAATAACGTGATGGTTTTGATGTTTTTGCTTGTTTTCGTACTTGAATTTAAGAACATTGGAAGAGCTACAACCTATGCGAAAAAAGATGATCTCGCGCGTTAATATTAAGTTACAATGACGATAACTTAAGGTATAACGCATTAAATCAATATTTTTCTAGAATTATGTTTTTATTAAACAAAAGAAAATCTCACAGAAGACCAAAAACTTTCAGTTTCGAATGCTCATCTCCAATAAAGATTTGTTCAGATGTGGTGTTCATTCTATTAGTCCGACCGACATCAATGAGTTACGGTCTCGTAGGCAGTTAACTTCATATGTTACTGTAACAGGCCCTGACAATCAACTTCTTGTGTTGCGTTACGGCACGAAAAACACTTATCTTATGGGCAACCATTGGATAACTAAGACAGAAAGGCAACAGATGAGTGGGACAACTTGAGTGAGGGAGAGAGAGAATGAGATACGTTATTAAGAATTAAAGGCGAAAGATATTAAGGGTCAAAATATCGAGTCAAACTCATCGTGTTCTTCTTACATTTAAAGCGATCTTCTTTTTGTGCTCTGAAGAGGTTATGTTCACACTAATCTGGTTCTAAAAAAAAACAAGAACGCAATTTTAACTGTTAATCCTCCTTATTTAATCCAAAACCATTCCCCCACGAAATCATGCTCCAGCGACGGCGCGGCAGTTGGGGGTTGGAGAGGGGGAGGAGTGAATGGAAGCGGTTGATTGAGCCGTCGTTCACTTCAAAACCATTATACCTTAAGTAGATAGACTTTGAGCTTTCTCTACCAGACAAGATGGCTATCTACAAGTGATTATGTCACATTACTTCATACGACGTCATTAAATCCGCCATCTTGGATCTCACCATTTATTTGTGACGGCAAAATATACAATCTGACCTCTATTAAGCGGCCACCTTTGACTGATGATATTTAAATAAATCGTCCGATCTAATTTTTCACATACGAACTGTTTATGCAAAAAGGCCTAACAAACTTGTCAACGATGTTTTTCATATTTTTCGGTACATTATCAACCCGAAGAAATACTGTACATTTCAACTACGTGCCCACTGTGTTAGAGCTAGAACTATGCAAGGGCTAGAATTCTAAAATAGGACGCACTATTGTAACAAATACTTTAGCTAATGCTACCGGCGTGGCACCGCATTGCTTTAGTATCCTTAGGGAAAGGAGTCTTTTGTTCGCTTTATTTTTGTAATTTTATAGTTTATATTTATACCTTGTATTTTACTCTGTAATTCAGTTATTACTGCAATGAGTTTCCATTAAACAATTTAAAAAAAAATTGTACTTGGTGTTTTGTTAAAATGAATTTTCTTCATATTCGCTGTTTTCACCGTTCCCATAATACATCTTGTTTACCCCCCAAAATTTTTGCATAAGCATTGTTTTCAATTTCTCTTGGGATTTACAGTGACGTGCAATCGTCCCCAGAGAAATTGAAAACAATGCTTATGCAAAAATTTTGGGGGGTTATTTAAATAAAACGAGATGTATTATGGGATCGTGAAAAAGCGAATATGTTCATTTTTTAAAAGCATTTTGCTATATAAAGTCAATAAAATCATGTTTATTGCCATTCCTATCCAACAGGTATGGCAATTATATTTTTTTTACCTCTATTAAGCGGCCAACCTCTATTAAGCGGCCACTTTTCAAAGTCCCGGGTGGGTGGCCGCTTAATAGAGGTCGGACTGTATCATAAATTCTTTCTTAATTATTCCAGAGCAATAATGTCTGTGTGGTTCATTTTCCTTCCAGTGTCAACGACCAGTATCAATTTGTAGAGCCACGACGCTAGCTAACTCAAGCTTGAAAGAAATTTTTTTACAAACGTGACATCCTTACGCTTTTTATTTTAAATTATCGCTCGCCTGCGTACGATAACTTTAATTACGCGCTATGAAAAAGTAATAAAGGTTATTTGACTGACATTTTGTCAGTCAGTCTGTTACAGGTGGCTATTTAACAATTATTGGATGAGGTTGAGCATGATAGCGATAATTATCAAGGCCAAAGTTTGAGGTTCGTCTGCGTTCTTTTCCTTCAAATACTGATGAAAAACTTTCAGTGCTGACTTTGTGGCCTTTTTGGTGCTTTTTGCATCTTTGTCATCAAGAAGGAGGTTTAAATCGTCTTCTGATAGTGTGGAAAACCTTGATTTCGACTCCGCCATGGCAAAACTGATCAAACTGCTGGTTAGTGTGTTTGGTAACGTCACTTCTGAATGCATAAAACTATTGTCTGTAGGTATGACGTCACTTCTACATATGTAAAATCTAATGTCTGTAGGTATGACGTAAGAGAAACAGCAAGCAAGATTTAGCTGCGTGCTTATAGCCAATCAAAATCAAGCTGGTGACACCAATGTATAATAATACATATTTGAGCCCTTTCTTGATTGTTTGAACACAAATAATTGATTTTCATAGGTTAAATATTACCAAAAATGTGCATTTATGACGTCACGAATCCATAGCTTCACCTGCCAATCAAAAACTTATCAACTATGAAAAGCAAGTTGTGTGCTCTTAAAAACCATATATAGTTTGCCTTGCTTTTGACTTTTTCTTATGCTTCTTATACCAGTGAGAACAAGCCTTCTTAGAAAAGCCCACAAAAAAGAAGCGTTAGAGGGTTTTAATTAATTTACCTTTGGAAGGGTAAGGCAGGATACTGGGCGACCGACACCACCAGGCTGTTCACCAGTTACATAAACAAGGTAATATCCAATCCAGGGTTGGGTAGTTTCTATAAAACAAATTGGCATCCCATACGTTAACAACCTCTTATGGTTACACTACTGCAAACATGTACCTGATACACTACTGCCACCTTGAACGAGTTCAAAACTAAAATATGCCAAATTTCTATCGAACATAAATAGCAGTTTAATGTACTGTATATATAACTGGATGTATAAAAACGTGGTCAACGAAAAGTGACCTGAGTGGTTTTGACCACGTGCATAACACTGCGATATGGCTAAAGGCATTCCGAGAAAAAAATGAACAACAACGCTGAAAGGTAGATAAGAGAGAGGAGGAGAGAAAAAAAGCTGACATTCACTTTAGTTTTTATATCGTCCACTCTGGCGAGAAAAGAAAGCGCTTACAACGATTTGCGCTTAAAACGGTGAAAATTTCATTAACCTGGTTTTGATAAATCTAGTCATATATAATATATGATTTTATTTTTACTTTTATTATAAATACTATTTTATTTATTTATTTATTTGCTTATTTTATTTATTTATTTATTTTTTCTTCGTCTTTTCTTTCTCGGAAAAATAAGCTATACAACTACCCTTGAAAATACGCGGTGAAATAAAGATGACGTGATGTGATGTGACATGGAAAGGCTTTTTAATAAGCTATACTGTTAACAAGCAAACTCCTACAACATACTTATTGTATAACGATGTTTTCCCCTGTTTATCAACTTTGATTATGCATGGTGACACAAAAATGCCTGCGTTGGCAGGCTAACTTAAATTCTTTGCCTTAAATTGATCAGTTCTTACGCAATTTTTTACCTCTTTACCAGTCTTAAGTACAATTAAATAATTTAACTTTTTAAATTGTATCATGAGCCTTTTTTCAGGTCATTTACCCAGTTGTCAACTTGTGAACCTCTTGCCTAATAAGTAGGGAGGGAAAGCATGATCTCAGGTTACCTCTTGCTCCGCCACAGAACTCACTTAGATTTTTTTTTCAACTAATGCACCATTATTAAAGAAGAAATGACGGGCTTGACAAGAATGAAAACCTGCAAACTCTTTATCGTTTACGGCTCAATGGTAATATTTATACAGTCGTGCAAAAAAATAGCCATTTTTTCAATAGTACCTGTAAAAGGGCTCCAGGACACCTGTGCATACCACTCTGAACTGTTTTTACTCTCATGAAAGGTGACTGTTTTAACTTTGACATTCAAACCTGGAACGTCTTCAACGTATTCACACCCTGAAAAGAGAAGAAACAACATAGCATCGTTCATTATAAAACTTACATTTAAAGAACGGCTATGTTAAAAAGGGGATTTGTGATAAACAGAATTCATGGCCAGTCTAGGCAACCGGCGATGGGACTTTTTAGAGACCTTTATGCTTTGGCAAACATCGTGATCAAAGTCGAAAGTCGCCTTATATCGCGTACGGATTCCCGAACGCACAAAAATTACAAGTCGGAGTCAAGTTTTGCTTGGTTCTCTCCTATTTTGATTAATGTTTGACAGCTCTTACTTGCTGCCATTGCAAGAACATCCAAAGCTCGTCGCAGGCGCAGATGACGACGAGATGCATAACACGGTACTCCTACGAAAATAAAACATTTCAGCAGTTAATTTTAGATACCAAATTTGCAGGAAAAAAGATAAGTTTTAATTTCCAGAGGGGAACATACAAGAATCAGACATGCCGAATGCGCGAGAAGCGTGGATTTAGACCTTTCTATTCACATTTATTAGCCTCAGACTTAGTGAACATTTGGGAATATTTACCCCGACTTACCCTCGGTAATATTTTTTTACCGATATTCACTTTGCCTTCGGCGAATTATAGTTAAATGTTATTGCCTCTTAGTAACCGAGCGCATGGGTCTTGATTACTTGGAGTGAATTTTGGCCAAGGTCGTCTGCATCTTTCTGGTCCGTACCGGAAAGACTTCGGAACTGTATCAAGCTAGTGAGGGTAAAAAGAGTTTAAACTATAGGGCTCTGTCTACTTGCGCTGCTGCTTGCTATTTAACAATTAGACTACGAGCCCGAATTTTCTACGAGCAAATAGCCAACGAGGCGCAGCCGAGTTGACTATCGCTCATAGAAAACAAGAGCGAGTAGTCTAATTGTTTTAGTAGTATTGCAGTCCAAAACCTACAATATTGTGCACTTTGAAGACAAAAATCAAGAAAATTTTCCGCTTAAAGAGCTACACGCGCGCGACTGTTTTCTATCGGCGATTAGTATAAATCTACTAGCGTTCTATCACGAATGCTGTTCTCTGATTGGCTACGCTACTCACTATCTATTCTGTTGTAGAAGTTGAGTAGTGAAACAGCGTGCGGTTGTCAACAGAATGGTCACCGCTTTTCGCTTTTAAATTGACCGTAAAGAAGGACTTGGATTATTTACTATTCCAGGCGATGTTGGATAAGATAAAGACTGTACCGAAATATGTAATGAAGATTTTACACGGTAAGAAAAGCAATTAATATTCATTTACGCTTTTAAAAGCGGGCGAATCTATAATTTTATAACATTCAGAGATGCGTTTCACCGAGATATTTTGTGGAAGTGAAGTTTAAACTGTGTTTGCAAATTAACACAGTTTCATCGTCCCATCGAGGAGCAGTAAAAGAAAGGCTAAACAGATTCGATCTGCAAGTTTTTTTATACATCAATAAGACTTAAATAAAACAACAAAATTGAAAGCGAATTCAAGGTTGCGGGCGACTCGTTCAACTTTTCATAAATTTCTTATCGTTCACGTTTCCTACATTTAAAACAACTTGACTTCCAAAGGGCCTTTGTAAGTCAGTCTATCTTTAAATTGTCATTTTACAATGAAAATCCGGCTTTTAGTTCAATTTCGAGCAAACGACGGTTTAAATAAATCGTGAATGAAATGCAAAGGCGCACACAGAAGCTAAACAGTGCAATGTGGTTTCTTCCTGGCGAACAACTCGCTTAACTTTTTTTTAAACTTTTACGTTTTCGAATTTTAAAAATCTTGACTTCCAAGGGCCCTTGTACGTCAGTACATCTTTCAATCGTCATTTTACAATAAAAAACTTGGCTTTTCCTTCAGTTTCGGGCATATAACGGTTTCAATAAATCGTGAATGAAATGCAAACTCGCACACACAGAAGCCAATGTAATGTGGTGCAGTTGTCAATTATCCGCGTGTTGTGTGACTTATTTACATCATTATTCAATAAAAACGAGAGCCTTGTTGTTAAGTTTTGAACGTCTAGTAGATTTATACTAAAACAATTAGATTATTCGCTCTCGATTTCTATGTGTGATAGTTGATTCGGGCTTTGCCCTCACCAACTATCGCACGATAGAAATCTCGAGCTCATAATCTAATTGTTAAATAGAAAACAGTGGGAGAACCAATCAGATTCGTGGATTTCCAATAGAACACAGCTGAGTTTCTACTAATTGCTATTAACAACGCTCTTAAGCCTGGTTTTCACTGGCGACGCCAGCACAAGCGCCAGCACAAGCGCCAGCGCAAGCACAAGCGCGATCACGCAAAAAGGACAGATTTTGATCCTTGTACAGCAAGCAAAAGCACAAGCATCCAAATGCAATGCGCTTGTGATTTTACTTGAGTCGAAGCGGTTTTCTCGGAGAAATAAGAGCTGTTATCCTTGCGCTTGTGCTTGCGTCTCTAGTGAAAACCAGGCTTTAGGGGAATCTTTGTTTACAATAATTGCCTCATTAGCATAAGCGCTTCACTTTCTGATCGAGCTACAAAAATATCAATTCTGAAAATTGAAAGTACATGGTACGATTAACTTTCGCTATAAATTTGAGCCGATTTATTAAATACTTTTCCTGTGACGCAGGTTTAAAAACTTGATATTTTACAAAGAATTATGGGCTCATTTGCGCTTTTGCCACCCAGAAATTTTGCAGTTTTTGAACGCTTATATCTCCTTGAATATTGCACACAAAGAGCTTTTTGAGTCTAATGCTTGCGTGCGCTTTTCGCATGCGCATTAGACTCTTTGTTATATGAAAAAAGCTGTTAGCAATCCCAAGGGAATGGTTCGGGATCGATAATCGTTCGCTGTAATGTAGAAAACAATGATCAGCTGCAAGAACGGACTCCGTACGGACACGCACGATTAGTTTCAATTAAAAACAACCAATCAGCGACACGTGTTCCCACGCATAATTAAAAGTTCTTTCTCAAGTCACGATTATTCAACACTTGAACAGGACGAAATAATTTTCCAGTTAAGACATTTGTAAGCTTTTTGTGAAAATAAATCTTCGTTTTCAGTTCAGTTAAGTAAGCACTTGTGTTTTCGTCTTGCTTAAAAAGCAAGATGTCTTTGAGAAAAAATATTTCGACGGCGACTCGCGTTTATTTACACAATGCGACCAAATATTTATTTTGTTTTAAAAAATAGAAAACTTTACCTCGGTTTTTGTATTTAAGTCATTCGAATTTTGACCAATTTTTTCTTTACAGTGCAAACAAAAACCTTCAAAAATAAAAGATGTACATGGATAAATGTAAATCAAGTTACGCGACTAAATCAAAATGCGTTTGTTTGGCCGCTTTGCAGTATTACACTGTCCCAGCCTTTGCCATACACTGAAATCGAATTTCATGCTTTTACGACTCTCAGAGATCTTAAGTTCTTCTTACAGCTAGAAAAATCATAAAATGGTTACATTGATATGGAAGTGATGATTCGCGAAATTTGTACATCATGATAAACAGTCTTCGCTCCTGTGTATGGTAGCTCGATAATAATTGCCTAGTTTCCAGCGTTCAAAAGGTCATCATTATATTGACGTGAGCATTTACACCCGTTTTTAGGAAAATCTGTCACTAAGTGCTTACAGTACAATGGAGTAACAGTCACTATTTCAAGTGCTTTTATTGCAAAATCTGTTTCAAGAGTCATCATCAAAATGGTGAAAAATCTGAAAGAAAACGATGTGAAGTTCTTCAACCCTTGTTGTAATGAACATGCTTTTTGTAAATCGTCACGCAATCTTGTCCAAATGTTTAATCGTTTCTGCTTTTACGGACAATACGGAAGAAGTAACATCAACTCCTGTTCATACTTTAAATTTTGTGAAGCATATAACATTTATGACTGTTTCGTTTTCATCCATAATCATCCACGATGCCCCTAGCTTGCTATAAGCATTTTAAATTAAACTCCCGAACACAAACCTCTAACCAATTTTAACCGGCTTACGAAAACCGCGCAATCTGTATCACTATGCCATACGGCATTAGACTCATGTCACCCTTGGTGACCTATTTTTAAATATTTGTAGTCACTTTGTATATAGCATGATGCCTTCTCTACGTAGAGTCGTGTGCTAATGAGGCAAGGTGTAAACAATCATGTCAGCAAAGATCGCCCTATAAAAAGCCAAACACAGCCCAGACACGTGTGTTGAAACTTAAAAGACTGAAACTGGCAATAAATTATTGACAAAAAACGCATGTGTCTCTTTTTTCGGTTTTTCCCTTGCAACAGAAAAGAAGGAAAAGCAGTTTTAAGTTGTTACCTGCATTGCTTTTGGTGGCACATTTGTCTTCACAAGAAACAAAAGAAGACGCCTGAAAAAAAAAAAACATATTATTATTGTCAACCTGAATCTAATGATAACTTTAAAGTGGAAGGGACCAAATCACCCAAATTCTCGATTCTGGTAAAATCGATGTGATCAAACCGATGTGACTTTCCTACCGGAACGAAAATGTCGATGTGGTACAGCTATCCAGCTAACGTGACGAGAAGAGAATTACTTTCTGGATTTTACCAATTTTTTTTATTATTTATTGATAATGCATGCAACTGGCTTCATTTTCAGTGCTCGAAAAAAGTCAAATAATAAATCCTTTATTGACCAAGCTTGTTCGGTCAAGATGGCAGGATATTGGCCTCGTTTTTTTTTTGTGTCTTTATGGACCTCGACTTCGTCTCGGTCCATAAACACGCAAAAAGGAACTTGACCAATATCCTGCCATCTTGACCTCACACTTGGTCAATAACCCTTATGTATTTTTACGGAATTGCAAATAAAACATATTTTAAAAAAGTTATCAACAAAGTCCTAAATTTTAGGATTTTGTATGCCTCACAAGTCACACACTGATTATTTTAGCCAGATATATGCATCGCACAGAGGCTGGCAAAAGGCTGTGATATCAGTTACGTAGAATGAGCATACGGCTTGAACCAGGTCCCGACTATCTCCAATAGTCGTTTAAAACTGATCTGGCTTTTGGAGCGAAGTTTGTCGATTTGAATGAGTCAGCAAATGCCTTAACTCTTCCTGTAGATTTTCAGAGAAACTGCTACTTCAGATAACGACTTATTTATTTGCATAAATTAGAAAAGGAAGTGTTTAGAAAACGATGGGGAGATCACGATTTAGAATACTCAATATATATATAACCAAGTTATATTCAAAGCGATTTTTTTTTCTGGTGAGTAAGAACTCTCGTCGTCATAACGTCGATAACAAATTACAGTTGCATAAACAGCCCGTTATGATAGCACTTTAAAGGGGCTATGTCAGGTATTTTAGGTAATTTTATTTATTTTCGTTATTTAAGAACTCTAAACTTTAAATTGAGTTAAGAAGGACTTTAAATAAAAACCGCGCTTGCACTGGCTGAAAATTTAAAAATCAAATTCCTTCATTTTTTTGCTCATTAATAGCTTTAAGGTAGATAAGAAACCTGATGTATTTTGTTCCCCCCAGAAGTCTTCTAATTTCGAGAAAAAAACCAAAGTCAGTTTTCGTGATCGGAGCCTCAAAGTGACACAATTTTCAACCCGAAATTCGCTATCGTTAACTCTCGTCGCGTTCACAAACAAAGCCACATTGAGAACTTTGGATGCTTTCTATCAACAGAGACACTCTTTTCCATTAGCTAAAATATAATTTCAGGGCTTAAGCAAAACTCTTCGAACTGAAATAATTAAAAAGGTGGGGAATACTTTTCACGATACTAGAAAGTCGAATTAAACGGCAGTTTTCAACGGAATTATTTAATATGTGGTATAACTCCAAATTTTCTCAATTGTCGTTTAAACACACATGTAAATGTTTATCTAAGACATACCTGAGAATTGGCTCGGGTTGTTGAAGGCAGCATATTTACCAATGCATCGTAGTTCCACAAAATGTTGTGATATCGATCAAAATAGCCTAACTGACAGCTAAACATTTCTTGGCTCCAAAATACAACAAAGCAACTGTTAAGCGCGAAATTCCTTTTGCATCTTCATCCTTAGCAATTTTCCTTTATCGTGGTTCTTTTCTCTTGACGAAAGTGTGTACAGAACTCCAGAACGATCAATTTGCTTCCTCAAACTGCGTTGGCGGTGCTGGAGAATTGTTTTGCGTTATTTTAACTCCGTGACATTCTCGACCCCAGAGCTCTTACTGCGCAGACTCACTTACGTCACAATATCGCGTTTCATGTCACGTGTATTATGTCACGTAAGTCACAAATCAAATCTTGTGGCAAAATGGTAAAGAGGTTTTGCGATCAAAATGGACCTTAATTGACCCAGGTTGGCTTTTTTTATCTCACTCTTTCGTTGAAAAGGGAATTTTGCAATGGAACATTCGGCAAGAAGAAGGAAAGACGAGCATTTGGGGTTAAACATTCATTATCGTGCGTTTGGCAATTAGAAGTATTTACACAGTTTACGGTCATGCTGTGAAAATTTGCCGAAGTTTGATGCCCTCAAAGTGAGAATCTTTCCAATAACCCGAGCCAATTCTCAGGTATGTTTAATAAGAATATCTGTATGCACGTTTGAGCAAGAATTGAAAAAAATTAATGTTATACCACATGCTAAATACTGCCGTTGAAAATTACTATTTCATTCAAATTTTTGTTATCGTAAAAAGCATTCCTCGTCAGTTCATTTTTTCAGTTGGAAGAGTTGCGCTAAAGCCCTGAAATTATATTCTAGCGAAAGAAAAAGAGTTTTTATGTTGATAGGAAGTGACCAAATTTCTCTGCGCGGTTTTGTAAGCGAACGCGAGTAGTGTTCATAATAGCTAATTTCGGGTTTAAAAGTTAGGAAATTTGTGACTTCGACCACCGAAATCGATTTTCTTTGTTTTCTTAAAATTAGAAGACCTCTAGGGGAAACAAACTACATCAGGTTTCTTATCTACCTTACAGCTAATAATGAGCAAAAAACGAAGAAAAATCGATGTTCCAATTTCTGCCAGGAAATCAAATTCTTGCTCGGCCGTTCGTAAAAGTCACTCTTAAAGTCTTTTATTGGCAAAATCACCGCCACATAACAAACAAGAATGATTTTCGAGCATTATAAATGACTCTTTCATACAAATTGAGATAAACTTGAAAAACGTCGGGCCGACGTTTTTCAAGCTTACCTGAACGCAATCCTTTTTAATCTTTGCGAATTTTGTCCATCCATGCCGCTTTTTGGCCTTTCTGTGTTTCTTTTGAGATCTTCTACAGTTTTAAGCCGTTATTGTGATATTTCAGTTAATTCTATATGATCAGTTGGTCAGTGCCGAAATTGCCTAAAATTACATGACATGGCCCCCTTAATTGCAGTGCAGATCTGAAACTGCTAATGTACCTGAACTCCTGTTTTGGATCGTTCTTGTCGAGCCAGACCGCAAATACGAAGGCATTCTGTTTGCTCAGAAAATCTTTCTCCAGATTCCTTGGTCAAAGCACCAAGGATAACAGAAAGCAGTGCCATTAAAACAAAGTTCCTTTTTTCAGGCATTGTTCCGTAAAAGACAGGCTCCGTTACTATCGTTGCTGCAGTTTCAGTCGACGTTGGTTATGACAAAGCATTCCACCCTCTCCAGAAAAGCTACGCAGTACAATTAAATTAATCTTTTATATCGCCAAGAATACCCACTCAGCTGCTTAACATTGTTATGCAAATTTGACAAATTCTGCTCAACTGTGAAAAATCCGGAATTTTTATCTAATTTTATCTTTTCACGCTCGAGATATGTCATCCTGTTTATGTCCAGAGCTTGCTAAATCAAGTTTCGCTGCAGATTGTTATACAACCCCTCTCTTGGAGATTGTGAAATTTAAGAGTCGCTTCAAGACAGTATTCGACAGTTTTGTTTTTATTATTATTTTTTTCCTATACCATCTCTTCGCTTCATACACCATCGATATGGTAAAGAGAACTTGCACACTGATCACTGTAAAAGGATTCAAAGGTTGTCTGGATATTAAAAACGAATAAAATACCGTCGTCCCTTAGTGGCCGAGATTGTAATGTGGCCTTTCATTTAAAGGAGCAAATCCGCATTCGCATAATTCCGCAAGATTGTCAAAATAGGATGGAAACGCGCTGAGTTACACAACTACACAGCGCAGTCAACCGTGAATCTTCGGCCATTTCAATTTAAGTTTTGTTGAGAGGGAATGGTGAAGAAAATTAGCCAGGCGGAGATTACACACATACGCATGACATCTTCTTGAAAGCAGCATAATTTTATTTCATAGCGATTTAGACTCACTTGCTTTCGGTATAAAGGCTACTCACCAACACTATTTATTATCTTGCAAAAAGGACATTGGCGTATGTACATTATGCGTACCAACCAACCAACTCAATCTCCCACCCATCCACCAATCTACCTACCCTAACCTGCCTACCGACCTTAACCTACCTACCTACTTACCTACCCACCTACCTACCTTCGTACTTACCTACCTACCTACCTACCTACCTACCTACCTACCTACCTACCTACCTACCTACCTACCTACCTACCTACCTACTGACAGACTGACATTTTTTATAATACTTCTTTTTAAGCCTTTTAACATCAGACTCAGGTCAGAACATGCACCTTACACAACTAGCTAGCTTGAAGTCAGCACATGTAGTTAGTGGAGCTCGAGTTCAAACGGCCAATGGGCCAAATAATTAGCATGGAAGAGGCTCGCAAAAAGTTAAACTGATCTGGTGGCTCGGTCCTAAGGTTTTTTAACTAAGTCTTTTAATCTATCTGCCTGCTATAAATCAAGAATTTACATTAATATTTACATTTCGTCAAACAGTCGATATTTCTGTGTCATTGCTAGTAGTACTAATCAACCTGCTGAAACCGCATCTGGCACTAATGTTATTGTTGTTATTGCTAATAACAATTTCACCGTCAGTGTTGCACAGGACGAAAACGCACGTTTCCGTATTTCTGAAACATGACGGAAACATAGAACTCTATGTTTCCGTCACGTTTACGTGCTGCGGAAACGTGAAAATCCAAGTCTCTGTGATAATATCACGTTTCCGTCATGTTTCCGCAACGGAAATGCGAGTTTACGTTTCCGTCACATTTCCATTAGCGGATTGCCGCTGTTGTTTGTTTCCGTCACATTTACGCTAGCGGATTTCTGCTGTTGTTTGTTTCCGTCAAATTTACGTTAGCGGATTTCTGCCGTTTGTTTCCGTCATATTTACGTTAGCGGATTTCTGCTGTTGTCTGTTTCCGTCAAATTTACGTTAGTGGATTTCTGCTGTTTGTTTTCGTTATCTTTCTGAAGACGGATCTCCAATTTGTTTGCTACATAAAAAACCAACACGAGATGGTTCTATCAACCTTAACTTTTTTGAGTAAATTAAAGCATATTTGTGAGACAAGTTTGGTAAGAGAAATGAAATCTCGCTCATGACATGTTATCATCGCGTAAAAGGAAAGTAACAGGGCTTTCTCAATGCGTTTTGTTGTGATGATTGATAAGCATATCCCATTAATAGCTATTTATCACAATACAGTGCAGCCTGCTAGAACATCACTGCAAACATGTAAATTGTAATCAAGTTTTTTTTATTAATCCAGTTGCATCATTTGAGCTGGTTGGGTCATTTGATGCAGTTATTATTTGAGTCAATTGGGTTATTTGCACTGGTTTGATCACTTTAGCCAATTGTGTCATTTGAGCCGGTTGGGTCATTTGAGACAGTTTGGTCATTTGAGTCAGATGGGTTGTTTGCACTGGTTGGAGTGGTTGACCCAGTTGAGTCACTTGAACCAATTGTGTCATTTAAGCCGGTTGGGTCATTTGTGACGTTTTGGTCATTTGGGTTAGATGGGTTGTTTGTACCGGTTTGATCACTTGAAGCAGTTGTGTCATTTGAGAAGGTTGGGTCATTTAAAACAGTTTGGTCATTTGTGACGGTTTGGTCATTTGAGTCCGATAGGTTGTTTGTACCGGTTTGATCACTTGAAGCAGTTGTGTCATTTGAGCCAATTGTGTCATTTGAGCCAGTTGGGTGATTTGAGCTGGTTGGGTCATTTGAGCTGGTTGGGTCATTTGCGACAGTTGTGTCATTTGAGCCAGTTGGGTCATTTAAAATGGTTTGATCACTTGAGCCCAATGGGTCAATTGATGCAGTTGGATCACTTGACCCAATAGTATCATTTGAGTCGGTTGGGCTTTTTGAGACAGTTTGGTCATTTGAGTCAGATGGGTTGTTTGCACTGGTTTGATCAATTGAGCCAGTAGGGTCAAGTGACACAGTTGGGTCACTCGAGCCAATTGTGTCATTGAGCCGGTTGGGCCATTTGAGATGGTTTCTTCATTTGAGTCAGATGGTTTGTTTGCACCGGTTTGATCAATTGAGCCAGTAGAGCCAAGTGACGCAGTTGGGTTACTCGAGCCAATTGTGTCATTGAGTGGATTAGGCCATTTGAGACAGTTTGGTCATTTGAGTCAGATGGGTTGTTCGCACCGATTTGAACCTGAGCCAGTTGGGTCAAGTCATGTAGTTGGGTCATTTGAGCCAATTGTCCTATTTGAGCTGGTTGGGTCATTTGAGTTGGTTGAGTCATTTGAGATGGTTTGGTCATTTGAGTCAGATGGGTTGTTCGCACCGGTTTGAACCTGAGCCAGTTGGGTCAAGTCATGTAGTTGGGTCACATGAGCTAATTGAGTCATTGGAGCCAGTTGGGTCATTTGAGTTGGTTGAGTCATTTGAGCCAGTAGGGTCAAGTGACGCAGTTGGGTCACTTGAGCCAATTGTGTCATTGAGCTGGTTGGGCCATTTAAGACAGTTTGGTCATTTGAGTCAGATGCATTGTTTGCACCGGTTTGATCAATTGAGCCAGTAGGGTCAAGTGACGCAGTTGGGTCACTCGAGCCAATTGTGTCATTGAGCCGGTTGGGCCATTTGAGATGATTTCTTCATTTGAGTCAGATGGGTAGTTTGCACCGGTTTGATCAATTGAAGTAGTTGTGTCATTTGAGCCAATTGTGTCATTTGAGCCAGTTGGGTGATTTGAGCTGGTTGGGTCATTTGAGCTGGTTGGGTCATTTGCGACAGTTGTGTCATTTGAGCCGGTTGGGTCATTTAAAATGGTTTGATCACTTGAGCCCAATGGGTCAATTGATGCAGTTGGATCACTTGACCCAATAGTATCATTTGAGTCGGTTGGGCTTTTTGAGACAGTTTGGTCATTTGAGTCAGATGGGTTGTTTGTACCGGTTTGATCAATTGAGCCAGTAGGGTCAAGTGACACAGTTGGGTCACTCGAGCCAATTGTGTCATTGAGCCGGTTGGGCCATTTGAGATGGATTCTTCATTTGAGTCAGATGGGTTGTTTGCACCGGTTTGATCAATTGAGCCAGTAGGGCCAAGTGACGCAGTTGGGTTACTCGAGCCAATTGTGTCATTGAGTGGATTAGGCCACTTGAGACAGTTTGGTCATTTGAGTCAGATGGGTTGTTCGCACCGATTTGAACCTGAGCCAGTTGGGTCAAGTCATGTAGTTGGGTCATTTGAGCCAATTGTCCTATTTGAGCTGGTTGGGTCATTTGAGTTGGTTGAGTCATTTGAGACAGTTTGGTCATTTGAGTCAGATGGGTTGTTTGCACCGGTTGGAGTGGTTAACCCAGTTGAGTCACTTGAACCAATTGTGTCATTTAAGCCGGTTGGGTCATTTGTGACGTTTTGGTCATTTGGGTTAGATAGGTTGTTTGTACCGGTTTGATCACTTGAAGCAGTTGTGTCATTTGAGCCAATTGTGTCATTTGAGCCAGTTGGGTGATTTGAGCTGGTTGGGTCATTTGATCTGGTTGGGTCATTTGCGACAGTTGTGTCATTTGAGCCGGTTGGGTCATTTAAAATGGTTTGATCACTTGAGCCCAATGGGTCAATTGATGCAGTTGGATCACTTGACCCAATAGTATCATTTGAGTCGGTTGGGCTTTTTGAGACAGTTTGGTCATTTGAGTCAGATGGGTTGTTTGCACTGGTTTGATCAATTGAGCCAGTAGGGTCAAGTGACACAGTTGGGTCACTCGAGCCAATTGTGTCATTGAGCCGGTTGGGCCATTTGAGATGGATTCTTCATTTGAGTCAGATGGGTTGTTTGCACCGGTTTGATCAATTGAGCCAGTAGGGCCAAGTGACGCAGTTGGGTTACTCGAGCCAATTGTGTCATTGAGTGGATTAGGCCACTTGAGACAGTTTGGTCATTTGAGTCAGATGGGTTGTTCGCACCGATTTGAACCTGAGCCAGTTGGGTCAAGTCATGTAGTTGGGTCATTTGAGCCAATTGTCCTATTTGAGCTGGTTGGGTCATTTGAGTTGGTTGAGTCATTTGAGACAGTTTGGTCATTTGAGTCAGATGGGTTGTTTGCACCGGTTGGAGTGGTTAACCCAGTTGAGTCACTTGAACCAATTGTGTCATTTAAGCCGGTTGGGTCATTTGTGACGTTTTGGTCATTTGGGTTAGATAGGTTGTTTGTACCGGTTTGATCACTTGAAGCAGTTGTGTCATTTGAGCCAATTGTGTCATTTGAGCCAGTTGGGTGATTTGAGCTGGTTGGGTCATTTGATCTGGTTGGGTCATTTGCGACAGTTGTGTCATTTGAGCCGGTTGGGTCATTTAAAATGGTTTGATCACTTGAGCCCAATGGGTCAATTGATGCAGTTGGATCACTTGACCCAATAGTATCATTTGAGTCGGTTGGGCTTTTTGAGACAGTTTGGTCATTTGAGTCAGATGGGTTGTTTGCACTGGTTTGATCAATTGAGCCAGTAGGGTCAAGTGACACAGTTGGGTCACTCGAGCCAATTGTGTCATTGAGCCGGTTGGGCCATTTGAGATGGTTTCTTCATTTGAGTCAGATGGTTTGTTTGCACCGGTTTGATCAATTGAGCCAGTAGGGCCAAGTGACGCAGTTGGGTTACTCGAGCCAATTGTGTCATTGAGTGGATTAGGCCATTTGAGACAGTTTGGTCATTTGAGTCAGATGGGTTGTTCGCACCGATTTGAACCTGAGCCAGTTGGGTCAAGTCATGTAGTTGGGTCATTTGAGCCAATTGTCCTATTTGAGCTGGTTGGGTCATTTGAGTTGGTTGAGTCATTTGAGATGGTTTGGTCATTTGAGTCAGATGGGTTGTTCGCACCGGTTTGAACCTGAGCCAGTTGGGTCAAGTCATGTAGTTGGGTCACATGAGCTAATTGAGTCATTGGAGCCAGTTGGGTCATTTGAGTTGGTTGAGTCATTTGAGCCAGTAGGGTCAAGTGACGCAGTTGGGTCACTTGAGCCAATTGTGTCATTGAGCTGGTTGGGCCATTTAAGACAGTTTGGTCATTTGAGTCAGATGCATTGTTTGCACCGGTTTGATCAATTGAGCCAGTAGGGTCAAGTGACGCAGTTGGGTCACTCGAGCCAATTGTGTCATTGAGCCGGTTGGGCCATTTGAGATGATTTCTTCATTTGAGTCAGATGGGTAGTTTGCACCGGTTTGATCAATTGAAGTAGTTGTGTCATTTGAGCCAATTGTGTCATTTGAGCCAGTTGGGTGATTTGAGCTGGTTGGGTCATTTGAGCTGGTTGGGTCATTTGCGACAGTTGTGTCATTTGAGCCGGTTGGGTCATTTAAAATGGTTTGATCACTTGAGCCCAATGGGTCAATTGATGCAGTTGGATCACTTGACCCAATAGTATCATTTGAGTCGGTTGGGCTTTTTGAGACAGTTTGGTCATTTGAGTCAGATGGGTTGTTTGTACCGGTTTGATCAATTGAGCCAGTAGGGTCAAGTGACACAGTTGGGTCACTCGAGCCAATTGTGTCATTGAGCCGGTTGGGCCATTTGAGATGGATTCTTCATTTGAGTCAGATGGGTTGTTTGCACCGGTTTGATCAATTGAGCCAGTAGGGCCAAGTGACGCAGTTGGGTTACTCGAGCCAATTGTGTCATTGAGTGGATTAGGCCATTTGAGACAGTTTGGTCATTTGAGTCAGATGGGTTGTTCGCACCGATTTGAACCTGAGCCAGTTGGGTCAAGTCATGTAGTTGGGTCATTTGAGCCAATTGTCCTATTTGAGCTGGTTGGGTCATTTGAGTTGGTTGAGTCATTTGAGATGGTTTGGTCATTTGAGTCAGATGGGTTGTTCGCACCGGTTTGAACCTGAGCCAGTTGGGTCAAGTCATGTAGTTGGGTCACATGAGCTAATTGTGTCATTGGAGCCAGTTGGGTCATTTGAGTTGGTTGAGTCATTTGAGCCAGTAGGGTCAAGTGACGCAGTTGGGTCACTCGAGCCAATTGTGTCATTGAGCTGGTTGGGCCATTTAAGACAGTTTGGTCATTTGAGTCAGATGCATTGTTTGCACTGGTTTGATCAATTGAGCCAGTAGGGTCAAGTGACGCAGTTGGGCCACTCGAGCCAATTGTGTCATTGAGCCGGTTAGGCCATTTGAGACAGTTTGGTCATTTGAGCCAGATGGGTTGTTCGGACCGGTTTGAACCCGAGCCAGTTCGGTCAAGTCATGTAGTTGGGTCACATGAGCCAATTGTGTCATTTGAGCCGGTCGGGTCATTTGACGCGGTTCAGTTAACTTGAGGGGGCTGTTTCAATTGAGTCTGTTGGGTGATTGTTTTAAGCAGTTTGGTTTGTTCAAAGAGGTTAGGTTGTTTAGTTGGTTGTTTAAGCCAATTTGTCTTGGTCATTTGAGCTAGATGGATTTTTAAAGCAGTTGAGTCATCTAAGGTAAATGTCTTATTTGTAGAAAAGGTGTATCTATGTAACATTCAGGATAGTGTCATTTGGGGAGTACAGTGTAACCTCGGTTTAAGTAAGGGCAAAGTAAGGTTTCGTTAAATCAGGGTTCTTCTCAATATATTTCACTATTATTGGGACAAAACCATAGTTCTTTAAATCGATGACTTTATATACAGGTTCGTTAAATTGAGGTTCTACTGTAGCATCTTCTTATAAATACTAATGACAGATGTCTCAAATAGAGTTGCACTTCATACCAATGTAATTTCAATCCAAATAAATGTACATGAGTCCTGTAACATTATAAGACCAAAGTTTACATAAATGCTTATGTACATTGCAGCCTCAAAGTGTGACCACATTCACATAGTTCAGGATACACAGCATAATTATTTTTCCAGTTTAAAAGCAAAGATAAAATGTGAATTAACCGATTACGGACACTTTTTGTGGCTCCTTGCTTTAACTAATGTAGCTATTAAGTGGCACATTCCTGTAAGCAAATATAAAATGTCAACTTTCTCTGTCAGGATGTACTGTATTCTTTCACTAGATGTGTCTCCTTACAGTCACTATACAGCTGTAAATAGTAATTAAAGCAAGATTCTCCTGATCTCGGTCATCAAAGCCGCTGTAGTTCCTCTGTTCTCCAAAACTACCCGGAAAGATCTTGTAGCAATGAGAGTAACCTCTCTTTGCACTATGGCCAAGGAATCCGCAAAGTTTCCGTGCTGCTGGAATATCAGATGCAAAACACAACACAGCTGCATGAATTTCCACTGCAGTAGATGGGCTTCGATAAGTGTTCACCTTGACTCCTTTCCAGAGAGCATTCAATTCATCGACAGCTGGCTCAAGAAAATGATTTAGGGATTTATGTCACTTACATAGTTCTTGTATTGCCAGACTAGGACAAAATAAACAAGCCATATCAAAATGATCCATGTGTCCTGCTGACGTGTTCGTGGTGGTAAAGGTAGCAGCAGTTTTACATCTTCAGAGTGAAGCAATTCCTCAACATCACTTAAGTCCGAGTCGACATAATCTGTACCACCATCTTCATGGTGGCTACTATCCTCATCAGAAAGGCTGTCAGACTCTTCTTGCTCCTGAAAGAAAAGAAGTGTACTTGTTATTATTTTACTGAAGATACATTTAGAGGAAACTCATTCAGAGGATTCTCAAGCAACCTCCTGCAGCAGTTTACACAATAGTGAATAAAAGAAATAGTGCAGTGTGCTGCATTTTAAAGGGCCTAAGTTTAAATTTATTACAGAACCTTTTAGTAAAGCACTAAATCCTTACAAACTGGATGGTATAGTTAGCCATTAATTCTGAACTTGTCTAAAAAAGATCCTAGTCACACCCAGTTTTTTTTAAAACAAAAATTTAGAATCTGAGAGACTGGATGACGTCTCATGTTAAAAACAATTTGGGGCAACAGTACACGATGGGTAACTGTTATAATCATACAATGTAACTTTATGACCCATGAGGATTTTTAGATACCCTAGTAAATTAGATTGGGGTATTACTACAACTTAAAAATATAAAAGGGGTACGTAAGCGACTCATATCTTACAATTTAAATTGTTCAAGCTGAACAGGAATTACCGTACTACTTGTAAAACTGTGAACACTTACATGTAAGAGCCAATGCTACCAACAGTCAGACATAAGACAGCAAGAGTCACTCATATTCTTACCACAGATGGGCCTTAAATATGAAACAAACCACTGTATACTATGTTTGGCTGAATATCGATTTGTTTTGAATCAAGAAAATTGATTACTGCAAAAATTGAAATTTCCTCCGAGTTTGCTATAAGTAGCACAGGGACATTATGAAACAATAAAAAAAATTTCTGCCAAGACCTATGCCCAGCACTACATGTATGTAAACACGTGTTCTTTGTGACCGTTATTTTCTCTACAGCTAAGGACTCCCTGTGTACCAGAATGCATTGTGCGCTTTGACTTGAGTTTGGTATGATATGAAACCTTTGCTTTGAAGTGTTTGGCCGTAGCCTGTTCCAATCTCCGTTAATCAGAGTAATCAAGCCAAATGACCTCAGAAGCAACATTTTTTACCTGTTTCTACTGTTAAATATTATTTAAGACGGCCAAATGCCCCAAATCTTTTTTTATTTTCAAGCGCTTTACTTCGGCGACAGAATCAAACAAAAACAAACGCTCCAATGCATAACCGTTTACAATGTACCTATATAACAAAGTCTTTAGTATAATGAACGATATTCTTCAGCCCGGCCAAAGTTACAGTCAAATTTATGGAACAGTACTTCAAGATAACGAACCTCGATATAACGAATCAAATCCATCCTAAAAAACCAAACCAATCTAAATATTTTGAAAATTCAAAAATCTTTATCAAAAATGCCCTCTTTATAATAATTTCCTCCAAAAATAAACCCACCAAAAAGTCACTTGAACAAGTTAATTTACACACTTGGCCACAACTTGTTTAAAATCACAAATAATTTCCAGGGATGTCGCTAAGGGCTGGCTGCCGGCTAATTTCACCGGCTGAAAGAGAACTTAAATCCGGCTGAAATTTCAATGAAAACACAGACTAAGGTAAACTTTTAGATCTGCCAAGGCCAGAAAAGCCAGCTGGGTTTGTTGAAGAGCTGGCTTAGTGTTTTCTTAGCTACAACTCTGAATTTCTAATTTCACATGACAGTTGAAAAAGACATCTCCGATTCCTTAAAGATCCCCAATTTAATGATAACTATAAATTTGAATTCCGTGCATCCGTGCGAGTGGCTTGAGTCAACTGTTCAGGAAAAATTTGCATCCGTGCGAGCGGCAAAGGTCATCCGTTCAGAACTGCACATCCGTGCGAGCGGCTTGAGTAAGCCGTTCAGGAAAAGTAAACGCGATCTGTCGGTCTCGTTGACGCGTGCCAAAAGATCAAAAATTTATCTCACAAAAAAGTTTATAAATGTTCACGGCGCATCATATAATCTTTCATAACACATAACTTCTGGGTATAATGCGTTCGGAATATATATTGTAAGCCATTTCGCCATTCATCACTATGCATTCGGAATAAATTGTAAGCCGTTCCGCTGTTCATCGCTCTGCGTTCACAAATTTTCGTAAGCCGTTCAGTTGTTCATGACCATGCGTTCAGAATAAGTTATGAGCTGTTCAGCCCCACAGTTTCACCTGTTCCACACGGCTTTATGAGCCATGCGTTACCCGTTCCGTAGCCGTACATTTTACCCGTTCAACAGAAAGCCGATAGTGTACGTTTTCACGTGAGAGGTCACAAATAATTTTTTTTAAATTTTTTTTTTAATTTTTTTTTTAAATTTTTAATTTTTTTTAATTTTTTTTTTCTATTTTTTTTCAGTTATTGTATTTGTTTATTTATACGTTATTTGTGTGTATTTTTTCTATTGAAATGAATAAAAAAAAAAAAAAAACAGAGGGGGCTTACCTGAATCACTCCCAGAAAGATCCTGTGCATGTAAACATGTAGCTGGCCCCAATGATAGGTCCAAGTTCCCATCTACATTAAAATACACATTGGTGATTATCATAGGATTTACTGTACATATAATAAAATAAATGTAGATTATACCCAGCATATCACATCGAACAAAACCAAACAAATTTTTCATCAAACTCAATCGAACAAATTTGGAAGGCATCGAACGATTAAATTCAATGTTGTTCGGTCATCGAACAAAATCGGACAACTATTCTTTTATGAGTTTGATTTCCAAACCAAATCGAATGAAATCGAAATTAAGCGTTCAATTTAATTCGATTAAGTTTGCAAATTGAACTTGTAGCTTAAATTTAAAATAAAGAAATTAGAACCTAATGAGCGAGTAAAAAGTTATTGATTATTCCTTACATGGTTTTGGAATAAGTGATGGGAAACGGTATCGTATAATCACAGGTCTAAAAATTAGTATGGAAATAAAGGAAACATAAATTTAGATGGCTGGATCGATTGATGCATTTATAATCCCCATTGATAATCAAATGACGGAAAACCGAACATTCGATTTTGCTTGATTCAGATTATATTGTGATAAGTCATAAGCCACTCGCTTAGGTATCGTTCGACGACAGAACTAAGTTGAAGCTCATCGAACTTTATCGAACGTTCGATTTGGTTTGATTTGCATTTATTTTTTGTAAGTTCGATTTCGTTCGATGACCGAACAACATCAAATTCAATCGTTCAATTTACGTTCGATTGAGTTTGAAAACCAAACATTTGATGTGAAACGCCAGGATTATAAAGCCTGTCTTCACATAATTAACTGTGGGTTAAAAAATTAATGTTACCAAATTAAATGTTTTTCCTGGTCAGAAATAATTTGTCTCTTGACCAGTCATTTGTTTGAGCCCTGGATAATCAAGAACCTTGAGCACTGGTTGTAAATAAACAGCAAACGTGTGAAGGCCAAAGGGATGGGCAGTTGAATACTGTTGTTTCAAACTTTCTTGTCAACCTAAAAATATGGTTGTTCAAGCCTTCACTTTTCAGACCTTAATTACAAATTCAAATGAGTTTGATTACTGCACAAGGTTAAATTATAAAAAAAAGATAACGCGTAAAGTTTACCTTCGCTTTCACTTGAGCTCGATCCAGGAACATCTTTAGGTACAGAATGAGATGTAGAGGAGTTGATATATCTTTTTTTCCACAGTTTTCCACTGATTTACACTTGCATCGAAGTACAGTCTTCGGTGTTCGTGGTATTGTGAGTTGCTAAGAAGCTGATGGCAATGACCACATCGTTGTCTGCATCTTGTTCGCCTCTTTTGACGACTCGACTCGCCATGCATTTCTTTTCTCTTCATCCTATGCTCGTTTAATGCGTTGATTTAAAATTATACTTAAATAAAAGATCAAAATCTCCTCGAAAACGCACGATCGTTCACTGAAAATCACACGAAAATTTATCCACATCAAAAGGAACGAAAGGTGACAAGTGCGCAGATGCAGTTGCGCATGGTGATGCGGGCTCAAGTTCGGTCAGCAACATTCTCGACCCCAGAGCTATTGTCTTTTTCACGTGACTGACGGCGACAAAAGCTCTGGGAAACTCCACGCAAGCGTAGCCAAAATCTGGCTACGATGACTCTATTGCGCACGCTCCACATTCCAGAGACAAAAAACGGCTCTTGCAACGATTACTAGCAGTAGGATTTTGTTGCAAATTTCAGCAAAAATTAATGTAACAGCTTTAGCTCGTGTAAAGGCCCAGTAAAGTTAAAATCAGCAAGGTAGTTTTTCTAAATGAATACTTAAGCTTTATTTTAAAATGTTCAACAAGTGAATAATTAAAAAAGTCATTCGACCGTTGCATTCATTCAGACATGTCTGCGGTTTTATGCAAATTCAGGTCGTGTCACGTAATTGTAATTAGTGCTGTTTTTGGACGATTCTCTGCTGTTAAACGTCGTTATAAAATGAACATGGTTATTTAAGTGAAGAGGAATTGCTCTGAGACTGTTGATTTCGTCTCTAAACAGAAATACATCCGAAAACAGCACATATTACGATTGCGTGCACAATCTTTGATTTACATAAAGCACAGACATTCAATTCCCCAGGGGCCAGGACAACCATGCCGACGCACGTTCAAATTTTGGCGCGTTACAGATCGACCAATCAGAAGTGTTTTCATTGTTTCAACGAACTTCAAATGAGAATAGGCTCTGTTCCAGGGTTGCCCAGAGCTCTTCTCGCCGTCAGTCATGCGCAAAAGAGAAGAGCTCTGGGGTCGAGAATGGGTCAGCAAAGACTCGCGTCGCGTCACTTGCGTCGAGGCGGGAAATTTGTAATAAGCAAGCTAAGCTTCAACAACGAAAGCGAGTGTCAGCACCTTTACATCTGTTCTATTTCGACTGTTTGGCAAGTGCTATGGAATCGCCGAGAGAAGAAAATGAAGAGAATAGAAGACCTCATCGAGAAATCCCAAGAGCTGCTCCAGAGAATCAGGCTACTTCAGAAGATATCAATCTTGTGAGAAAGTTACTGGCCGAAGTTGCGGAAAGAAAATCAACAACTGAAAAGTGAAGTGTCAAATCTTAGACAAAAACAAGAAGGCGACTATTCCAGAGATCAAAAGACAGCGATAGTGAGTGCTCGGTGAGTAAGATTATTTTACTATTATACTTTTAAACTGAATACTAACCGAATATCGAGACGCTCGAATGGCGGTTTTAATAATGAGTCTTTGGGTGATGTGTGACATTCCCCATGTAAACAATGAACGTTGTCAATGAAGGTTTAGCTTACCTTTTGCGCTCCGAATATCATTTACTGCAAACTAAGTCATCTACGCAAAAGTGTGTGCATATATTTGCTTAACAGTAAGATTAAATCCAAGAGTACTTATGAGTCTATCATTCAATTTCACATACACTTGAATTCATTTGGAGTCTGTGCAAATTCATGTAGTTTTCACTTCTTGTTTAGCAAAGGAAAGGTTTGAGAGAAGAAACTTGAACGGTTTTCATTTTTTGCCGGCATTCATTTCATTTACGAAAATAACACGAGCAGTCCTCGTTAGTTAAAGCGCGAGGTTCCGCGCATCGGTCGGATTCGGGGAGTTTATAGACAGCAAACGGTGCTGAAGACCTGCAATAGTTTTTGAATCTCGCGCGATTTCTGTGATCTGGATGACAAAGGTGGCGTAGCTAAGCAACCAAGCCTCAGAGCATCTCGACCAATAAGGATGCCCTATTCTTATATTCACCTCTGCGACTCGTTGACTAGTAGTCGCTAATAGAATCGGACATAGAAGAATGCGCTACAAGTCTCAAATTCATTTTCATTTGAATGGTTTCGCCCCAGGGGGGGGGGGGGGTACTCCGGCTTGTAAATGACGGGGATGATCGAAGGATTTTTTTGGGTTTGAAATTTTCGATTCCGGGATTTTTTTTTGGGTTGAAAAATTTGGCAAGTATTTTTTTGGGTGACTTGATTTAAATAGGGGATATTTTTTTGGTATTAAAAACGAACTAAAGTGCCTTGGCACGGCCTTGGCGTTTTTATGGTATGATGAATAAACAAACACGAGCGTTCAATTTTTTATGGTTTTCTTTGTGTTATGTTATTGCCCTTCCTTGCCATTTAGGGGTAATTTGACAAGGGATTTTTTGGGGGGTTATTTTTGGTCCAGGGATTTTTTTGGGTACTGTCGGAAGACTTAAGGATTTTTTTGGGTCTTGAGTTTTGCCTCCATTCGATCATCCCCGTCATTTACAAGCCGGAGTACCCGCCCTGGGGGTTTCGCACGTAGACTCGTTTTGAAACAGAGGCAAAGGGTAACTCGGAAATGGTCTATTGAAATAAAATTGGCTTACATTTCGTTGTCTTGCATTATTTTGACTTCTATGTGTTCCTACAGTGGGTTTTAAGCCGTTTCAGCGAGTTATGCTTTGGACGGTTTAGCTTCCCCTAAAGAAAAACTAAACCGTCGAAAGTGAAAATCGCTAAAATGGCTTACAACTCACCCTAGGAACACAGAGAGGTCAAAATAATGCAAGAAATACAAGAGGTAAGCCATTTTTATTTCAGTTCCTTTACAATGTAATACTTAGAGCAATTTTCGAAGCTTTCTCGTACAAGTTGTCTCATACGGCTGAACCAGAGTTAAGCAATCGGCCACATTATATGTCACATTGATCGCATACAACGCCTGGGCCGCCTGTGAAAGCACGAATCAATAAATAAACCACTTTCACTCAATTGGACGACAGGCCTGAGGATTCTATCGGCTGAGAGTTGGCTCGGGACAAGCCAACTATCAAAAGTGTATAAAATCCGAGAGTGAGCCTTGCAGCTAATTGTTTTAGCATATAACACAGAAACGGATCTTTTTAACAAAACGGTCGGTATGAGTGGTTTATTTATCTTTTTTGTGACTTCGGCCAGTCCATGTCGGCACTTTTACTTATATCGAGAATTAAAAGGCGGTTGCTTGGCCAATCAGATCGCCTGTTTACCTAATAGACGGGCGTTAGGTTATATATGCTAACAGCCGAGAGAAACGCGCGCAGGCTGATTTAAACACGACTTCTATGCAACTTATTCCCACTAACCAGGTTATAAAATCAATTTGTTTCGTTAATTCAAACTTAACAAAAATTGGATTATACATGTATGTTACTCTGTAATATATGTTCATTCGCAAGCAGTGAACAATACTCAGTAATCACCCAAAAATTACATTCGCTCGGTGCTTCCAGTTTGAGTCGATGCATGTATATTAATTGTTAAGGTGTGCTTTAAAAACTTTAAAATGTCAATGCGAGTTAGTTTGACACTGTTTTTTTTTTTTCTGTTATTATAAAACTACAAGAATGCCCTCAGGAAAGTGTGGCAGGAACTGACAAGGCAAGAGGATCAGGAAAACCAGCTTGAATACAATTTGAACACCAGGTGAAACATGTAATAGATTGGTTCTTTTTAGTCTGCATTTACGTCGTCTGGACGCGGTTTACCGGCGTTTTGAGGAAAATTACATAACTGTGAATAATCGGCTAAGTAATCGACTTTAGACCATGACGTTCACTGTCTGAAGGGCTGTAAAGCGCTGCCTAATAACAGTTTTTCTATCTGCAAAATGCGTTTCGCTGACAATTTGTAGCCTGTGTACAGCCGTCCCGCTCCCCTCAAAAAAATCGGGGAGGGCACGTCGTTCCCTCCCCGATTTTTTTGAGGGGAGCGGGACGGCTGTACACAGGCTAAAAGTTTGTTGAATAATAAAACAGATATCCTGCTCAATTATGCGGAATATCGTCTGGTTTTAGCCAACTCGGCCTACGGCCTCGTCAGCTACATGTAAGTATCAGGCGCGATTCGCAGAATAATTGTTTAATATCCAACTCGCGCTCATGGAATAATTGTTAAGTACACAACAGATATCCTGCGATCTACTTACATGTATTGCGCGTCAGCCAAGTCATGTGGGGGGAAGAGGAGAGCGCTTACCGTAACTTTTAGTTTTTTGTTACGAGTTGTGATGGGTTCGTTGTATTATTTGTGTGACTGAGATGAAATAAATACGGTGGCCCAGAAGGGACAAGTTCACAACGCTTCTTCTTGAAAATGCAGTGTTGTTCTGTAGAAATCTAACTGTTATTTTTAGAACTGAATTTGCGAACAACACTGCATTTTCAAGAAGAAGCGTTGTCCCTTCTGGGCCACCATAGATTTAACTGCTTCAATTCAGCAGTTAATTATGTTTAATGGGTTTGTATAGTCTTTTATTCATTACCGATCATTACCTCTATCGTAGGTTTAATAGTCCATCAAACCAGGCCATGGCAAAGAAAGTTGTCAAAGAAGTGCAGTCAGTGTATATGGCAAGAAAAAATGGAAAAAGGCTATCATAAGAGGTAAATTTTCTCGTAAATGTTGTATGTACATAACCAATTTTTTGGTCTTTTTGATTACTCGTTTTAACAATATTATTCTCAGTTAAACAGTTTTAAAGGGCCTCAATAAATTTGGAATTATGTAGACTAAAATTTCGTTTTAAGTTTGTTTAATTGTTATCGCTCTAGATCTGTACATGTAGTACATGTATTTTGGGCTTGTAATTGGCGAAAAGCCGTAAGTAGCCTCCCTTATTGATAAATATTCTGTTGCATTTTAGTTGCCGTTCAACAACACTGGAGATCCTTACGTGACGATGCAACCAGAAAAACAAATAGCAAATTCGAGGAACACAGACGAAAAGTTAAGCGGAACAATCGTTTAAAGAGAGTAAGTATAAGAAACATACATTGTTGCTCCTTGATAATTAACTGGAGAGTTTCAGCTTTATCCTTTATTTCTCTCAAACGATTGGCATTAACTTTTGTAAGACTGGTTTTCACTGGCCATAAACATAAGCGCATAAGAAGAGCAAACACTGTCCGATTAGAAATAAACAAAAACCAAACGAAAACGAAACTATTCGTTCTTCTTGTGCTTTTCGTATCTCTTCGGGGCTTATTATTCCTGTGCATGTTGAGAACAGGATGATAAGAAAGAGTTTGTTCAATCTTCTTATGCGCTCTTGTGCTTGTGCTTATCTCGGTGAGAATCAGCCTTTTAACAAAGTTCTAAACAACAATATTTTTAGTCTAACAGAAAGTTAAAGTTCTTTTTTTTTATGATGAGTTTTCCCTTTCTATCTTTTAGAAACTATCCAGGCGCCTCCAAAGTCTACAGAAAAGCACTCTGTCAGAAAATGACAAAAAACAAGGCGAAAGAAATCCTATCTTCCCCGAATGCGATTGACTTTATGTCATCAGAGGAAAGTGAAATCGATGATCCAGATTCGACGAGTGGTCCAAAGCCAAGAAAAACAAGAAAACTGACGTGGGAACGCACCAAGCTCAGGAACATTAAATCAAAACTGGACGAGGCTCATTTAAATGGCCTGAGCAGCGAGAAACAACGTCGCACAAGTGCCCTTGTAACCAGAACCGAGACGGCATCTGTACGGCCCTGCCCGACCAATGCCCCTAGTTGGGCAGTACGCACTGATTGATAGCCACTGGACTGAGTGTATTGACTGTGTCATAACCACTCTAACCACTTTTTTTAGCTTCAACGAACAGTGTGGAACCTTGAAACGTTCATGATCAATATACATTTTAATAAAACATATATCATTTTCCTTTATTCTTGGGGACAATCAGGTTGTTTCCATTTCCAGATTTGCCAACAAGTTATGTTATGATGCGTAAGACTTTTTCAAAAACAAGATCAGTAAAATAACGAACGCTACTTTTTCAACAACAAAAATGATTATAGGAAAGGAAAATAAATAAAGTTTTGGTAGAAACTATCGGCGTCCGCAACTGCTATCACACAATTACGCGTCCAGTATTGGGCCTGATTACGTCAACGGAAACAAGAAAAAATAACATGTTTCCGGAACGTTACCTAGTATTTCCGTCACTTTTAGGCCTGTTTACGTCGACGGAAACCAGCAAAAATCATATTTCCGGAACGTTATCCCATGTTTCCGCAAACTTTAGGTCTGTATACGTCGACGGAAACATGAGAAAAACATATTTCCGGAACGTTATCGCGTGTATCCGCAAACTTTAGGTCTGTATACGTCGACGGAAACATGAAAAAAACATATTTCCGGAACGTTATCGCGTGTATCCGCAAACTTTAGGTCTGTATACGTCGACGGAAACATGAAAAAAACATATTTCCGGAACGTTATCGCGTGTATCCGCAAAGGTAACCATGAGATTCCGCTTGCGGAAACCGTTGTTTCCTTCAGCTGAAACATGACGGAAACATGTAAAAAAGTGGTACGGTTCCGCTGAAACCGCAGCAACGGAAACACGAGTAAACGCCACAAAACCGCAGACGGAAACACGAGTTGTCCGTCATGTTTCCGCAACGGTGACACATGTTTCCGCAACATTTCCGTTTACGGATTCTTGGTATTTCGTCCTGTGTTGGTACATGTACTATCATTGTTCCGTTGCACGGTTACACTTTGGCCATTTGATACATTCAGAAACTTGAGCAGCTTCTCTTCCCAAAATGGCCTCTCTAGCAGATTAGAATAGTCGATAAAATTTCTCTTCCTTAGCTCTCGAGGAAGCTTATTGTAATCTGTTTTATCAATTCTTATAATGATCAGACTATCATCTCGTCTGTTCAAGAGGCGATATTTCGCAAGGTCTAGTTCGTAGTTACAAAAATTACTCTTCAAGAAATTGTTTGATAAAACTGCTATGATCTTGTAGCTTTTGTAGACACTCTCCGCCATGCTGTCTTGGTATGGTCCGCCAGGCTTAAAGTCTCTGTAGTGAATGCAGCACTTCAGATGATGCTTTTCTTCCAGGAGTGGAAGAAGCTTGGTGGTGACCCAACATGAATCCTCGTGGTTGTAAATTATGAAAGCATGGTATTCGAATTCTAAACAAAAATATAACAACAAAGAAAAATAAGTTGATTGGCGGCTACAAACAGCTTGCTTATTCAGGCACTACGGTACGGTAGCTTTGACTTGTTACGTCCTTCTGCAGAGCTCAGTTCGCTTGTCTACCGTATATGCTTAGTGCGCACGCTCATCTCCAAGAATGGGGTTAAATTGCGTTTCAGTATACTAGATCATTTGCAAACTACAGCATTTTAACCAGCTGACTATAATGGCATTTCTTACATTATCCACATGCATGGATGCATGCGTACATGTCTCTCTACATGATGAAATAACAAGGACGTGCAATGCTACAGTACTGCTCATTAAAACGTTTTAGCAATGTTTTCACCGCGGTCAAACGTCTCAGGCAGGTTTTCTTTCCATTTCGCCGTTTTTTGTTCAAATTGAAGTGTTATTACGAGCAAGGATGAATAAAAATAGTTGACGAGTGAAAGCATAATCCCATTCCCTCAGGTAAACCAGTGTTTTTACTTTTTAAATGTTTCGCATCCGAACCAAAGGTGTTTTGACAAATGGCGCCGACAAGTCCGCATATCGCTATTTTCAAACACGTAGAACTTTTTTAGTAAAGCTCCAAAAAGCTTAGTAAACCCTTAGTATACCGGTTATGTATCGAACTTTAAACTGTGAAAATTAAAACTTTATCTTTGCAGTACTTTCCTTATTTTTTGCATATTTCTGTCGTTTGACCGCGGTGGAAGCAATGTTCTTATTGCCTTTGCTGTCGTGGCTCGCTTTAACTGTCAATGACGAAAAACTCCCGTACCATGTTCGATTAAGTTAACGAACATAGCTTCAACAAATATTTCTAACCGGGTCAGATACGTACCTGGAGGCAAAGAAATGTCTCTCTTTTGGAACAAGAAGTACCTCAGTAAGCCAACAACGAGAACTATTCCTACCAAAACTCCAATCGAAATGGACACGTAGACTGTGGTGTGATTTGGACCTGTTTTAAAAACGTGAACGTAGAGCATCAATGGATTATATCAGGTATATATATATATGTTTATACCATGCCATAGAAAATACAGCCAATCAGAATACAGGAAAGCCGTTGTATATTCGACGGTATTCAACCCAACCTTCCCATAGTGCGCTGCGACTGTATTCTTGACGAAATTTAGTAAGCGTATTTTCTATGACATAGTATAGAATAGTTACACAACACTTTCTCGTGGTATACTATGGAATATCCCACTTGTCACTTGTATTTTCTTGGCATACACAATCGCCTAAAGGCTCGTGTGTATACCGAGAAAATACAAGTGACTCGTGGGATATTCCATAGTATACCACTCGAAAGCATTGCATAACTAGTATGTATTAGCTAATATTGACTGTTATTAACAGCAAGGTTTTTTTAACTCACCTGAAGTTGTCCAAACCGCAGTTGGAGCATGAGGTGATGATGCTGGTGATAACAACAATAATCCTACTTAGCAAAAATATATAATTGTGTCATATCCGTTTCTTCTCTGCGACATTCACGCGGTCATTTCCTTAATTTATATTCCACATTTTCGTTTATCCCACGCATCATAAAAACGTGATTGAAAATCGTTGACCAATGAAACGCATAAACCATGAACAATGCGACCTAAATGTTTACCGGGAAATCTGAAAAAAGGATGGTCGTCGTTGACAGAATAGACATGACAGTACGACAGGTTGCATAGACCGCTCGACCACCTTGCTACTTTAGTAGTTTTGTTCTAGATAAGAATATTTTCATAAGGAGCCCGAGAGATCGAGAACGGAATACAAAGATATGTAGAGGAGATTAACCACCGCTTTTGCAACAAACTTTCGACAATTATCTGACCTAACTTAGACACGATTTATTCTGCATTCAAGGCTAATCATTAGTCATGTTCTAAACGAGCAGGGGACTGGGTACGAATTTTAAAAATTGATTAAATTGAAAAATGAATTCTGACATCTGAAAGAGAATCCAAAAATTAGTTTATTTACAAAATTTGATTGTTATCGGTTTAAACACATAGGTATAGTTCACTTTTAGAAATCGTTAAAATAAGAGAGCTTAGTATGGATTGGAAGGACAGCTGTCCATCCAACCCATACTACGCTTTCTTATTTTATCGATTTAAATTAAAAGAGTACTATGCCTTTACGTTTAAACCAATAACTCTCAAGTTGGGTTAAGTTACTAATTTTTTGGATGCATTTTCAGATGACACGCCCAATTTTTCAATTCATTCGATATTGAATATTTGTACCCAGTCCCCCGCTCGTTTCGAACATGACTAATTAATTCTTAATAAAGAAATATTGTGACGTATCAACAGCCATGCCCAGTGCCATGCCCCCACGGTGAAATTCACACCAGCACTCTTCCCCATGCATCACTGACCCGAGCTTAAGACGTTACCAAATATGACTTACATGTGATTGGTTCATATCTTTGCATCAATGAGCCAGTTTCGTCCAATTGTGAAGAATAAGGAAGGCCAATAACCTTTGAAAAAGGGGAATAATAAGCGCCTTGAGGATGATTCACGCCCCCCCCCGGGGGGTGGGGTACTCCCATAAATTTCGGAAAGGGGTGTGCCACCAAGGTTCTTAAACCCTGACCCTATTTAAGGATAGGAGGCGCGGTGGCCTAGTGGTTAGCGCGCTCGACTCCGTGTCGAACGGCCCGGGTTCGAGGCCTGGCCGGGGCGCTGCGTTGTGTTCTTGGGCAAGACACTTTACTCTCACAGTGCCTCTCTCCATCCAGGTGTACAAATGGGTACCGGCGAATTTACTGCTGGGGGGTAACCCTGCGATGGACTAGCACCCATCCAGGGGGGAGTAGCAATACTCCTAGTCGCTTAATGCTACGGAAACCGGGATAAGCTCCGGCTGTATGAGCCTCATGGCTCGGACACAGACTTTACCTATTTAAGGATAAAGAAAGCGAAAATTGATACCCTTTTTGAGGCCCAAAACCGAAAATGACACCTTATTTAAGGGGAGGAGAAGCGTTCCGTGACGACCCAAATAACGGCTAACCGCGCACGACAAGACAAAAATCTTTATAAAATCGCTTTTCTAATACCTGAACATAATATTTTTTCGTTTAGCTGGGCGTTTATTTTAGCTAATAGAATTTAGGTACCCTATCTAAGGATCACACTGGGAACACATTGCCAAAAGGAGCAAAAATGATACCCTATTTAAGGATCGAGAACCTCAAAAACCATACCCTATCGGGCGGCACATACCTATATAGGCTATATATGGGAGTAACCCCCCCCCCCCCCGGAGGGGGGATTCACGAGGTCTTCAACATTCAACATAAATTTATCAAAGAAAAATTGGGGTTATTTTTTTAACGTCATATTAAAATACTTACGTTCATTTGAATAGCGTTCGGGAATTGGTAGCCATATGAAGTGATATTCAGGTTGACAAACGTTTGGTTCTAAAGGAAGAAAAAGTAGAAATTTCAAAGGCTTGGTATCTTTCGTGTTAATATTGATTCTCCTTGCAATGGTACTAAAACTAAGCCGAATGCCTGGTTCGTGTTCGCAAAGCAAAATGCAAGCTTAATCGCAAACACAAATACGAAAAGTCTCAGCAAATCAGAATTCATGACAAGCTCACAGAAAGTCTGGATAGTAAGTTAAAGAAATTGTAATAAAGAAAATATTAAAATGGAATGTCCACGCAGTCAAGTGCTACAAACTTGCTCTTATGTACCTGCACTTTCTTTGTTTTATCAGTTGTGCAGATGCAAATGAAAGAAATTAACCCGAATTTCATTCAACGACATTCACAGTTAAATGTATAAATTCAATGCTGTTCACATTTATAATTAGAAGGACGTTCTTACTTTTGAACACACAGTGCAAATAACAGGTCCTTGTAAGAAAACTGAATTAGTACTGGGCATAATGAGTAGGCGAAGAAGAATTCCTGTCCAGTTTCCATACGAATCTAAAGAGTAGATCCAAAAGGAAGACTTAGTATGTCATATAGGCAAGGTGGATGCAAGATATGATAATTATCTGCAAGCCAATGATATTCGGCCTTAGCTTACTATTCACTTGATTAGAGCACTTGGTGCAGGTTTCATGAACCAATCTGACCGAAAAAAAAAACATGCAGGCTTATGGGTCCTGTTAGAATACAATATACAAACTGAGTACTTACCGTTTATTGGAGTCCAAGATATATTCACATACCAGTGGCTGGTGTTTTCATATTGTCCGAAAGTAACATTGACCTCGCCTGGGGCCCAGTTCACAGTCTGGTTTGGTGACGAGTCTGGACAATCTGAAACACATTTATCAAAGAAAATTAATAAAGACAATTAAAATCCAGCATATCACATTTTCCGCTTCCCATTGCTAATTGGGGGCCAAAATATGCGCTGATGTCAATGAGTTTTTCTCCCCCTTGCCCCTCAATATTCTGACACTCAAAATTGAGGGTCTCGTGGAAACAAAACTCGCTGTTTCTTTTGGGGCCAGTCATAATATAAAATGCTTAATGAACTTTGGTGCTGGAGAAAATAAGGGTCAAGCATTAATATCTATGTACCCAACGAGCCCTCGTTATCAGGCGTTCCTTCGTTATCAGGCATTACTTGGCTTTGAAAGTTATGTTTTTTCCCCGGTCTGGGTTATCCTAATTATTCATCTATCTTAGTTTTGTTGTTTAGTTACTCACTTCAGAGCTCAGTTTCCACCGCCAATACGTATGAAGTACATCAGGTATATATATGTATTAGCTAATATTGACTGTTATTAACAGCAAGGTTTTTTAACTCACCTGAAGTTGTCCAAACCGCAGTTGGAGCATGAGGTGATGATGCTGGTGATAAGAACAATAATCCTACTTAGCAAAAATATATAATTGTGTCATATCCGTTTCTTCTCTGCGACATTCACGCGGTAATTTCCTTAATTTATATTCCACTTTCAAAAAGACATTTTCGTTTATCTCACGCATCATAAAAACCTAATAGAAAAATCGTTGACCAATGAAAAGCATAAACCATGAACGATGCGACCTAAATGTTTACTGGGAAATCTGAAAAAAGGATGGTCGCCTTTGACAGAATAGACATGACAATACGACAGGTTGCATAAACCGTCTCGACTGCCTTGCTACTTTAGTAGTTTTGTTACGTTCCAGATAAGAATATTTTCATAAGGAGCCTGAGAGATCGAGGACGGAATACAAAGATATGTTGAGGAGATTTACCACCGCTTTTACAACAAACCCTCGATAATTATCTAACCTAACTTAGACACGATTTATTCTGCATTCAAGGCTAATTATTAGTCATGTTCTAAACGAGCAGAGGAGTGGGTACGAATTTTAAAAATTGATTAAATTGAAAAATGAATCCTGACATCTGAAAGAGAATCCAAAAATTAGTTTATTTAAAAAATTTGATTGTTATCGGTTAAACACATAGGTATAGTTCACTTTTAGAAATCGTTAAAATAAGAGAGCTTAGTATGGATTGGAAGGACAGCTGTCCATCCAACCCATACTAGTGATACTACGCTTTCTTATTTTATCGATTTTAATTAAAAGAGTACCATGCCTTTGCGTTTAACCCATTAACTCTCAAGTTGGGTTAAGTTACTAATTTTTGGATGCTCTTTCAGATGACACGCCCAATTTTTCAATTCATTCGATATTGAATATTTGTACCCAGTCCCCCGCTCGTTTCGAACATGGCTAATTAATTCTTAATAAAGAAATATTGTGACGTATCATCAGCCATGCCCAGTGCCATGCCCCCACGGAGAAATTCACACCAGCACTCTTCCCCATGCATCACTGACCCGAGCTTAAGACGCTACCAAATATGACTTACATGTGATTGGTTCATATCTTTGCATCAATGAGCCAGTTTCGTCCAATTGTGAAGAATAAGGTAGGCCAATAACCTTTGAAAAAGGGGAATAATAAGCGCCTTGAGAATGATTCACGCCCCCGGGGGGGGGGGGGTACTCCCATAAATTTCGGAAAGGGGTGTGCCGCCAAGGTTCTTAAACCCTGACCCTATTTAAGGATAAAGAAAGCGAAAATTTATACCCTTTTTAAGGCCCAAAACCGAAAATGACATCTTATTTAAAGGGAAGAAGAAGCGTTCCGTGACGACCCAAATAACGGCTAACCGCGCACGGCAAGACACAAATCTTTATAGAATCACTTTTCTAATACCTGAACAGAAAATTTTTTTCGTTAAGCTGGGCGTTTATTCTAGCTAATAGAATTTAGGTCCCCTATCTAAGGATCACACCGGGAACACATTGCCAAAAGGAGCAAAAATGATACCCTATTTAAGGACCGAGAACCTCAAAAACCATACCCTATCGGGCGGCACATACCTATATAGGCCATATATGTGAGTAACCACCCACCCCCCCCCCCCCCCCCACTCGATGATACACGAGGTCTTCAAGATTCAAAATAAATTTAAAAAAGAAAAATTGAGGTTATTATTTTAAGTCATATTAAAATACTTACGTTCATTTGAATAGCGTTCGGAAATTGGTAGCCATATGAAGTGATATTCAGGTTGACAAACGTTTGGTTCTAAAGGAGGAAAAAGTAGAAATTTCAAAGGCTTGGTATCTTATCGTGTTAATATTGATTCTCCTTGCAATGGTACTAAAACTAAGCCGAATGCCTGGTTCGTGTTCGCAAAGCAAAATGCAAGCTTAGTCGCAAACACAAATACGAAAAGCCTCAGCAAATCAGAACACATGACAAGCTCACAGAAAGTCTGGATAGTAAGTTAAAGAAATTGTAAAAAAGGAATTATTGAAATGGAATGTCCACGCAGTCAAGTGCTACAAACTTGCTCTTATGTACCTGCACTTTCTTTGTTTTATCAGTTGTGCAGATGCAAATGAAAGAAATTAACCCGAATTTCATTCAACGACATCCACAGTTAAATGTATAAATTCAATGCTGTTCACATTTATAATTAGAAGGACGTTCTTACTTTTGAACACACAGTGCAAATAACAGGTCCTTGTAAGAAAACTGAATTAGTGCTGGGCATAATGAGTAGGCGAAGAAGAATTCCTGTCCAGTTTCCATACGAATCTAAAGAGTAGATCCAAAAGGAAGACTTAGTATGTCATATAGGCAAGGTGGATGCAAGATATGATAATTATCTGCAAGCCAATGATATTCGGCCTTAGCTTACTATTCACTTGATTAGAGCACTTGGTACAGGTTTCATTAACCAATTTGACCGAAAAAAAAAACATGCAGGCTTATGGGTCCTGTTAGAATACAATATACAAACTGAGTACTTACCGTTTATTGGAGTCCAAGATATATTCACATACCAGTGGCTGGTGTTTTCATATTGTCCGAAAGTAACATTGACCTCGCCTGGGGCCCAGTCCACAGTCTGGTTGGGTGACGAGTCTGGACAATCTGAAACACATTTATCAAAGAAAATTAATAAAGACAATTAAAATCCAGCATATCACATTTTCCGCTTCCCATTGCTAATTGGGGGCCAAAATATGCGCTGATATCAATGAGTTTTTCTCCCCCTTGACCCTCAATGTTCTGACACTCAAAATTGAGGGTCTCGTGGAAACAAAACTCGCTGTTTCTTTTGGGGCCAGTCATAATATAAAATGCTTAATGAACTTTGGTGCTGGAGAAAATAAGGGTCAAGCATTAATATCTATGTACCCAAAGAGCCCTCGTTATCAGGCGTTCCTTCGTTATCAGGCATATGCATTACTTGGCTTTTAAAAATTATGTTTTTTCCCCGGTCTGGGTTATGCTAATTATTCAAGTATCTATCTTAGTTTTGTTGTTTAGTTACTCAGAGCTCAGTTTCCCCGCCAATACGTACATCCACCCCTCAATTAACCAAAATATTTCTGTATTTCTTAGGTTACAAATTTCTTATAAATCAGTGAAATAATTGTCGTGTTTAGACTAATTCTCCTTATATAATTATTATTGTTGTCATTCGATATATGTTAAAAAACTCTTGAAGGCGTCTGGTTAAACATAGGAAAATGAATGACAATGAACTTCATTTTATTTTCTGCTTACTAGGAACAGGTGGGAGTGATTTTCGCGTGCGTCGTTTGAAGATCAGTCCAGTTAAAGCTTGTTGGTCTGCTGCTGAGAAAAGAGAAAGGAAAAGGGATAAGAAAGTCAGTGGGAGGGAGGAGGGGATTAAAATTAACTCCTTTCATTATATAAACTAGCCTGCGTAGCAGGCGTCGAAAGGGGAGAAAGGGGGAGTTGGGAAGAGAGAGAGAGGGAAAAGGGGGAGTGGGGGTGAGAAGGAAAGGGACGCCTGCTCTAAGAACCCCCTTTTGTTCATTTCTGCGGCCGCTGGCGGCCGCAAAATTCTGATTGGCTAGAAAACAATGGGTATTGTAAAATGCAAGTTTCACAATTTTATTTCACAAAAAACTAAGATGGCGGCGGACCAACCTCGTTTCATGGACGTATTAGCAATTGCTTTAAGAGACTTAAATTATGCTAATGAGATATTGTCTTAAAACCGGAGCAAGAATCTGCTGTCAGGGATCTTCTAGCCGGTAGAGATGTCCTGGCGGTTTTGCCTACTGGTTTGGTTTATCAAATGTTTGTGCGTGCAAAGAACCACGAACTATTAAACGAAAATCAGTGCGATAATGCAGCGATTCTCGTTATTTCGCCACTGAAGAGCATTATATTACCGAAGATCAGCTCCAGGATTTGGAATCAATGGGCTACCCTGCGGCTGACTTGTCCAAATTATCGAGCGATGATCTTGATCTTGATCCTTTGTCGCCTTTTCGCCTTCAGCCGTGTCTTCGATTTCCCCAATTGCACTTTCGACAGAAAACTGCAGCGACTTCCTTGAATTTCCCCGCTCCGTTAAATGTTTATCTGGTTCTGTTGTAGGCCTTTTTCCTTACTTTCGTTCCGGAGTAACCGTCGTTGCAAGTTGACGTTTGGTGCTGATTTTTTTCGACCGTTGACTCACAATTCGCCGCCGGAAAAGCAGTGACATTGCTGGAAGTTACAGTTGTCTTGATAAAATAATAAAACTCCGCCGCATTTCGTATTTTGCAGCCGCAACTTCTGCAAATGCGTTCTGACAAACTTTGGCATTTAAGTAACGAAAATCCAATTGAAGACTGCAATCTGCCAGAACTGTTCCTGGACTCTCTTGCCTTATAGATTTCGTAAATAAATTTTCAAACGACGCTTTCGAACCTGATGGACTTTTAAATACCACAGCACGGAATCGACAGCGATCATTGAATTCGTTTTCCTTTTTTTTTTCGGCCCGTTTTGAACTCTTGTAGGAGTTACGGACATTTTCACGCTAAATCATGGCTGTCCCGAGGTGAGATTTTCTACTTTGCGCAAAAATACTCGCGCTTCCGGAGTCCCGAGAAACAGAAATTACTGCGTGTCTAAGAAGCGCGCAATGCGTTCTGATTGGTTAACGTACATGTAACAGTTAACTGACAGTTACTAAATTGGATTACGAGAAAATTGGTGGGCGTTATGCAAAATACCGGGTTCTTACGGCAGGCGTTCCCTCTTCCCCTCTTCCCCTTCTTTTCCCCTTTCCCTTTCCCTCCCCTTTTTACGCCTGCCACGCAGGCTATATATAAACTGCAGTGGTATAGCGAGTGGTAGCAAATCGAGAAAAATGGTATCACACATGTGTGGATAAAAATGATATCCACACCTGTGATATCATTTTGACCAATCAGCTCGTAGAGTTTGCCATGTTCTAATGCTCAATGAGCCAAAGTTTATCGATATTAAGTCGAAACATCTTCGGATCTCCCTCGGCAATCTTTGGAAATCTTTGGAATTTTTCGGAAAAGTTCGGAAAATGTTCGGAATCATTCGTATGATCTTCAGACAACATTTTGAAAATCTTCTGAAATCTTCGGAAAATTGTCGGAAATCTTCGGAAAATCGTCTAAAACATCCTAATTAGTAGGTTTATATAATAAACAGAATAATACATGGTTGCTTGGATATAATATGAAATTTATCTTCTCGTGTTCAAAACCGATTTGAACACTCGAAGATAAACTTCATATCTCCGCGCAACCATGTAGTATCCTTTATTTAGCAACGGCCCAATTTGATAGCAAGAACTACAATGTAACAGAAAGCCTCTTGATCACATGTATCACGGTATGAGAAGACTACAAATGTGGGCCCTCGCGGTGCGGGGCTGTGATTCAAAAGAGCTTCATTTACGCATGTTACTTTTATAAACTTCCATTATGTACAAGACCAAGTTAAACTGTGTGCCAACGAACATCGTCTGTTTTTTGGTTGATTCATCTAATACAGTACTCTTTTTTTTCTAACAATCTTGACACGTTTACGATTGAGATACACAAAACTGTGCTAAGATATAAAATGTACAAATATATCTTTTTCTTTAATTAGCAAAGTCTTTTCAGTTTAAGGTAATTAATCTAAAAATTCGAATTTAATCCTTGCCTTTATTTACTTCCGTCAGCAGTAGAATTGTGCAACTTTAGATTAAGCCAAGCAAAATGCACAATATTAATGACTGTGTATGGAATTGAAGGTGACGAAGAGGCTCCTGAACGGCGTGGGGAGGGGGTATAACTTCAGCGAAAACTTTTATCGAGATCCCATTTCCCGGCCTATATTTTGCCCAAATCCCAGTCGCATTACCATTTTTTGTTTGTGATTCCCATTTTCCCAGTGACAGAAAAAAAATGGCCGTGCAGAAGTGATGCTATACCGTAGAATTCCGGTTGTAAGCCCTGGGCTTATACAATTTCGTAACGGGTTTTGGGTGGGCTTATAAGCGAAGGGGCTTATATCCGGGAGGGCTTATAAGCGGAATGAGAAAATCGTTCCGAAACGGGCCACGGGAGTGTTGATCGAAATACGTTTTTAAGTAAAAACGCACAATAAAGCAACATTTAGCCCTGTTCAGTACTGTCATCCGGAAGAGGGGGGCTAATATCCGGGGGGCTTATAATCGGATGTATTTTTTTGTTTCCAGGTAGATGGGCTATAACCCGGGGGAGCTTATAATTGGGGGGGGGCTTATAACCGGAATTTTACGGTATACCACCAGCTCGAAACTTAAGAAAACCCGTGAGCAAGTTGTAACGATTACCTTTACTTCTCTTCAGGCACTGCTGGTAACAACTGGAACGAAATGTCGATCCCTGCAGATCGTGAAGAAAAATATTTTCAGATAACTCATTAGTTTACTAGGGATACTAAACGTTCCAGTGAGTTGCAGACGTTCTCTGTCTTTAGGAACAGGTGTGCGTTTGATGTTAAAGTTCAAAAACGTTAGTTTTCAAGTGTGAGTCATCATGTATCTTAGTTCTGCTGGTAATATTAACACATAATCCAACAAACAGGTCACAAGAAACAACGAGCAAAGGAAAATTGAAAATCTAACAAATTCTTCCAACTATATAGCTAATACTATAAGAAAGGATGGGATCAACAAAGGAGAATTTGTATGTTGACGTTGGGGCTTGAATATCCGCAACGGAAGTTCACTAAGAGCAACAAGTAACATGTTACTTTTATTTCATGGTGATCAAAAAATATGAATTGAGTTTCCGGAATCTGTTCGTATCCAGAAAGGAAGAGTCGAGATAAGGTTTTATAACCCGCGGAGTGGATCATTTTCACTACGAATTTGAATGCAACTAGAATTAATATATGTCTTTTCATGTTTACCATCTTTTTTGTTCTTTTAGAAGCTTTGTTTGTCTTTAGTGTCAGTTAAGATCACAACTGAAAACATTTTTTACATGCTTTCACGAACACCTTGTCACAACTGAAATAATGTAAATATATATGGGTTTCACTTTAGAATCCATTGAAGTCAACTCAGACAAAACTATACAGAAACTTTGTTTTTCAGATAACAATGCAACAAAAACAACAACAAGTTAGAAGAATTGTTCTTAGTTTCTAAGTTTGTCAGAACTAAGTTGGTTCATGTAGTCTTAACTGAAATACGCTATTAGAGATGGCGCAGCAGCAATCATTCTAATCAGCTAATCATTCTACCAAGCCTGAAAGTCATGTTATGGTACGATACCTTAATACATGGCTAGCTTTACAACGTGCAAGAAAAACCTGAAGAGTTTGTAAAGAGGTCGTATAGTTGTTCTCGTCTCTACCTTACCATATGCAAATTTCACTCAAAACTAAAGAAGTACATAAGGAAATGAAAATGGCCCATGTTTTGATTGTCACTAAATCGCAAGAAGAGACCCCGTTCATTTCAGTTTTTTAGATTTGAAATTTGTACCACGTAAGGTCCGAGAATGACTTCAGTAATTTCGTAAATAAAATGAAAGGACCTTCTGAAATGGCTTGGGGGCTGTTTGCTGGGAATGTTGAGAAACGCAGAACATTTCACCGAGACTACGACATTGATAATGCTTCTCTACTACCACAGACCTGATTAATGTTTTCTTAGTCTGCTAAAATGACGATTGCATTACATCGGACCGAACGAGTCATTCAAGAAGAGAAAAGTGAATAAGGTCGCAAGTTCTTAACTCGCAACAGTAAGGTCAATTCGGTGTAATGTAGTCTTTTTCAGATTGGAAGTTCTGGAGTAAGGCCCGGGCCAACACGGGGATGAGAGTTGACAAGAGTTCAAACTCTCGCTCTTCCTTGGCATGGAACTCTCATGGGCTCTTATCGAGTTTGAACGTGCTCACATTTTTAATGGGAATCTACGAGAGTTTGACGAACTCTCATTCTAGTTTGGCCCGAGTTGGTGATATTCGATGAGAGTTGACAAAAACTCTCATGAGAGTCAACTCTCTTCAGCTCTCATCCTCGTTTGGCCCGGGCTATATATTGTCAACTATGCTGTAATCTTTATTCAAAGCGATTTCGATTTGCCCTATTTAAAATTTAAGAGATGGAAGTTCTCTGGAAGTTCTTATCTAAGGCTGATTGGTGTCAGGCAGAAAAACGACAGTGACAGCATACCTCTCTCCTGGGTCTTTCGACCCTTTCCAATCGACCAAGTCTGCATTTTCCCAGGCAATCTGCGAGACTTGATTTTGAGAGAACTTGATTTGATTCCTCTCCAAATTCACAAGTAACGAGCGCACATAATAATACTAAAGCCGCAATCTTGCTGACTAGGGACATTGAAGCCATTGCCATCTTTGTAAGCTTTGGATGCCGTCACGAACGCGAATGCAAAATCATCGTTGTTTACCTTTAAAAATACCTTTCTTCTTAGGGACACAAATATTCGCATCAACATAAGAGGGGGGTGGGTGGGGGTAACGAAGGGTAACGTGGGGAGATGAGGGGGAATGTGGAGGTAACGAGCACTAAACCCGACGCGGCACGCGATATGTAAAAAGCTAAACGTACAAAATCGTTTACTTCTTCTCTGGAATACGTTCCTTTCTACTCTCCTCATCACCCCTTCCCCCCCCCCCTTTCTGCGTGAGTCTGTCGCTCAGGCTATAGTGGGGGGGGGGGAAGCAAGACAAGTAACTTGATACAGTGTTAAAGTTTCACACTTTTATTGGTTCGAGAGTATATTCTTCCCAGTATTTCCCGCCTACATTCTTTTTTCAGCTTATTATTACCTTCTTGGTGTTTATTTTTATCTTAGATAAAAATTCTTCAAGCTTCTTTCCATTGGCATTCAAGTAAAAAAACGTTATCTCGTTTATCGATAAAATGAACATGGAATCTTAAAATTAATTTCACATAAGTAGATTCAAACCGATTCTATGATATCCACATGAACAAACGACTATATATGGCTTTGTACATTACCTATTTATCTGCCTTCACTGATAAACAGAAACTGCAATTTCTGAAGCGATATGCAAACTCCGATCAAAACTTCAATCAGTCAAAAGATTTGCAACAAATTAAAATTAAAAAAGAAATGCAATTATATCCCATAGCTCTTGGCACTTAAGTATAAAGTCTGAAGCATTCTGTCAAGTTGCCCCCCAACAATGCACCGCTCCATGTCTTGCACTGGCCAGTAATAGAACCCAGACCACTTGAACCGGAGACCGTCGCATTTATCATTAGTCCACCTCGCTTCCCGAAAGAGAATTAATGCGTTGAAAGTTAATTATTGTGTGAAAGCCTGCGAAGTAAAAGTTTGTATTGGCTAAATCTAATGAAACGCAACGAAAGCATTATAAACGAATTTTTAATTGACTTCAACAGTCACTATCCGTCACTTGAATGCATGAAACACAAAAACTATTTTACAAAACCTACAGAAACTATTTCACACAATTCACTACAACTCTGAGCTGCTGCTCAAAAAACCTAATTTACATCAAGGTTACTTTTTTTACAACTAAATATATGCGTTGGCGAAATTTAAATCCATAAAAAACACCGTTAACTTGAAAGTTCTTTGCTTGATTTAAAAATGAATTTTTATGTATCAGATGGCATTGCCAAAAACGGAAATTTAAATCGCTAAATAAAACAGTTGCTGAATCCTAGGGAATTAACAACAGTCTCTACATAAAACACCGATCCTTAGGTAAGATGTTCAAGAGTTTCTGAGATGTTTTACTTCGTGACACTCTTTTAGAGTAATAATAATTAACAGACGTACCTAGTTTTATACAGTAATGAACTTTAAGTACGACAAGGCTCACCGCCAGTCAAACAGATCTAAAGTTTAAATTACTCTTTCCTCGTTGAGAGTAACAATAGATATCTCTGTGGCATTGCTGGTCGTGCTGTTAAGTCTATCAAATGCAGTTCTTCTTGTCTGACTGTATCCATTTTGCTCGAGAGAATCGTCCAGAGTACCGTTATTATTGTCGAGATCTTTGTCGTGGTCCTGCTCCATAGAGATTCTTTCGCTGCCAGAATTTAGAAACTTGAGAAGCTTGGCTTTCCAGAAAGGTCTTTCCATGGCATCAGCGTAGTCAATAAAACTTCTCTTTCGTAGCTCTCGAGGAAGATTGCTGGGATCTGTTTTATCAATTCTTATTATGGCCAGACAGTCATCGCGTCTGTTTAGAAGACGATACTGTGCAAGGCTTAGCTCGTAATCACAGTAATTACTCTGCAGAAAATTGCTTGAAAACACTGCAATGATTTTGTAGCTTTTGGCGACGCTTTCTGCCATACTCTCTGTGAAAGGCACCCCAGGTAAGAAGTCTCTGTAGTGAATGCAGCATTTTATATTATGCTCTTCTTCTAGGAATGGAAGGAGTTCCTTGCTCACCCAATGGGAATCTTCGTGGTTATATATAATGAAGGCGTGGTATTTAAATTCTGTAGGAGATACATATGAAAGATTCTATTGTTTATTGACTTCCTGTTGAATTATAAAGCAAAACTTTACTTAGAGCGGTTTTCACTTGAGTGTCGAAAGTAAATTGCGTTTGCTTTGGTTTTGCATTACTACGCTTAGTGGTTGGCTTAAAAATCTCGCGCCACTTTCTCAGCCAATCAGGAGTAAAACCAAAACCAATCGTGACTAGCTCGCGCACGTTTTTCCGCGCTTCGTGCCAGCTACATGTATTTGCTTCGAGTTTTGATTGGTTCACTGGATTGTCTGTGTCTTTTGTGATTGGCCAGAGTAATTACTTTGGTTTTGCTTTTACGATACTCAATTGAAAACTGCTCTAAAACATCCGTTAAGAACAATTTAGATCCTCCTCTTATAAATAGAACTCAATACATTGTATTAAAAAAAAGCAGTCGAGACTGGGGCATAAATCTAAAATACAATGTATTTTAGAAATGACGAGAGCGAATGCTTACATTTGCTTCCGTCAACATAGCAGTTAATAATGATAATGATCATAATAATAATGATAATGATACGGAAAATGCGCAATACACACCTGGTGGAAAATAGCTGCTCTTCTTGCGACACATAAAGTATACCAACAAGACAGCACCCAAGACTACTCCTACCGCGATTCCAATCGATATGGACACATACGTTATGACGGTAACTTTATCTAATGATAAAAATAGAGAATAAAGACTTCAGAAAATGGTTTATTTGTCTGTGGGCTGTCTAACAACGCTACCTAATAAAGAAAACGTATTTGAGTAGATCGACTTTATACCTCAACTTCCACACAGTTGATAACCAATAAATTGTCCCATTATTTAGGGTAAAAAAAGCATGGGGAATACCGTAGCTCCAACATTCCGAAAATAAATTGTGGGATTCCATTCAAGGGTATACTAATGAAACACGGTTTTCGAGAATAACGTTTTTCCCCTGCGGGTAGCGCAAAAGACAGAAAGAGGACGGTTGCTCTCCAATCAACCGAACGCCTTGATGAGACCAGTGTACAAATAACTCGCATTATTGACCCGCAACAACTATCCGCGATATTTATCCCGACCTGTGCAATTTTCACCGCGACCCAACCCATTTTCCTGCGACCCGCGAAGATGAAATAATTCCGATTATGGTTGTTCATCACAGTGACTTTTCTATAACCTTCAAGTTTTTGACGAGGTTTTTGCTTACTTGCTACATGTACTTACTCTCTGTCGGCGTCTTGAGAGTAAAACTTGGCTGCGTCCCTACAAACGGGAAAAAATGTAAATGTAAATGTTGTTTATAGTCGCCATGCACTTAGCTTCGAGATAGCTAGTTTGCAGGCATTCCACTGAAACAGAGAAACAAATATTCTAAATAAACATAACATGATTAAAAATCCCAAATCCCAGTTGGCTATATATAAACCGTGAGCGAGGATTTGAACTCGCGACGACCGAAAACAAATCCAGCTAGTGACAGGGTGGAGGCCTTAAACCCGGGACCACCGGATTACAACACCAGCGCCCTAAACAACTCTAGCCACGCTGCCTCCGCTAAGAAGCGAACGTCTTAATAGCACATAGGATCAGTTGCATTAGTACGTCCTGATATAAAAAAAATATATATTCTACTTGCGATATAATACGTAAATCCCTGTGACGTATAGCTCCTTAAAATACAGGGCACAGTGATTTTTACGTACCAGTGTAGGGTGCTGCAGTTGGCGCGTAATGGATTAACTTGATGTTTTCCATTTTGTCTATTTCTTTCGTACTTGAATTTAAAAACATTGGAAGAGCTACAACCTAAGTGAACAAATAGGATAATTTAATTGTTAATATTCAAGTTACAATGACGTTAAATTAAGGTATGAAATCATGAAATGAAATCAATTATTCCAGTACATTGCATTTTAACAAAACAAAATCTCACAGAAGACCAAACACGTCCAAATGGAATGCTCATCTCCGATAACTTTTTTGCTTAGATGTGGTATTCATTCTATTAGTTCGAATAATTTAAAGGGACTGTGTCACGGAGTTTAGCCAAACTTAGGCATAGGAAATGACCATCAAATTTGTTTAAATGTATAAAATAACCTCTTAAAACAGTGAAGGAATATTTAAATAACACAGCAAATGCAAAAGAACGTACGGATGGCCAAAAGTGTTGAAGATTGAAACGGATTGCGATGTGGGCTTTTCTACATTCTACATTTATTGAGTTGATAACATCGTTTAAGACATCACATCAACTATAAGAGTACAAAATAACAAAAACAAAATGTACATGTATAAATAAGATATAAAAATACTTAGTTACAATTTACTTGTTTACATGCTTCCCTAAATTTAATTTAAAATTCGATAATGACTTGCAATTCACTAAGTCAGCGGGCAGCAAGTTCCATTCTGTTATTGATCTAGGAAAAAAAGAAAACTTAAAAACGTCCTTAGAAACTTTTGGCATCCTATACTTAAAAGCATGGCTATTGCGTGTTCTTTTTTCACTGTTTGGTATTAAGTGATTAAGTGATGGTATTAAGTGATTAAGTGATAATAATGAATAATAATAATAATAATGATAATCAATTTATATAGCGCATTTTTCATATGTATATGTTCAAATGCGCTGTACACATACTGTAATTGACTACACAAAGGCCAGACCACAACACCGGGAACTTCGTGCCCTACTCTTTGCGAATAGTGTGTGGGTTCTTTAACGTCCCCTGTTATAAGAATCAAGATACAGGAGACGGGACCTACGGTTTATCGTCCTTTTCCGAGAAGACTAGAATGTCTAACCATTTGCAGATGTAATTACAAAGGCAGCATATTCTCCTGTGTTATTTTAAGACCCTGAGTGTTGGTCCGGTCTGGGGTTCGAACCCACGACCTCCCGCACGGCAGTCCGGCGCTCTACCAACTGAGCTAACCAGGCGGCGGTTAAATGGTTAAATGGTCCGGCGGAACAGTTTTCAAAGTTAATCTTGTCTGCTTGTAACTTTAATTTATGACGCCCGGAGGGAACATTTAGCTGCAAGGAAGCTATGGTTTTGTCATTTAGTATCAAAGAATTAATTTCTTTGCAAACATTTAGTTTCATAGCGAATATTTGGCAAAATTTAATAACATAAGATTAACTTAGCCGTGACACAGTCCCTTTAAGGCGAAATAATTTTCAAACTAAGGGTCAAAACTCATCGTGTTCTTCTTACATTAAAGTCGATCTTCTTTTGGTGCTTTGAAGAGGTGATGTTCACACTGGTCTGGTTCTAAAACAAAGAACAAGAAAACAATATTACCTGTTTAGTAGATAGACTTTAAGCTTTCTCTACGAGTTAAGGTGGCTATCTACAGGTAATAATGTCACCCTTCGTCACACATTACTTCATAAGATCTTAAGACGTCATTAAATCCGCCATCTTGGATCTCAACATTTATTTATGACGTCAAAATATATTTTAAATTCTTTCTTAATTATTCCAAAGAAATAATGTCTGTGTGGTTTACTTTTCCTACCAGAGTCAGCGTCCAGTAGCAATTGCTGATATTGTTGTACGTAATATGGAAGAGACCATTTAAAATAAGCTGACTGTGTTCAAACCAACTTTGAGAACTTGCATATTATTAAAAAATGAAATCAAAGATCTCTTCGAGATATCGACTTTTTTTGCATGAGGTTAGTATGAGTAGAAGGTTTATCCTGGGCATTGTTGTTCGAACATATCATGGAAGAATTCAAACGTCTTTCAGTTCAAGCATTTTTTATTTTCGCGGAGTAAATGCTGTATTTGTCAGTCGCCACGACTGGGTGCTTTGCGACTCATATACTTTGGCTTGGTTAAAAAGGTAAACTTTGACGTTTGCCTTTAACATGTTTAATCGAAATAGTTGTTTCCTTTCGAGTTAGAAAGATTTCTACTCGGCTTAATGCAGAAAAATAACGCCTGATCGCAGGTTAGGTTACGCACGACAGAGTTACCTTTTGTCTCGTCACGCAATCTTAACCCCACATTGAGAAGTAAATTTTCGTTTGGATATTACCAAAAGCCGCTTCTCCTCGCGTTATTCTTTACCTTACGGCTACACATGCCATTTCTAACGACTACATTTCCAGCAAAACAGTTGCTGTTATTTTTCTAATGGCGATCGATGCATTTACTTCTGAACAGAAGAAACGTTTAACGTTTACTGCTTCCACCGGAAGTAATTTCACAACAGGCTACAAAAACACTTATAAATATCACTTAACACATTTAATGATGTTGCAATTAGCGAAGCGCACTAATGACGTCACAGAATTTGACCCCCGGTGTGAGTCAAAATTCGGACAAACAAACCGCTCTCTGTAAGAGCAATGTATGGTTGGCGGGTACTTTGGAGGCATATTTAGCGATTGTTTCACAAAACCATGGCCAGATTGGCTCGGAATTCGAGAGAAAGCCTTACCTGTGCAACGTAGAAAGCTCAAACCGTGGTTTGAAACAAAAGGTTTGTCAAACAGAGCGATTATTCAATAAATGTGTAAAATGCTTTACTCTCAGTTATTGAATGGATTTTAAAGCCCCGATTTGCTGCCGGGATTTGCTGAAAGAAAACATTTATTTTTATGAGAAATGCAAAACGTTTACACTGCTCTTAGTGGCACATTTTCCAACACAACAGAGCTAACCTCAGATTTATGCCACCACAAAATTACACAGAGAAACGCTCGTCCGATCGGTCCCCTTGCCTGACCCGAATATTTTAAGAGGTCAATTTCGTTACACAATTGTCGCGGCAAATACTATTTAATATACACTGATCGAGCTCGGCAGCTGTAGCTGCAGTCTGTAATAGTAATGGGGATAAATAACAGCTTTATTAAAATCAAACCCGCCGTCAATTCCATTAGAAAGGCGTTTGAATAGCATAATATTTTCGCCCTCTATCTATCATGTGTCGAAACAGATCGGATGACCGGCCATCAGTGCCGTCAAATTCGGGAAGAATTCTGAATTTCTTGCAACCGACGATCTTTCCGGTGCCTAAATGAAGTGTACAAGTGCTACCCTTCGCAATTATATAATTCAATAGTAATTCGCTATCCGCCGCTTAAATTTCTCGGCAGCCTGAATAATTTTGCAGTGGGAATCAAGGTGTTATTGCCGGACATGAGGACCCGCATAGGACATTTTTCTGTTCGCTGTTGGAAGCCAACGTTGCTACAGACGCCATATGTAATTATATAGCAGAATCGCAAAAATGTGTGAATCCTCGCAGTTGGAGGTGAATCTCATCTTGATTGACAATTTCAGCGTAATCACAGCTTGCATTCTATTTGGTTTTTATTTTATTTTTTAACAGAGAAAGATAACAGTTGTACCAGTAAGCGGGATAGCTGAATAATAACGGATCATACTGATCAGTGTACAGTTCTAAAAATCATTTAAAACAATGTTTAAATCTGTTTATCGTTCACTTTGGTTCATTTCACGCAGCGAAGTCACTGCGGCACGGCGTGAAGCCGCGATTGTAAGTTTTTTCTGGAAAACAACGCGTGAAAAATTTAATTTGAGGATTGATTCGATAGTAGTTATATCAATTGTTCGCTATGTCAGTTTTCATTCTGTGTTTGCTTCGGTGACAACTGATTTCGTTTTTCTTCAATGCGAGATGCTCACGTATTTAATTCAGTTTCAGTTTCTTTGTCTTCATCGTAGTCACAACCTTTTATGTTGACTGATAACAGACCTATCACGTTAATAACCGCAAGCAGAGCGCCCGCTAACGTAAACATTATCTGAAAACACAAACTGCACAGTAAGCGATCAAAGATATCGCAATGTTTTTGTTTGCTATTTATAAGCGCGTATCAAAAACTGTCCATGTCGCTAAGGTGTCCATCCATTATTAAATGCAGACACTCTTTCAGCTTGTCGTGAGCTGGTGTGTACAAGAATAGCGAGTATTGTGTTATGAATTTTCACGCCTCGAATAAGTTAGCTGTGCGCCAGAAAATTACCCAGCAAGTTATGGAATAACGAATAAAAAGACGCGAAAAACGTAACACGACACACTGAGCCCAAAGGGGCTTTTGATCGTATGAATGTAAAAACATGTTTCATGCGATCAATTTTCTAAATGTCTTCGCACGAAAAACACGGAAAGCAAGAAAAAGGTGCATTCTTAACAAGCACAATATAAAATCATGGCACTATCAAATCTCTTCAAACTCGAACTACCAAATTATATGCCGATTTCACTTAGAAGTTTTGTAGAAAATCATGGCATTAGCAAATATCCCCACATTCGGACAGCCCCAATTCCCCCTGCCCCTTAAAAACAAAACCTCTTAGAGTTGGATAAAATCGGGAAAAATTTCATAATGCCATAACGTCCTAACTCACAGAATCACGGGCGTGCCACCTAGTGTTTCTGTTGCAGTTCTTGCACTTAGGAGTTTTGTAGAAAATCATGGCATTATCAAGAGAGCTCTCTTGGCATTATCAAATATCCCCACATTCGGACAACCCTAATTCCCCCTGCCCCATGAAAAACCCCTTTGTGGAGTTGAATAGAATCAGGAAAAAAATGCAGGAAGTTTCATAATTCCATAACGTTCTATAAACTCACAGAATCACGGGCGTGCCACCTAGTGTTTCTGTTGCAGTTCTTGCACTTAGGAGTTTAATAGAAAATCATGGCATTATCAAATATACCCACATTCGGACAACCCTTATCCCCCCCTGCCCCGTGAAAAACCCCTTCGTGGAGTTGAATAAAATCGGGAAAAATGCAGGAAGTTTCATAATTCCATAACGTTCTATAAACTCACAGAATCACGGGCGTGCCACCTTGTGTTTCTGTTGCAGTTCTTGCACTTAGGAGTTTAGTAGAAAATCATGCCATTATCAAATATCCCCACATTCGGACAACCCTAATTCCCCCCTGCCCCGTGAAAAACCCCTTCGTGGAGTTGAATAGAATCGGGGAAAAAATGCAGGAAGTTTCATAATTCCAGAACGTTCTATAAACTCACAGAATCACGGGCGTGCCACCTAGTGTTTCTGTTGCAGTTCTTGCACTTAGGAGTTTAATAGAAAATCATGGCATTATCAAATATCCCCACATTCGGACAACCCTTATCCCCCCTGCCCCGTGAAAAACCCCTTCGTGGAGTTGAATAAAATCGGGAAAAAAAATGCAGGAAGTTTCATAATTCAATAACGTTCTATAAACTCACAGAATCACGGGCGTGCCACCTAGTGTTTCTGTTGCAGTTCTTGCACTTAGGAGTTTAGTAGAAAATCATGCCATTATCAAATATCCCCACATTCGGACAACCCTAATTCCCCCTGCCCCGTGAAAACCCCTTCGTGATGTTGAATAGAATCGGGAAAAAAATGCAGGAAGTTTCATAATTCCATAACGTTCTTTAAACTCACAGAATCACGGGCGTGCCACCTAGTGTTTCTGTTGCAGTTCTTGCACTTAGGAGTTTAGTAGAAAATCATGCCATTATCAAATATCCCCACATTCGGACAACCCTAATTCCCCCTGCCCCGTGAAAACCCCTTCGTGATGTTGAATAGAATCGGGAAAAAAATGCAGGAAGTTTCATAATTCCATAACGTTCTTTAAACTCACAGAATCACGGGCGTGCCACCTAGTGTTTCTGTTGCAGTTCTTGCACTTAGGAGTTTAGTAAAAAATCATGGCATTATCAAATATCCCCACATTCGGACAACCAAATTGTTTGTTCGCCCAATTCCCCCTGCCCCTTAAAAACCATTTAGAGTTGGATACAACCTGGAAAATTATGCAGGAAGTTTCATAATGCCATAACGTTCTTACTCACAGAATCACGGGCGTGCCACCTAGTGTTTCTGTTGCAGTTGTTAAATATTTGCACTTAGGAGTTGTAGAACAGTATGGCATTATCAAATATCCCCACATTCTGACAACCAAATTGTTTGTTCCCCAATAAATGTAATGAAATAGTTGGTTTAGTAACAGTAAAATAATTGAATTTCTCGCAATCATCGATATTTTCGATTTTGACTTTTCGCATCACTCGGTTTGGCCACGTTGTAAACAAAGCACGGAACAGACTTACCTGGACACAGTGCATTCAATCCGGTCCATCGATGTGAAAATTCTATCTGATCGAAACATAAAATTAAAAAAATCTGCAGGCAAGCTTATACAGGTGCTTTTGCATAACAGACACAACAAACCTTTTCTATTACCGACAGAACAATTCTCTTTTCGTGCGCCAGTAACATGAACGATTTGGCATATTATGTGAAGTATCTTCCTGGCGCCCGGTCCAGGCCGCTTCATTCAACTTCGTTAGAATGATGACCGATTCAGTTGACCAATGTCGATATGACCATCGTGCTATTGAAGCATACAATTCTCAAATCAAAATATGTTTGTAGTGACATACCTGACTTTTTTTCCGCCAAGCGAGTTCGCGCGCCGCTTAACATAATTTATTCTACCGCCAGACACGAAAATTGATCCACGTAACGTATAAGTGTTGACAACATCATCTTACGAGACCGCGCGCAGCTTCAGTCCAAGAAAATCTGGAGCTTTTCGTCTTCTCATTCTGCGATACAGTGCTCAAGAGCATAATTTTAAAGCGACGAAAACGAAGCTGTGGCCCAGTTTTGCGGACTACATTCTTGAAAGCAGGGGAATTAATTTTAAATTTATTTTTTCCCCTACAAATGTTTGATGTTATATACAAATGCTTTCTGGTGTTTTGTTTTGTTTTTTGTTCGTCAATTATTATTACTTTAGATCCTTGTTATTCATATTTAATATTGACTTTGCTTGCATAGCACGGCTAATAAAAAAATACGATCTCCCCACATCACTTTAATTGCCGAATCCTGCAGATTCATAAAGTTATTTTTAGCGAAAGTCTTGGCGAACATCTCATTACATCTGTCAAGTGATGAGTTGTGACTGATGTTTTGCACTCCTCCTGCGAGCTTTACCGAGCTTCAAATTGCAAGATCTGTCAACACGCCTATTGTTTACTATTTCGAAATCGGTGCACTGAATGTACCCATGGCCGACACTATCGCAGGTTGCTAAGGCGTGCGGGTCCTCATGCTTCGACTAATAAATTCAATTTTGGGCCATTTTTTGGATACCTTCAATCTGTTTTCACTTACTAAAGCAAAAATGTTTGGAATCTATCATTTTTCTGCCTTTCTCGCCCCTTTTTTCTTGTCAAGAATGCGTCCCCTCCATACAAAGCCTTTGCCCAAACTAAAATTGTTGTCCGACTCACGCGGGGGGGGGGGGGGGGGGGGGGGTATCATGTGGCGGAATCTATTTTTAGTAATAGTGCGCTTCGCTAGATGATGTTGCAATTCTAAATTGTGCAACTCAGCAGAAATAATCAATTGTCACGAAATGAGTTCCCTTTGGTTAACTATTAGCAACGTTTTAGTGTGTGAAAGACTTGTACGAGTACAAATTTGCGTTGTTAATCGTTTTAGGTTAAATTAATATTAGCGCCTAAAGACTTGTACTAGTAAAAATTGCGTTCTTAATTGTTTTAAACTTCACTGCCTTCGAGCGCTGAACCGCTTACATTCTTAATTGGTTATGTGACGTAAGATTTGGGCTACTCACGTTTTTGATTCTTATATAATGTTTGTAAATTTGACAAGTCACGTTTTTTCTACAAGAACGGAAGTGCTGAAGCACAACTATAGAGTGACACTTTACAAGTCACGCGCTTTGATCACCCACAGCGGAAAGTATTCCCTTGAGAGTTAACAAGAATGCGATCCCTTCCAGTTCAGATTTGAGTCCACGTAAACGCTATTCTCCTACTTTTTTGCTTGTAAACAAGCAAAAAAGTCGAAAAAAAGGGCTGAAAATCTGCCAACCTCGAAATTTAATAATCTATTTGTTTAAAATTTTGTCAATCAAAATGTAACAGATGTTATTACATATTTGAGCACTTAATCAAAGCTCCTAGCCCTCATTATCTTGATTATTTAACTACAAATAATTGAATTTCATAGGTTAAATATTACCAATAATGTGCATTTATGATGTCATAACTCCATAGAGGTTTACCTGTCAATCAAAACTTCATCAACTATGGGAAGCGAATTGTGAGCTCTTAAAAACCATGTAGAGTTTACCATGCTTTGAACGGTTTATTATGCTCCTGATACCAAGCAACAAGCCCTCTTAGAAGAAACCTTGTTAATTACCTTTGAAAGGGTAAGGCAGGATACTGAATGTTTATCACCAATGGGCTGTTCACCAGTTAAATAAACCAGGTAATATCCAATCCAAGGTTGGGTAGTTTCTATAACACAAATTAAAAACACAGTTTAGCCAATACTGTTGGCTATAAAATAACAAGCAAACTCCTATAACATTCATATTGTACTTTAATGATGTTTTATACCGTTAGCAACTTTGATCATGGTGAAACAAAGATGCTTGCATTTACCTAAAATTGATCAGCCTTTACACAGTTTTTTAGCTCTTTACCAGTCTTCAGTAGAATACGCATAATTTCACCTTTTTTTTCTTTACTTTTTTGGTCCTTTTTCAGGTCATTTACCCAGATGAACCTCCAAGCCCCTCCACAGAACTCCTTTAGATTTTCTTCAACTAATTCGCCATTATTAAGATGAAATAACAGGCTTGGCAGGATCGAAAACCAGTGGATTGTTTATTGTTTACGGTGTAGCTACCATTGCGTGCACGTTGTGCGGACCTATATTACGTCACGAATTTGCATCACGTGACCAACCATGTGCGTTGTTCTCGCTTGGATTCGCCATGTTGTTTTTATTTTCTTTACCTTGTTGAGCATTTTGGACCTAACGAAACAGTCGGTAAGAGTCATATTATTTGCAAAATGTACCTACATGTACTTCGATTCGTTTCCTATGTTTACTAGTTCATATTTGTATTTGTAGAAAACCTGAACTATAGTTGGTATGCCTGAACTGAACCTGGATTGTTAGAGTGTAATCTTGAAACCTGGATCGTATCATGTATTAAAAGTTCTGAGTTTTTGACGTTAAATTTGACTTTGAATCACTACATAGCACTTGGGCTGTGTAACAGTTTTCGACTTCTTCGCCTTGGAAGTTATCGGAATTGGAAATTTGGTGGATTGTGTGGAATGCGAACGGCGAAACGATTTGTTGTGTTTACGGAATATGTCAGACGAACAACCTGAATCGCCACTGGAAGCGAATGGATTCTTCGATACCGCAGCTAATGGTACGAGCGACGAAATTGGAATGGAAGAAAGGAGAAGCACAAGGGATAGACAAGCTAGTGTTATGCAAGACAGGGAAGGCGTCTTAAACGAAAAGAAACTCGCTCTTCAAAAATCACGCGCCGCCCATATTGGAAATTTGACGAAGGTTTATAATGAAATTGTTCACCTTACCGAAAGCGATTCAAGTCGTGAAGATGTGTCGAAGAAATGTGCGAGATTTGATGAATCTTGGCGTAAATTCGTGGACGCTCACGAAAGTTATCTGAAATTATTGGATCCTTTTATGGACACCCTTGTTTTGGAACAGACACAGAAGACATACGATGAACAGCTGCAACGAAAGCTCAATCTCGACTTCACCGTGCGATTATGGTACAAGGACAGAGAACCCGAACGAGGAGATAACTATAGTGAGTTTTCTCGCGGAACGCAAAGGAGTAGACGAAGTGGGGTTTCCACGTCGAGTTCAAGATTGTCTACAGTGTCTAGAAAAAAGGAGAAATTGGCCCTGGCGCAATTGAATCTCCGACAGTTAGGGATTAGACAGCAGTTTGAACAGGAAATGCAAGAAATTCGAAGGAAGAAGGAGCTAATAGAAGCAGAAATGGAGACTGAAAGGGCGGCAGTCTCTCTTCAGATTTATGAAGAGGAAAGCATGGAACAATCACGCGAGAAATCCTTCCTGGGTTATTTAGAGCCTTCACAAAGGAGTAAAATTCCAGATAGCTCAAAGGTCAGTGTGAATGATCATTTAGACAATACAACCATAGTTACTTCAACCCTGTCGAATCGGAGAGCAGCCTTACCCCGTAGGACTGAGCAGGTTGATTTAATTTGTCCTGGATCTGTGGAGCCAACTGATTCTATTCCGGCGTTGACTACTTTGGCTGGAAATGTGTCGACCGCGCCGGCACCCATTATACGAAACCCACAGTGTACACCTCCCAACCTTGTGACAAGTAGGAGTTCCTTGCCAAAAATTGAACCCAGGCAGACATCAGTTGGACAACGTGTTAGTGAAACTTGGTCCTCTTCTTGGCAGATGCCTCGACCCTATGTGCCGCCAGTCGTGAAAGTAGAACCAGCAAATGAGCAGTTCGATAGTGGTCAAGAGATGGTAAAGGCTTTGAGACAGGTAGTTTCCTCACCTAAGGTTGAGTATCATCGGTTTGATGGTGATCCATTGAAGTACGTCACCTTTATGCACAATTTTGAAACCTATTTGGAAAGGGATAATCCGGATGAGTCCAGGAGATTACAACTTCTCATACAACACTGCACAGGAAAGGCAAAGGAAGCTATCGAAAGTTGTTCAAATCTGCGTAACGATGGTTACCGAGTAGCAAAACAAACCTTACGGGAGAACTTTGGAAAACCGCATGTGATTGCGGAGGCTCATGTTAAGAAGTTGTTGAATCTGCCTTGTATGAAGAGTGTGGATGGACCTTCGTTGTTGGAGCTCAGCAGACATTTGGACACCGCAGATCGCACTTTGAGCGGCATGGGTGCTGAATTTGTGTCCGATCTTAATCACATGAACACTTTGCGAGAGCTCGCAAAGAAGTTGCCAATGTTTCTAAGAGGGAGATGGACCGAGTGTGCTGGGAGGATTATTGCAGCCGACCGCAGACCTAAGTTTCAAGACTTTGTAGCATTTGTCAAGGAAAGAGCTAAATTGGTGGACAACGAGTTTGGCCGAGATATGGTTACTGGAACTTTGAGACACCTCCTAAAAGAAACAAAATGAATCAAAGTGGAAACTTCCCAAGCCTGTCAGCATTTGCCACTGGAACTGGACCAACTCACGATGGTCAAAACGAGAATGCTAGAGGATCGAAATTTGTGGATGCCCCCGCGCCTTGTCAAGTTTGCACAAAGCAGCATGACGTTTGGAAGTGTGGTAAATTCAAAGGCCTCACCTATGAAGAGAAGTGGAAAATTGTGCAAAGTGGTGGACTGTGTAATAAGTGTCTAGTTAAGGGACATATTGCCAAGGAGTGCCCGAAAGTAAATTTCAAGTGTCAAAGGCCTGGTTGTGGAGGTAGTCACCATACCCTGATGCATCGCCCCGCTGCTGGAATTCGAAGAGACCTTAACAGTATGAACAGAAACACTGCTAGTCAAAACAGTAACTTTGCAACCGCTGCTATTGCAGAGCAACATTTGCAACCAAGTCAAGGGACTGCTAGGTCAGGTGACGTTACTGGGGCCGGTGATGGAAATGGAATTGCTGTGGCAGCTACTGGGGCTGGAGAAACAAGAGTGTGTCTGGGAATTATCCCTGTTAAGGTTCGAGGGAAGGGCAACGAGATTATTCAGACATATGCCCTTCTTGATAATGGATCAGAGGTGACATTGTGTCATGAACGATTAGCTAACAAACTTGAGCTGGAAGGAGAAAGGCTTAACTTTACGCTGACTGGAGTGACTGGTTCAACTCAGATGGAGAGTCGTGTGGTAGACTTGACTGTAATGTCTATGGATGAGTCAGTTGTGGTGGAGTTACCGAGTGTAAAGACAGTCGCACAGATGCCTATCTCTCCAAGTTGTATTCCAAAGAAAGAAGATCTTGCTTGCTGGCCTCACCTACGAGGCATTGACATTCCCGAAGTTGGAAATAGAGAAGTTTTGTTGTTGATTGGTCTTAAAGAAAAGCCTAGTCTCTTCCTCCCATTAGAGATTAAAGCTGGTGCAATCGACGAGCCAATAGCTATCCGTTACAGCCTGGGGTGGACAGTGATAGGTCCGATGGGTGAACGCAAAGAAGATGAACATTGTTCGGTGAACTTTGTCCGAGTTACATCTGCGGATGACATGGATTTGGGCGGATGTTGTTTGCATGAGAATCTTTCGACTAAGGCAATTGACAAAACTGGGGTGAAATTTGAAACTGCAATGTGGTCAGAGAGTGTTGGCAATTTTGAACACAGGGAACCCATCGAGAGGCTAGAGCAGCGAGCTGTTGTAAATCTCCCTCCGTTAAAGGAAGAAAAGGAAGAATTAATTGACTGTGACATTGACAATGAAACCCTGCACCAGCAACTTGAACGGCTTTGGAAGACAGATTTTGGAGACTCTGTTATTGGGACAACAGTCTCACCATCAGTTGAAGACAAGTTAGCCTTGAACAAAATGGAGGAATCCCTACAAAGAGTTGGAGAGCATTTCCAAGTTGCATTGCCATGGCGACAAGGATGCCCAGAACTACCAAACAATAGACCTGTGGCGGAACAGAGGTTACAACTTCTAAAGAAGCGACTCCTTAAGGATGAAGATCTACTCCTGAAGTACCGTACCACAATGCAAGAGTACATAATGAAAGGTCATGCCCAGAAAGTTCCAACAGAAGAGCTGAATTTGAAAGAGAAACCAGTCTGGTACCTGCCATATCACCCTGTGACACACCCGTTGAAGCCAGGGAAGGTTAGAGTTGTATTTGACTGTGGTGCGAAATATCGTGGAACCTCCTTGAATCAGCAATTATTGCAAGGCCCTGATTTGACAAATCCGCTTGTTGGAGTGTTGATTAGATTTCGGCAAGAGCCAATAGCTATTGCAGCCGATATAGAAGCTATGTTCCACCAAGTCTATGTTGACCCCGAAGATAACAATGTGTTGAGGTTTCTTTGGTGGCCTGATGGGGACCTGGAGAAAGAACCAGAAGAATACCGCATGGTGAAACACCTGTTTGGTGCAACCTCCTCGCCTAGTTGTGCCAACTTCTGCCTACAGAAGACAGCGTCGACATGCCTGGAAGAGTTTGACCCTGAAACAATTCAGACTGTGATGAGAAACATGTACGTTGACGACCTGATGAAATCTGTTTCTTCTCCTGAAACCGCAATAAAGTTGTCAACACAGTTACGAGAGCTACTGAAGAAAGGAGGGTTTAGGTTAACCAAGTGGCTTAGCAATGACAGAGATGTACTGGTTGAGATTCCTGAGTGTGAGAGAGCAAGTTCTGTAGTTAACCTAGACATAGAGGACTTGCCAACTGCATGTGCCCTTGGATTGAAGTGGAATATAGAAGCTGACAAGTTTGTCTGGGATGTGTCAACCAAAGTTCAGACTCTGGCCAAGGTAAAGCCAATGACGAGACGTGGTATCCTTTCACTTGTGAGTTCGTTGTTTGACCCGTTAGGATTCATTGCCCCTTATGTTATGAAAGGAAAACTTTTACTACAAGACCTCTGCCGGAGGAAGTTGAGCTGGGATACTGAGATAGAAGAACAAGACAAAGTTCAGTGGTCTCATTGGCTGGAGGATCTTTTGAAGTTGGAAGAAGTCCAAGTTGACCGATGCTTCAAACCAAAGCATTTTGGCGAAATTAAGAATGTTCAGCTGCACATTTTCTCAGATGGATCGCGTGTGGGGTACGGAGCAGTAGCCTATTTACGCCTTGTTGATGTCTTTGACCAAATCCATTGCAGCTTTGTTATGGGGAAAGCCCGATTGGCTCCCATTCACGAAATAACGATACCGAGATTAGAGTTAACTGCCGCGGTTATTTCTGTTAAGTTGAGTGGAATAATCAGAGAAGAGTTGGAAATTGAAGTGGATCGAGTGAATTATTGGACTGACTCTACTACAGTGCTGAAATGCCTTAACAATGACTCTAAACGGTTCCACACCTTCGAGTCAAATCGCCTCACGGCCATTCGCAGTGGATCATCCGTTTCAGACTGGAGATATGTCAACCGAGACGACAATCCAGCAGATGATGCATCAAAAGGGTTAAGGCTTGATGACATGACAAGGAATAGTCGGTGGTTGAATGGCCCTGCATTCCTCTGGAAAGAAGAAAACTGCTGGCCTTCAATGATTGAAGTACCTGAGCTAAAGGACAGTGATGCTGAAGTAAGAAAGGAAAGTCGAATTTATGCTACTAGTGTAGCACAAGATCCATTTGACAGCTTGATACATCACTACTCTTCCTGGTGGAAACTGAAGAGAGCATTCGCTTGGCTGTTACGCTACAAGCAGTTTATACGAAGCAAAGTTTGTAAGAAGAAAGATGCTACCCTTAATGATGGCTGTCCTTCTGGCAAACCAGAAGTAAGAATTGGAAACCTAACAGTCGTTGAGCTTCAGAAGGCTGAAGAAGAAGTAATTCGACGGGTGCAGAAGTCGGCATTTCCAAATGTGTATAAGGCACTCGTCAACATGTCGTCTGGTTCAAGTGAACGACAGATCAAGAGGGTCATAAAGAAAGAGGGATCCTCGATTTTCAAGTTGAATCCGAAGTTGAGAAATGGGTTGTTGTCAGTTGGTGGAAGACTGGAGTGTGCTCCAATAGATGAAGATTTGAAGCATCCATTTATCCTTCCCAGTCACCACCATGTCACAGAACTGATTATCCAGTATCATCACATTAAGGTTGGCCACCTCGGTCAAGAATCCGTTCTGACGTCCCTGAGGGAAAGGTTCTGGGTTGTAAAGGGACGTTCTGCAGTGCGTCGTGTGTTAAAGAAGTGTCTTGATTGCCAGAGAAGGAAAGCGCCCACTGGAGAGCAGTTTATGGCCAAGTTGCCCGAAGACAGAATTACTCCACATGAACCTCCCTTCACATATGTTGGTGTGGACTATTTTGGGCCTATAGAGGTGAAGCAAGGAAGAAGTCGAGTTAAACGTTGGGGTTGCCTATTCACATGCTTAACTGTCCGTGCTATACACTTGGAAGTTGCACATAGCCTGAATACAGATTCCATGATCAATGCACTGAGGAGATTCATTAACCTCCGAGGATACCCGAAAGAGATTCGCAGTGACTGTGGCACAAATTTTACCAAAGCAGATAAGGAGCTTAAGGATGCTGTTAACGAGTGGAATCAGCAAACAATCAGTGGGTTTTGTGCGCAAAGAGGTATCGAATGGATCTTTAACCCTCCTGCAGCAAGTCACATGGGGGGATCATGGGAGAAAATGATAAGGTCTGTTCGCCAAATCCTGAAGGCTCTTTTGAAAGAACAGGTGGTATGCGATGAAGTGTTGTCGACTGTTCTAACAGAAGCAACTAACATTCTAAACAGTAGGCCGTTAACACGAAATAGTGATGACCCAATGGATGAAGAACCCCTTACACCAAATCATCTGTTGCAGCTGCGACCATGTGCCAGTTTGCCCCCTGGAATCTTTGAGAAGGAGGATTTGCATTGTAGACGACAGTGGAGACAAGCGCAGTACTTAGCAAGTGTATTCTGGAAACGGTGGATTAAGGAATATCTTCCTACCCTCCAAGAACGAAAGAAGTGGAATGAACCGAGAGAGAACCTTAAGGTTGGTGAACTCGTTCTTCTGGCAGATGAGAATTACCCAAGAGGTCAGTGGCCATTAGCCCGAGTTGTGGAAGTGTTTGAGAGTGAAGATGGATATGTGCGTTCTGCAAAGGTGCTAACAAGTTGCACTGTTGTGACTCGTGCAAAGCGTCGACGAGAAAGAGAAATCAAAGTGACGAGAACTGTTCTTACCCGACCAATCACCAAGTTGTGTCGCCTTGAAATGTCAAGTCCTTAAGCAATTTGTACTGTCAGGAACATTTCCTTCAAGTATGATGCATTTGACATGTATGCTGGACATTGTAAAGTTGCGGTTAACATGGATCAAACTTTGTATACTCATCCTGTCAATCACGAGTGGACAACAACGAGTGGACACCACTTAATGACATTTAAAGTTGTGTTTTATTGACGAACAAAGAACTGTGTATTTACCTAAAATAAGGATGTTTAAGTTCGCAACGTTAGCTGATAAGTATGGTGTAAATGAAACTATTTCTAGAATGTTCATTTAGGGACCGGTGTAGCTACCATTGCGTGCACGTTGTGCGGACCTATATTACGTCACGAATTTGCATCACGTGACCAACCATGTGCGTTGTTCTCGCTTGGATTCGCCATGTTGTTTTTATTTTCTTTACCTTGTTGAGCATTTTGGACCTAACGAAACAGTCGGTAAGAGTCATATTATTTGCAAAATGTACCTACATGTACTTCGATTCGTTTCCTATGTTTACTAGTTCATATTTGTATTTGTAGAAAACCTGAACTATAGTTGGTATGCCTGAACTGAACCTGGATTGTTAGAGTGTAATCTTGAAACCTGGATCGTATCATGTATTAAAAGTTCTGAGTTTTTGACGTTAAATTTGACTTTGAATCACTACATAGCACTTGGGCTGTGTAACATACGGCTTAGGTGTATACACTTTATTCGATGGTTAAACAAACACGTGCAGATTATTTTGTGAGTTGCGTAGTATTTTAAACCATCGAATAAGGGATTTTTTTTTCCACAATCTTTTCCACTTAGTTTGGGTCCGTATTCCGTAAGTTTGTCTGTCCGTATTTTTGCCCTGTGCTACAGTGTAAAAACGTGGCATAATTTTGCGCGTTCTTTTGCCCTAATAGGTTAAAATGGCGCAATAATTTAGAGCGGTTTTCACTTGGGTGTCGAAAGTAAATTGCGTTTGCTTTGGTTTTGAATTACTACGCTTAGTGATTGGCTTAAAAACCTCGAGCCACTTTCTCAGCCAATCAGAAGTAAAACCAAAACCAATCGTGACTAGCTCGCGCACGTTTTTTTATAGTACCTGTAAGAGGGCTCCAGGTCACGTGTGCATACCACCCGGCACTGTTTTCAATCTCATGAAAGGTGACTGTTTTAATTTTGACACTCAAACCCGGAACGTCTTTGATGTATTCACACTCTGAAAAGAAAAGAAAGAACATAAAACCGTTCATTTTAAACTTACACTAAAAGAACGGCTTTGTCAAAAAGAGGATTTGTGAAAAACATGATTTGTGGCTAATGTCAGGACCCGGCAAAGGGACTTTTAAGAGACCTTTCTGCCTTGGCAAACTCGTTAAACATCGTGATCAAAGTCCAAAAATCCGGGTCGAGGTCGAAAACATAAATGATGAAAGCAATATCGCTTTTTATCGCATACGGATACCCGAGCGTACAAAAATCACAAGTCGGAATCAAGGCTTGCTTGGTGGTTCTCGTATTGTATGAATTTTTAACAACTCTTACTTGCTGCCTGTGCAAGAACATCTAGAGCTCGTCGCGGGCGTAGATGACGACGAGAGACATTTGAAGGTACTCCTACGAAAATAAAATTTCAGCAGTTAATTTTAGATACCAAATATGAAGAGGAAATAAATTAAGTTAAGTATAATTTCCAGAGGTGAATATATAAGAATCAGACATTCCGATTGGTTGAGAATCGCGGCTTTTTACTTGCACATTAACACTAAATTGTTTGCCTCAGACTCAGTGAACATTGGTGAATATTTACCTCGACTTTCCTCTCGGTAATTTTGTTACCGATATTCACTTTGCCTTCGGAGAATAATAGTTAAATTTATTTCCTCTTTATAATAGAGGCATGGGCCGAACTAGGAGAATATTGGCTGATCATCTGCGTCTTTCTGGTCCGTACCGGAAAGACTGCGGTACGATCCCGAGCTAATGAGGATAAAAAATAATTTATACTGTATGGGCTCTCCCTGCACTGTTGCTTGCATTTGCTGTTAACGTTCTTAATCCAAAGACCGTGTGGGCATTGAAAAGCCAGACCCCAATAAAATCCAATCACATAAAACTAAAACCAGCAACAATTATTGACGAAAAACGCATGCGTCTCTTTTCCCATTTTTTCCTTTGCGACAGAAAAGAAGGAAAAGCAATTGTCAGTGTTTGGTTGGAATTGATAAGTTGTTACCTGCATTGCTTTTAGTAGTACATTTGTCTTCACAAGAAACAAAAGAAGATGCCTGAAAAAAAAAAACAAACAACATTTGGAATAACCTCACATCGAACTTAAAAAACTCTTAAAACTATTTCATCTTTTAAATTTCATTTAAAATCAAAATTAATGGAGGAGTTTTTAACATAGATTAATTAGGAGTAATTCATTTTATCCAAATTTTTATCATTGTAATTTTTTATCATTGTAATGTTTATCATTGTAATTTTTTATAATTTTAAAATTGTAATTTCTACTGTAATTTATTGTCACTGAAAAGCCCCGTAAGGGGAGTGTCAAATTAAAGTATTGTATTGTAATGTATTGTAATTAAACAATAAAAAAAAATCTCTAAAAGGATCTTACATCGTAATATTGTCAAACTGAATCTAATGATCACTTTACTGAAAGGGACCAAATCACTCAAGTTCTTGATTTTTGTATAATTGATCAAAGAACTGCAGATTGAAGAAATAAAATAATGAAATGCAAAACCTCAGTACAGGTTCTTTGCATTGAGTGGTTCGTACCGCGCTCACATCAAACCGATGTGACTTTCGTACCGGAACGAGAATCTTGATGTGGTAGAGCTACATTGTATCCGGCTAACCTAAGGGGAAGATAATTACTTTCCGGATTTTACTGGTTGTTGTTTTTTTCTTCTTTTTTTACGTATGTCGATATAGCCATAATTAAAGGAGCTACGTCGGGAAGAAAGGTCAATGTTGAACACGTTTAATCATTTTTTTTTTTCGTTAATTATTACTTTTTTTATTTTTTTCCTCCCAAGCAAAATATTAATGTTTCTATCAATTTGACAGTCAAAGTATCATTTCGTCAGAACCAGTTTGCGATTGTCGTGCTTCACTTAAAATTGTTTGTCGGTGATGTATTACTAGTAACACTAACAGTTGTGGCAAATACCTAAATACCCAGAGTAGAAATTAAACGGGTAACGCAATGCGCATCTTTATCAAGAAAGCCTGAAAAAAATCGAGTTTATTTTCCGTGTGGTCAGACAAATTCTTTGTTTATTGGTGCATTAATGCAAGCCCGTTTTATTCCTGACACTTGAAATGATTCCCGTCAATTGAAGAAAAGGTAGAACATCACTGCTATAAATACTCTAAAGAAAACGATTAAAAACAATGCAATGTCTGCATATATCAATGACAAAAAGTTTACTTCTATCTAAAAAATACTATAAGTTATCTTGTAATGAATAAGATCCACATTTTTGTTCCTTCCCGTAACTTCATAAAGTTTTTCCCGTCCCGCAATCGGTCCCGCAATCAAACGGCTCTAAAAGGAAGTCGTTATATGATCGCCAACTCAGAACGTCTGACTTGTCAAAACAATTTTCAAGCAAAAAGTAGTTTGGGCACATGTTATATCCTTGATAAGATTCCGTGCCGTCGATAGCGTAAACACTGCCTTAATTCTCTCAAGATACGAAGTGAGCGGATGTAATAGCATGACCCTTTGATCCCAGAATTCTTCCTACGTGCGTGAAATCAATCCCTTTGTATACCTGACGTGTTTTAATTGCAGAGGATGCTCTTTAACTAAACATTTTGGGAACATATCTTTCGAATACAATAAAGCGGTTTTTTCTAAAACAATCTAGTGTTTTTGCTGCATTCTGTAAAAGTGTCTAAAACGCGTTCTGCGTGTAGCTAACGCGCGGATTAGAAAACTTTAAAAGATGCATCACACAGCTTGCAGGATTACTGTTTAAAATGAACCGAACATACTACCGCAAAATGTAACTACGCCTTAAATCGATGTGAATATAATTTGAACTTGCTTATTATCGTTCTCAATGAATTCTACTTGCCGCCTCAGTGTTACAAAGCACAATCTTTCACGAAACCTCACGAACTGACTTCAAGGGGGTGCGTGTGCATCACGCGTGATCTCGCGAACGGCGATAATGCTTTCGACGCTTGATGAAGACAGCGCTAGCACCGCCAGGCGGAATACCCAAGTTTAGGTTGGTAAGGGATTTATAACTAAACCTTAAGCAAAGAAAGCCTTGCTCGAAATCGAAACGTAAGCCTTTCGCGTGTCAAACAATCGGTTGCAAACCTATTACTGTTTCCGTAACAGACTCAAGTTTCGGTCTCTTATGTACGTTAGGGATTTAAAGCATTTTTACACGTCCTACTGCAACGAAAGTAATTTCACATAAAGAGACCACTAAAAGATAAAAGATTTTAGCTTAATCGACAAATATTTTATGGTATATTACATTGTCGAAAACTCTTGTTATGCGCGCGTGAAATTACATAGGATGTCAGCTTGTGACACGCACCGACCTGCAGCTTTCTAATAAATGGATGTCATCTGATTTTCTCGGAAAAACGAATGCCTGTTTGTGCAATTGTGCTATGCTTAGGTTGACTAACGCAAACTCATATGTTCACGTAAAAGTTGTTATTTAACGACTAGTATATAAGGAGACATATCTCTCACCTCGCTCTCCGGGGACAATCGAAGCACACGCTTCGGGCACAGGCACAATCGGCCTCTTGTAGACAACTGTTGTGATCTCTCGGTCTCTGTAGTCACTAACATCGCTAAAAACACCAGCAGTACTTTAAAGGCCATGTTGATGCGATATTGGTCAAGTCATAGTAATTTGAGGCAAATTATTGAAGCAAGAAGCGATGACCCGTTTTCAGCTCAGATCCAAGGAATTGCGCGGCGTAAAACAAAATGGCTGACTCAGACGCTTTATTTTGCAGTCACAAAAGCAATCACGACTCGGCCATTTTCAAGCAGTTCAGGCACTAGCGTCTACAGAAATACTTCTCCGGGATTTATGAATACAATGTTGATGAAACTGCCTTGCAAACAAACAACAAGCAGGCTTTGATCGAAACTTTGAGATCAGCCCTGTATGTGATTTCCTCGGGATGCTATCTGGTGACTTCCAATGCAACTTACGTCATACCCAAAGAAACCGAAAATATGTTCTCTTGCCAGAAGACTCAATGAATGCGTAAATCCACTAAAGCAAGGTTTGTCTCCCCACAAGACTGTAAGCAAAGCCTGTTTCTGTTCGTACCGTCCGCACAAGTTTAAATGTCTTCTGCGTACGTTGGTAAATACGTAAATCGTAAATTAATCAAAGAAGGGTCACGAAAGTCTTCTTCGCGTGGATATCCGATATGCGGAAACGCATCGAACAACAATGCATTCTTTGCCAAAAATAATTATCTTTCAATTGACCAATGAAAATTGCAGCTAATAGGAGATTAAATGTGAGTGATTGAAAGAGGAATTTGAGAATTTATTACCCAGTCAACCCGAGCTGGAGATCCAGAATTACGTAGGGACTAATTTTAGCGTATAATTCTTAGAATCCAAAACAATTGCTTTTCGGCACTCGTGACGAAGCCAGTGACATGCATTGACTTGTGCCTCTAGGTCGACCACTTTGCTTTCACTAAACGGCTCTGTGTTGTTTCTCCTAGAACTATGAGCTACTGTATATATGGGACATCGGCAATACTTCTTGGTCTGAGATATTAGTCCAGTCCCTGAACTCTCTCTTCCGCACTAATATTAACTAATATTATTTTTATCCAAAGGCATCCCCTGCACTTTCTTCTCTAGTTATTTTAATGCCTTAGTGATAGCCAGACCGTCTGGGGTTTACACTATGCAGGAAATGCTCCAAAATACCTTTAAGGTAATGCACCTATCAATGTTAAGCTCGAGGGGGGGGGGGGGGGTCGGGCACGGGAATTTGATCGTGAGGTCGGTCCCCAGGGTAGGGATTTTGATCGAACGTGATCCCCTGCAACAAGGTTTGAAGGACATCTGACCACCTTTCATTGCTCCCAGGTGGGGATTTGACTTTTTTTTATAGAAATTGTCAAAATCCCCACCCCTCTCCCGACCCCACCCCCCACCCTCGGGCTTAACATTGATAGGTGCATTACTATTGTTAGCGGCTACTAAACTTGAAGCACTAAATAAGAGAATCATTGGATTCATACTTGGGGATTACTCGTCCCCATACAGCAGTCTTCTCAAGAAAGTCAACTCCACCTCATTAGCTAATAAACGCGTTCAAAATTGCCTAATATTATCATATAAAAGCCTGTTTTCCCCCATTTTCCAGCTTACATGAAAACTGAAATAAAGTTTATGTATGTATGCATGTACTAATTTTAGCGATTTTAGCGATTTGGGCCAAAATCGCTAAATTTTGTACTCGCTAAAATTTGTCTCGGTCGAATTTAATACGCGTTAAATTAATACCCCCGCCCGCCAGGAGGAATGCAAAATTAAATATAGTGGCCAGAAAAAAACGCTTTAATTAGCAGTCGCTAAAAATAGTAACCTTAAGGTATTCAAAAACAACAGGTGGACTGCATTTGATGCGATACGGCTGTTTATTGTAAGAGACCGGTCGTTGTTTATCGCCTAGGGGGTCCTAGGATTTTTTTGTGGGGGTAGGGTTCACTTGATTTCGAGATGAGTTAAAGGAGGATCTAGATCTCGAGAAAACACTCAGTCTCAATGGAGTTAGCCATTAGATGCAAAACAGATGTACACAGGATACTTTAATGCTTGAAATGTTAGTTATCAGTGTCAGACGCATTTCCACTGAGCAATTTTAGAAGGCCCAAATATAGCAATTTTCTGCAGGAACATGCTCCCACAACCCCTTGATGGCTTACGAACTCGCAGTTAACCTCTATATAACCTGGGTAGGCGCGCTCTAGCCTTTTAGGTTTTTGTCAGTTCTTGTGCACTTTTCTCAGAAACGTAGCATAATTCTAATACACTGGATAGCTAGTGAATTGACCAGTGCAAAGCGTTATTCACCATCCGAGGGCCATATACAACTTGGCCCAGGTCCAAAACTGACACTGCCTTGTCCTATTTCTTGTGGTTCAAGTAGCATAGCAGATTCTTTGTTTTGACATACAGTAAAAGCAGCAACAGCTCTTCGACAATTTCTTGTTTGGTGTATCAGGGGCCCTGGAGGCTTTAGTTACCTTTGTAAATTCACTCACAAAGAATGGATCCAATCAAAAGTCACTATTCAGGTCACAGGAATGCCCTATAAATTCCATTAGCTGATAGCCATTCTGTAATTTTGATCCAGAATGGGACCAACATTCGCTAGAAGTCTTGCTATCAACAATATACATGTCAGTGACAAGCGCTGATCTAATCTATTCTGGGTTCAAATCCCACCGAAATTAAGGAATATATTTTGCCAAGTGTGGTTCCCGCCTTTCTTTCTAACTAGGGTTGGCGTTCAGAGAAATTACTAGGTTACTTTATAGCTATAAAACCCTCGGACGTAAAAGCAAACTCAACCCCCACCATCGTACAAGGGGGATGGAACCCCTCCCTAGGGTTTTCGTTGTGTTAAGGTACAACAAGCGAAATTATTTTGCACTGAGTAGAAAGCCCTTAGCTTACTCTGCAAAATAAAATTGACTGTGACGTCACGTGACGTCATTAGAGCCGCCCTTTTGGATCCGCCATCTTGGATTTAACCATTTTCTTAGAATGTCAGAAAATAACAAAATCTGATATAAAATCATGCCAGAATGCTTATGAAATGTAAAAACAAAAAAAATCTTACAATTCTGTATCAAAAAACTGGAAAAAATATTAAAATTGACGATTTTTGGCCAGACCTACCTGTAACTATGACGTTGCCATGACAACGTCAAATATCATGGACACATGTTTGACATATCACAATTTCCGCAAGGGATAAATGCAAAAAAAAATAAACAGCTACTGAAAGTTTCAGTATTGTAAAGTAAATCCTCTTTTCAAAATTTCGGAATCCACCCGCCCTTGTACGTCCGAGGGTTAAAATTACCTTAAAGTTAATTCTTAACTTTCCAGTTTTCAACCGTGATGACCGCCCCAACGCCTGCTGGCTACCAATAAGAGCCATTTATTCAATCACGTGTTAAAGGCTTTATCTATGCTGCATGCGATTTTCAAAAGCACTATGTAAAAATATCTAATACAAGCCTTTTCAACTTTGTGCTTTTATATGATACTCTCCCTTCCCCGTCTAGTAAGGAGTTAACCCCAGACTTAAAAGGAGGGCAGTGTGGTCGAGTGCGAAAAAGTGTGGTCGAGTGATTAGGCCGTTGGACATCAAATCCTTAGGCAATGGGCTTATCTTCCGTTCTGACCATTATATAGCTAGCTCGAGTTGTTTCACCATGGACCCAGAATTGAACTCCTCGACCCCGCCTGTAATATAGCTAAGTTGTAGCCTCCTGCTTGTCGGGATTAATTTACGTTCTTTTTGCTGTATTTGTTGGTAACGTTTATTTTTTTATCCTTGGTGTGATAATTGAATTCGTTTAACCCCTAAGGGGCTGTGGACCGGGAAGTAGTTGGAATTAGGATGACTGCGTAAAAAAGGGAAAAAAGGGAACTCATTTCGTTGTTTGTATTCTTGTTAAAAGACTGTGGTGAAAAGGGAACTCATTTCGGGTTTTTTATTTTTGTAAAAAGACTGGTAAAAGGGAACTCATTTCTGTTTTGTATTCTTGTAAAAAGACTGGTAAAAGGGAACTCATTTCGGTTTTGTATTCTTGTATAAAACACTGGTAAAAGGGAACTCATTTTGGTTTTTTAATTCTTATAAAAAGACTGTGGTGAAAAGGGAGCTCATTTCGGTTTTTGAATTCTTGTAAAAAGACTGTGGTGAAAAGGGAACTTATTTCGGTTTTTGTATTCTTGTTAAAAGAATGTGGTGAAAAGGGAACTCATTTCAGTTTTTGAATTCTTGTAAAAAGACTGTGGTGAAAAGGGAACTCATTTCGGTTTTTGTATTCTTGTTAAAAGAATGTGGTGAAAAGGGAACTCATTTCAGTTTTTGAATTCTTGTAAAAAGACTGTGGTGAAAAGGGAACTCATTTCGGTTTTTGTATTCTTGTTAAAAAAATCTGGTAAAAGGGAACTCATTTCAGTTTTTGAATTCTTGTAAAAAGACTGTGGTGAAAAGGGGACTCATTTCAGTTTTTGAATTCTTGTAATAAGACTGTGGTGAAAAGGGAACTCATTTCGGTTTTTGTATTCTTGTAAAAAGACTGTGGTGAAAAGCGAACTCACTTCGGTTTTTGTATTCTTGTTAAAAGGCTGTCGAGTAAAAAGAACTCATTTCGACCTGTCATACCGGAATCGATTTGCGCGAGACTTGAAAATGTTGTCGAGCCGACTGGATGCGATCGATTATGCCTTGATGCCGAAAGTCGATTTGTGCGAGACTAATGTTAAAAGACCACAAGGAACAAAGATGGTGGGGAAGATAATAGCAAGATAACGAGCAAAAGCTTTTAAGCGACATAATCAATGCGAACTGTTTTCATGTAATTCATACACTGTTGCTTTTATTTCACTATAAACTGCTGCCATCATAATATAATATAAGCAGACAAAATCATCTTTTATCTATATAACTATATACAATTGGGAATTTCACCCCAAGAAGTCAATTCCAGCAAAAGCACAATGAGATCCATTTTCTGATGTTGATCTCTCGTGCTTTTTTTTTGGATATTAAAGGTTATCTAATGTCCTGCTTTCCTTCACAATAATATAGACAAGAAGCAAGTCTCGCTTGTTATTGGACAAAATAAGTGCCATTAAATGAGATATAATACAAAAACGCACAGTAAAATAATGATTACGTGAAATAAAAGTGCAAACTGCTTAATCATTTCAAACGTACAGAAAGATTGCCTAAAGATTGTCATTCGTAATATTTACAAAGCTTTCCTAAAGCTATTCAAAGGATTGGCCAAAGAATTTTGAACGGTTGGCAAGTCCAATGCATTGTAAAGGGTAGAGGCTCTGCTATCACCTAAGTCGACAATACGTTGGTTATTCACCTCAATTATTTCCAAGAAAGGTGGCCGGGAAGGAAAATATCTGCCTCCTATTTAATCTGCGCTCATCAAGACCGCTTTCTATTTAGAAATATTCCCGTCCGGCACTCCCACTTGGTCAATAAGTACCTATCTACAACTTAATCATACAACATAATTCAAAATAACGTGTCTCGTAAACTTGTCTTCAAAAATAAAGAAAAATAACTGTTCATTCTTCAATGTCGAAAATGTCACCACCTACAAACACCAAATTACAAACAATTATGTGGCTAAAACAAACCGCAACGCAAATGGCGAAAAGAAAGTCACTAAACAAAAACGCTTTAAAATGAACTATAACATGCCCATGCATGTTGATTAAAATCCGGAGTCATTTCATCATTCATTACAGCTATCTTCTGCAAAACGATAACTTTACGTGCAATGACCAAATTCTCATCATTTTGTTAAGCGTTAACCAGGACGAGGACTTTTTTTTATCATCTTTCTATTTGAAACTGAACTCTTCAGTTTAAGGTGGAGTAGCTCTCGCATCGATAGATACACTTAACGAATCGATAAATAATTGTGAGGTTCTACAGTAAAATAAACGTAATTCCACTTTTTACTCCACGTTGTCCTCGGCGTCGCCGTCGTGATTGGTCAAGCTCTGCCGTGTTATTTAGTGAAACACTGAGTATAGGACTGCAGCATTTAGATCACTTAAACACCACCAATAAGCCGGGACCGGGTCTATTGTGTTTTAAGACCAGCTTAGAGGTTGTAGGTTGAGCGAGCTAACGACCCGCCAGGGGTTTGGACGCTTGGCGCACACTTTGTACGGTTTCGCCCGCGTTGAAACTGCTTCCATTCTATAATAAGAACTATCAGAAGCTGAACTAATTCTTAACACAGACAGAGGTCAGATTAGCCTCCTACGCAGACGTTCTTTTGCGTAGGAGGCTAAGGTCAGATTGTATCTATGAAAACTTTTTTCAACTGCTTCTTACTTAATTCGAAAAAAAAATACTAAAACATATTTAAAATCTTAAATTCTACCAGGGTTGGATAATAGGTCTGTCGTTTAAACGTTTTAAAATGTTCATCTCGTCCTCGGGCCATCTGTATCTCATTTCTGCCCACAGTGGGAGATCCCCCGGGTCAATGTTCATATTTGGCAGAATGATGCAAACCATTTTACGCGCTGAGTGAGTTTGCGCGTAAATCTTTCGAAGCAAGTCAAGTTCGTACCAGAGGCGATCGTGTTCCTAAGGAGTGAACAAATGCTATAAGACATTTTAGTGAGTAGCATCGCTGTATATTTTCACCAGTTTTGCTATAGAAGCACTACATGGCTTAAGAGGGAGCTAATTAAAAACAGAACCATCTAGGGAACAAGTACCGATACTGGAAAATTTCGTTAAAGTAAGTACTTGAAGAGTTTCCGTTTCAAAAAGAAAACCTTCGCGAGCACTCACGCGTTCTCCGAGCATGAGAAATGTGGTGACGTAATGTTTTTAACATGGCGTCATGTTCTCTAGAAACGTCATACGTCAAGATGACGTCACTCAAAACGAGAAAGCGTACTTGTTCTTTGACTGAGAGGACGGAAGTAGAGTGATAGTAGGTAAACTCTGCGTCGAGCCTAGTGGTCCATACAGGCCGGAGCTTATCCCGGTTTCGGTAGCATGAAGCGACTTGGAGTATTTTTACTCCCCCTGGATGGAATGCTAGTACCCCCCCCCCCCCCCCCCCAGCATTAGTTCGCCGGTACCTATTTATGCACCTCGGTGGAGAGAGGCCGGTAGCAGGGAAAACAAATCTCAATAGGCTTGATCGGCATTCCATTATTGTGCGTACCTGATGAGATGAATCTGTTTCCTCTCCGTCGCCTCCACACAGCCGCAAAAGTCCTGGCGACAGGAAGACGAGGACATTTCGTGCTTTCTTGATTTGTTGCTCCGCCCAGCGAGTTGGTCCAAGGTCGATGCGCTCGCTGGAATTCATCACGTCCATTTCCACCGCGTAACCATTCTGTCTGAAGTAGTTCACGACAGAAGCCACTTGAACCTGGAACCACTGACTTTCCGCGAAATAACACGCGTAGAATGTGTCAGGACCTAAAAGAAAAGGTTGGCATATATTAGTATCAGCAAAGCAACATTTATAAACAATAATCGGATGAGGGTTTTTTGTGATATCCGGAATAATCAAGGTCGAGGTAAGTAATACATTGTTTTAAAGAAAACAGCGACAAACGATTTCAACACTTGTACTGATCCCTTTTTGCCGTCCGGCTCCTGAATGTTTTTCTCCTCAAGGTGTTCGTGGAACAGTTCCTTCGCAACTTTTGTCGATCTTTTTTTTGTATTTTCTTATTTTTTCTTTATCGTTCCACATTTTTTTAAATTTCTTGCTCAGTTGAATAAGCGAATCGACGAGCCTTGTTTTTACTTCGCTGTGTGCGAGATGACACTTACTACACGTGAACTTAAATTTGCTCTGGAAGTCATGCATTGCGCGCGCAACCTACAGATAATTCACTAATCTTCTAGCAGAAAACAGATCTTGTGACTACAATGTATTATACTACTAATAAAAACACTTGAACATTACGTAATGAAAATAAAAGTTTCAACAACAAACCTGACATATTCTTCTTTGGATCTGGTAAAAATAAAAAACAAACACAAAATGGTCAAATATATTAAAACAAAAAAAAACCTAGTTTAGATTGTTCTATGGAAACGCGAAGGAAATCATCCTAACCTGAGGTATTCTTCTCAAGAGCTGTAAAAAAAGAAAAAAAATGTTCACATACGTTAAAAAGAGAAAAATATGTTTACTGACAAAAAGGCTTTATATTACGTTTACTCTGGTGAATTTGATAATCAATTCTAGTAAAAAAACTGCCTAATTATAAGCAATTCAAACGAGTTTACGAGCTTTTAGCTGAAAATTGGCAAAACGGTAATTTTTGGTCTGCCTACCCAATCCTTAAAAACTCCCTTATTTTTTTTCGATATTTGAAAAGCTGCTGAAGTATGGCGAGCGTCACTGTAGAAGTGTTTTGCAGTTAAACTTGATTTAAAAGTGTTTTTTTTTGACTGTGTCACTGAACGTTCTCAAACTCATTAATAATTCATCAAGTAAAAACACAGAAAATCATAACCGTGAAGGAGGTTTGGATACCCGGACTTATTACTAGCATAGATTAGCATAGATGTTTACGATTTTATTTCTCCGTTTACTCCGTAGTATTTGTTTCGATTAAGAAGAAATATCAAACACTTGAGACAGTGTTTCATCGGCTATCCAAACACCTCGAATTTCGTCAAAAATACTCCCTTGCGCGTCGTTTTTTCAACTCTCTTCTCGGTGTTTGGATATCCCGGTTAGACACTGTCTCATCCAAAACCTACGACAGCTGTAAGAATTACCTGTAAACTGGAAATCATTGTTTATTTTGGGAGACATGGTCCGGTGTTCATCAACGTCAACTGGTCGAATAAATATGAAATATGACAAAAATTAAAGGAAAGTTAACACTAACTACAGTACTGATAGAAATATCCATACAATATTCAGCATATTCGTTTTTTTTAACTACGACTTGTGATTGGTTCCAATAACTCGCGCCAGCGGACTCAACCAATCAAATCGAAAACCAAACCTATCAAATCCTGGTCGCGCACACGTTTTCCCGCGCTTTCGCCGGTGACGTACATTTGCTATGGAATCTCATTGGTTCACTGTAGTAACGATTGTTATGATTGGTCAGTGTAACCTCCGTGGTTTTCGTTCAACAAGACTTGATTAAAAACTGCTCTAAACCTAACTTAGCTATAATTTCGAAGATTCATTTAGTCTAAAAATGTAAATCTTGGTATAACCCTTGTGGTTTGCCGTGGGCGTATATTGCTTTTACTAGACCAGATAATTATATGGTAATGGTATCACTATGGTATTGGTTATTATATAGCGCATTTACAAAGTTCAATGTGCTTCACAATTAGAATTATGGGATGAGACAGGACATCAGCATATCAGGCGCCTTTGGCAGCCGCTATCCGTCCATGTGTATGATATCGTCCCACCAACCATAGATACATGTGAATAGAACGGACCATAACACCGGGAACTTCGTGCCCTACTCTTTACGATTACTGTGTGGGTTCTTTAATGTCCCCTGCTGACCATGACAATGAAGATGCAGGAGACGGGGCCTACGGTTTATCGTCCTTATCCGAGAAGACTAGAACGTCTACCCATTTGCAGATGTCATTGCAAAGGCAGCTCGTAAAAATAATTCAGTGCCTTACCTGTTAATGGTACACATGGGTTATTAATCCTGGGATGTACAAACACGTCTCTCTGGTCTCTGCCTGTTTACGACAAAAATGATCATATTTTTTAATATATTCAAGATACCAGAAGAGATTTGACTGCTCCATTAGCTCGTTAAAGCTATGA